>NW_006285917.1:2219249-2219534 GCF_000327345.1 Myotis davidii
TATATATATATCATGTGACAGATAAATGAATACCTGCACTAAGATTAAAAAATGGCTAAAGAAAGCCTCAAGGATCCATCCCCTGAAATTAACACATGGAATTTCACTCTAAGGGGCTAATGGAGGCTGAATATTGAGGCACAGACTAGACTGAAATGAGAACTGTATGTAGGTTAACATGAAATTATGTCCCAGACCAGTCCTGCCAGATGACTGGCCATACTGCCCTCTGCCTAAGGCCAGAGCCTCACACAGATGGCAGTGGAAAGGATTTTAGGTCCCATG
>NW_006285917.1:2219605-2220898 GCF_000327345.1 Myotis davidii
AAGAATGAGGTGGGAGGGTGAACAGAGTGGCCAGTTGGTGGGCAGCGCCTCACCCATCCTCTGGGTGGACACTCTCAGGTATTCATCTCTTCTGATTTCAGCTCCCTGGCCTGCCCCACCCAGCCCACCGCTGAACTCCATCACAGCCTGGGATCCCTTGACATCCTCCTGGCTCCTTCAGCCCTCCCTATCCCACTTCCAGAAAAATGGTCATTCCATGTCTCTGAAAGGCCAATCCTGATGGACCCTACCAATCTCCTCTGATAAGGCCAGCTCCTCCCGAACTCCCCGTCCATTGAGATTCCTAAGTCCAAAAAGGATAAAGGTACCCCCACACGGTCAACTCACACCAGACTAGCCCAGAGGTGGGGGGTGGACCAGATGGCCCCCTGGTTAGGACATGTAGGAGATGACATGTCTCCCACTCCTGAGGTTCTCACCGTCTCATAGAAGGTCCTGAGGAAGTCGATGTCCTCATTCAGGGCATTCACCTTGGCTTCCAACTCCACTTTGCTCATGTAGGCAACATCCACATCCTGGGAGAAGCGGTGAGAAGTACACAGACCATTTAGCAGGGGTGGGAGTCAGCTAGCACTGTCCAACCTACAGAGCCAACACCACTGCCCTACCAAGAAGCATACAGTTTCTCCAGCTGCCTGACATGCCCACGGATGAAGTTTCCTCTACTCGGTTCTCCCAGGCTGCATGATTGACCTCCATGAAAGCCCCAGGACCGGAGGTACTGTCTCTGTTCTGGCAGCCCAGAGCAGTCTAAAGCCCCAAACCCAACACTTTACCTGTTCCTAAAGGCTTTGGTGGTTTAGACACTCGGGGGAAATCCTTTCCATCTACTAACTCTGAGCCTCAACTTCTGATCAGTCAAATAAGAGAGCATAAAACCATTCAGACTCCAGGGCACCACTCTCGGACATGGAACATCTCCAGCCTGAGTGTTTAACTAGCAGCATGGGTGGTCTGGCACAGGTGGGCCACAGATAGCACCACAGGTCCAAATGATGTCTGGATCCCTTCTAGCCACACTTTCCTGTGGTTAAACTCCTATGGATAGTGCATCCCTGAATCTTCAAGGGCCCAGCACTGGGGGATGGGCGGGGGGGCAGCTGCATGTATGTGGATGGTCCTGGAAAACTCAGCTGCTCAGTGAATATGCATTGAATCAGAACCTTAAATCAAACCCCTGTACAATATTTCTAAGACCTTCCAAGTTCGGCTTGCACATCTCCAGGGATGAGGATCTTACTCTGCCTCGGGGCAGCCCATTCCATTCATTCA
>NW_006285917.1:2238054-2239487 GCF_000327345.1 Myotis davidii
TCTGAGCCCAGGTCTCCTTGTGGGCGTACCTGTATTCTCACCTGTGCACCAGGGATGACCCCCTATCCCTGCAGAGACAGCCCTCAATGCTGCTTTAAATGCTGCCTCAGGCTCCCTCCCCCAGAACCCCGACCCATTCCCTCAGCAACCTTCACAGCAGCTGTATTGCCTCCCTACAGCGCCTGGTCTGCAGCCTAGGACCCTGCTTTTCCATCTGTCAGCTGTGTGGAGTTAGGCAAATTACTGAACCTTTCTGTGCTTCAGTTTCCTCATCTGTAAAATGGGGATAATACAGTGCCTACCTAACAGGGCTGTTCTGTGGTTTAAATGAGTCAATACAGGTTAAAACATCTGAAACACTGCCTAACACTATGAGTACTTGCCACATTTTACCTATTAAAAGTATTAAACCATGTCCACTTCCTCTGCCCTGCTCCTGCATCAGGGCAGGGCCCTGTCCTTTGCAATCCTCTTTTTCCCAGGACACTGGCGAGCACCACAGACTTACACGGAGTCCTGCCAGAACAGCGGGACCAGGCCCTAAAGGCTTGAAACCAAGTGAGTAAGGAAAACTGCCACCAAGGACCCTGCAGGAGGAGGAAATGTGTCCCCGGTGGCTGCACACCTTAGTCTGGTACGCGGTCTCGGCCTCGGCCCGGCTGCGGTTGGCCATCTCCTCGTACTGGGTCTTGACCTCCGCGATGATGCTGTCCAGGTCCAGGGAGCGGCTGTTGTCCATGGACAGCACCACGGACGTGTCAGAGATCTGGGACCGCAGCTCTGACAGCTCCTGTAGGGACCAGACAGAACATAGGGACCTGGGGCATGACACACCCATGCCCATCCTGGGAGCCCCCACACACCAGGGAAAGAAAAAGGGAGAAGAGGCCAGAGTGGGTGTGAGTCACCAGGCAGGGAGAGGGTACAGGCCACCATCTGCCAAATAGTTCCACCCGCCCTGGCTCCCTGAAGAGCCCCTTAGCAACTTCTCAACTAAGCGTCTGACAGGGTGTGGTGGGCTGTGACGGCTCCTGCCATGAGCGCTGCCGGGCGTGAGCTCTACTCTGGAGGGGAGCACTAGGGGGTGAGTAAAATAAATCATGGTCTATAACAAAGCACTCTGCAGCTTCTAAATCTGATGACATGGCTGTGTTTACAAACAGGGAAATGTAACCATGACATACTGTTATATGGAAAAAGTATGGTTCTGTTTTTATTCAAATATATATTTCTATATCTCTATGTGTATATGTGCACAAAAAATGTCTGGAAAGGTAGATACCAAGATGATAAGAGCGGGTATAGGTGACCTGTTTTCAATTTTATGCTTTACTTAATTTTCTGGATTTTTTGCAATGAGTACCTATTTCATAATGAGAAGAACATAATTATATATACATATACAATACACACAGATATATATATATATATAT
>NW_006285917.1:2239672-2245608 GCF_000327345.1 Myotis davidii
AATGAGGTGGGAGGGTGAACAGAGTGGCCAGTTGGTGGGCAGCCTCACCCAGTTCCTCTGGGTGGACACTCTCAGGTATTCATCTCTTCTGATTTCAGCTCCCTGGCCTGCCCCACCCAGCCCACCGCTGAACTCCATCACAGCCTGGGATCCCTTGACATCCTCCTGGCTCCTTCAGCCCTCCCTATCCCACTTCCAGAAAAATGGTCATTCCATGTCTCTGAAAGGCCAATCCTGATGGACCCTACCAATCTCCTCTGATAAGGCCAGCTCCTCCCGAACTCCCCGTCCATTGAGATTCCTAAGTCCAAAAAGGATAAAGGTACCCCCACACGGTCAACTCACACCAGACTAGCCCAGAGGTGGGGGGTGGACCAGATGGCCCCCTGGTTAGGACATGTAGGAGATGACATGTCTCCCACTCCTGAGGTTCTCACCGTCTCATAGAAGGTCCTGAGGAAGTCGATGTCCTCATTCAGGGCATTCACCTTGGCTTCCAACTCCACTTTGCTCATGTAGGCAACATCCACATCCTGGGAGAAGCGGTGAGAAGTACACAGACCATTTAGCAGGGGTGGGAGTCAGCTAGCACTGTCCAACCTACAGAGCCAACACCACTGCCCTACCAAGAAGCATACAGTTTCTCCAGCTGCCTGACATGCCCACGGATGAAGTTTCCTCTACTCGGTTCTCCCAGGCTGCATGATTGACCTCCATGAAAGCCCCAGGACCGGAGGTACTGTCTCTGTTCTGGCAGCCCAGAGCAGTCTAAAGCCCCAAACCCAACACTTTACCTGTTCCTAAAGGCTTTGGTGGTTTAGACACTCGGGGGAAATCCTTTCCATCTACTAACTCTGAGCCTCAACTTCTGATCAGTCAAATAAGAGAGCATAAAACCATTCAGACTCCAGGGCACCACTCTCGGACATGGAACATCTCCAGCCTGAGTGTTTAACTAGCAGCATGGGTGGTCTGGCACAGGTGGGCCACAGATAGCACCACAGGTCCAAATGATGTCTGGATCCCTTCTAGCCACACTTTCCTGTGGTTAAACTCCTATGGATAGTGCATCCCTGAATCTTCAAGGGCCCAGCACTGGGGGATGGGCGGGGGGGCAGCTGCATGTATGTGGATGGTCCTGGAAAACTCAGCTGCTCAGTGAATATGCATTGAATCAGAACCTTAAATCAAACCCCTGTACAATATTTCTAAGACCTTCCAAGTTCGGCTTGCACATCTCCAGGGATGAGGATCTTACTCTGCCTCGGGGCAGCCCATTCCATTCATTCAGCAGGTATTTCCAGCCTGCCATGTGCCACCCTTGTCTGTACTGAAATGCTCTGACTGTGCTAGAACACTTCCTTATTTGGTGTTGGCATCTCCCCTTCTAACTTTCATCCTTTGATATTAATTCTAACCCCTCCAGTCCCAGAAACAAGTCTAGTGACTAATCAGACACACACACACACACATACACACACACACACACACACACGTGCATGTGCGCACACAAACACAAGACAGGCTATGCTATAGCGGCCTGACTTCCAGATCTCTCCTTCTCCAAGCCCATCATTCCCTTCTTTAGTCCCTAGAGCAGACCTTGGTCACAGGTCTCTATTGGCTGCTCAGGTGAGAGGGCCATGGGTCCCCTATCCCCTGTGTTCAGACAACATCCCCCATCCTTCCTATCTGCCCCCCTCACCTTTTTCAGCACCACAAACTCATTCTCAGCAGCCATGCGCCGGTTAATTTCCTCTTCATACCTGCAGTAGAGGAGGAGGGCATGGTGTTGGTGCAGGTTTTCTCCACCTCCCTCAGATGCAGGTGTAAAAATCTACCCTGCATCACCCTCACCCTCTCCTTAATGACCCCCTGAAAAAAACAGGTGTCAGCCAGTGCCCCCAACTTTTCCATATGGTGGTTCCTAAGGCTTTGAGTCTTGGCATGGGATAGGCGAGGGGGCGGGGGAGGGGTGGCGGGGTGGTGCAGGGAACATGTGAACTAAAGGACAAAGGCTGCATATGATGGGAGAAAGCAAAGAATAAAAGCCATGCTTAGAGACCACTTCATATGGAGCCTACACTGTTATATGCTAGCTATGCATTAGCTCATTTAATCCTCACAACAAACTTTTTTAAATCTTCACCCAAGGAGATTTTATTAAAAAGAGAGAGAGGGAAGGGAAGGGAAGGGAAGGGAAAAAGGGAAGGAAAGGGAAACATCCATGGGCTGAAGATCAAACCCACAACCTAGATTTGTGTCCTGACAGGGAACCAAGCACCAACCTTGTTGATGTATGGGACAATGCTCAACTTACTGAGCCACCCAGTTGGGCAATCCCCACACCAATCTTACAACAATGGTACGAGATTAGCAGGGCAGGGAACAGAGGCACAGATAGGCAGAGTGATCTGTCCAGTGTCTAAGCTGTCAAGTGGCAAAGCCCAGATTTGAAACCTGGCAGTCTGACTCCAGGCCCATTCCTTCACCACTACCTGACCCTACCCCCTGTGGGGGACGGAGGGGCCTGAAAGGGAGGAACCTTGTGGAATCAGAAAGGGGCTGCATAATTCCTGGAATAACCAGGCCCCAACTAGGTGGCCTAGTCCCCCTCTGCCATCCCATCCCTCTTTGTCCCAAAGAGCCAGCCCCACCCATCAGAGGACATGAGCAAAGCAGGGCGCAGAGCAAGAGAGCAGGTGGGCTTACCCGAGTATTTATTGGAAAACGTAAATAAAAAGGGCCAGAGACAGGAACAGCTGTGGTGGGGAGCAGGATGTTTGGGCAGGCAGGCAGCCTCCAGGAACCCGCCTCTCATGCTCCCGCTCCCTCAGGCCCTATGAGTAGTTATGGAAACATCCCTGAGGCTCTCTGTCCACCCCTGCCTGGGCAAAGCGAAGCGCTGCTGGGCCTGAGAGTGCAGATGGGAGCTTCTGGGCAGCTGCACCCAGGGCCCCCCCTGTGCCTCCTTCAGCCCCAGCCCGGAGCTCAGCCTGACTCCACAGGAAAGCTCTGTGGGCTTTGGGGTGAGGGCAAGTATGCACATAACAAAGAGGCTCACTAAAAATAAGACAAAAGGGGCTCACTGGTTGCCCCAGGCCTTCCCTGCCTTGCACCTGCCTGTTCCACCTGCTGTGGGGTTTACCCTGTTGACTGTTGCCCTAGGGAAATAGGGGGTGAGCACTCTCCTCAGAGGCCTTTGTTTGTTCTACTTCCAGTCAGAGCCAGTGTCCCTGCTCTGGCTTTGTCATGCACCTCCAGGCAGGCACAGAGCACACTCACTACCCCAATGCCCACTGTGCAGGCATGCCAGGGTGGGGCAGCCCAAGCCTCAAGCTTTGGCTTCTACTCAATGGGAAAACTTAGTGGACACCTCAAAGGCCTGTCCCTAAATCCCCAGCCTTCCTGGACCCTGGACTCCCCGCCCGTTCTCACAGCCCCCTTTCTGGTTCCTGCCCTGAACACAGCCACCTCTCAGCCTCTGCAACCTCTCTCCTGGCTCACAATGATCATTCTCTCTCCTTGCTTCTTTCCAGACCAAGTTGGTTCCATTTCTCCTCCAGGGAACCAGAGGCCCAAAATTCAAGTCCCAGCTCTCCAGTGATCTGCTACATGATCTTGATCAAGTCCTTGAACTCTCTTGTCTCCAATTCCTCACCTGAATGAAATGAGGGCTGTGCAAATTTGAAGCACGTCTGTCATACCTTCTGCCCTACCCTCTCTTGGGGTCTTGGTCAGGCACCCAGAAGGAAAGGGCAGGGCAGGGCTGGGCAGAGATATTTTCCTGGGAGTAATTCAGGATAAAAAGACCAGAAGGACTTGGAAACAGCCCTCAGGGACAAAGGAGGACTAGGCTAGGCAGGGAATGTATTAGTCAAGACCATTCAGGGTTATTGTACTGTGCAGCTTCACCCTCTGGCCCCTAACCCAGAGGGGACTTGCAGAGAGCCAGCTGACTGGGCGCACATCCGAACGCTCATACCCCACAGTTCACACTGGGAGCCAATACTTATTCTTGAAGTCTTCGACCACGTCCTGTGTGCTCCGAAGCTCCATCTCCAAGCGACTCCCATCCATCTGCAGGGCCTCAAGCTGCTTCCGCAGGCCAGCAATATAGGCTTCAAAGATGCCTGGGACGCGGCTGCTCTTGACCGACTTCTGCTCCTGCAGTAGAGCCCACTTGGTCTCCAACAGCTTGTTCTGCTGCTCCAGAAACCGCACCTAGAATGGAAATGGAGGAGGAAACTGATGAGGAGCAGACCGTGCTGCCCACAGTGGGACTGGAATGGTCCCCAGCCACCCAGCAGAACCCATACTCCCACTGGCTGTTCCCCCAGCCTGGGCCCCCAGCCCTTGGCCCTCTCCTCTGGGAAAATAACCCTGAACAAGCCTCTTCTCCAGGACTCTCAGTCTCAAGTGTCTTAGACTGTGACCCAGGGGTCAAGTGTACCTGGTTCACCAGTGTGTCTGGGCACTGTGTTAAAGTTAAGGCCTCCTCCCTCCGGTGCACCCCACTGAATTATGGGTACTCTCCACCTCCCTCTCTGAAGGGGTTCTCCTTCCTATCAGTGTCCTGGGCCTCACGGCCTCCTCCCTGCAGGCTGGGACCTGCCTGTCCTCCCTAATATCCTCTCTCCCCTTCCCCTTTCCTCCAACAAGGCCTCAGGACAGAGTGCTACAGCCATCAGTGTAAAATGAGCACCTATTATGTGCTCAGCCCTGGGGCCCAAAAGGGCCCTAAGGAGCACCCAGTATGACTGGGAGTGGAAAGCAAGCCTTCTCAGAACCAGCAACTCGGGGCAGCAGGACCTGGGGGTTGTGGACAGTGAGACAGAGCAGCTCAACAGCAGGGAAGGAACCTGGGCCTGAAGGACAGGCAGGGTCTGAATGGTGAAGGAGAAGAGGGCACTGGAGGCAGGGGAAGTGGAGAGGTAGGAGAGGGAAGGCCTGGTCTACACCTGAGGGAGGAGACCCTGGTCAGTGGGCCCAGCTGGCTTATTCCTTAGTTCTTGGGTCCAGCCCCACTTTGCCCGGCATCCCCATCAGTCAAGCTTGTCCCCCTCCCTTCCATCCCCCACTCTCACCTCCCACCCCAGCCCCACCCCTCTGGAAAAACACCTCCCAAATGTCCCTTCCCCCTCCCTGTCCCCAAATGGGCTGTCTCCAGAGGCAGTTCCTACTTCACTCGCTTCCTACCACCAAAGGGAAGCTAGAGGACCAGGTAGGGCGTGGTGGGCGTGGCGGGAGCCTCCCTACCTCCCTCCAGCCTTTTATTTTCAGCATCTGCCTTAGGGTAGACAGTGGGGCTAAGGGGGGGCCTCCCCAGCTGGGAAAGGCATTTCACCCCCTACCCCACTTCTGACTCCACATAGCCCCCTCGCAGAGAAAGGGGCCCAGAAAGAGAGCCACCCCTGTCCCCGGCCTGGGGCTCCCGATATTGGGGGAAAGGGAGGCTAGTTCTCCCAGCGCCAACCCACGCGCAGTCAGGGCTGAGTGGCCGCGGCAGCCTGGAGCGTGGCGTACTCGGCAGGTTGCAGCGGCTCACCTTGTCGATGAAGGACGCGAACTTGTTGTTGAGGATCTTGATCTGCTCACGCTCCTCCTGGCGCACCTGCTGGATGGAGGGGTCAATGTCCACCTGCATCGGGGCCAGCAGGCTCTGATTGATGGTGACCTGGTGGGTGCCAGCGCCCAACAGCCGCTGTAGGCAGAGTGCTTGGCTTTGGCCCAGGCCAAAGAGGCTGCAGCCGTGGGAGCCTCAGGTGCACGCTACGCCCCGGGAAGGTGGTGGAGTGGGGACTGGCGGAGCGCGAGCTGAAGACCTGGGAGCTGAAGTGGGTGGACATGCTGGCGGCACCGGGCTGGGCTTAGCAGTGGGCGAGAGGGAGCCAAACTCGCTGACCTTCGGGCAAACCTGGCCGCTTTTATCCGCT
>NW_006285917.1:2245635-2246348 GCF_000327345.1 Myotis davidii
AGAAAAGCTCCAGTCCAGGAGCCAGCCCCCACCCCGCGCACCCCCCCACCACCACCACCAATACTACTGAAAACCAGAAAAGCACTCCCTAACGCCCCCTCCAGGCGCTGCTCCTCCGTGACAGATCAGCTCAGTTCTTGAGGTATCTGACCCCAGGGTGGGCCTGGCCTAGCTGGTATCCCTGGCCACATGCCACTACACCTCATTTCCGTGGAGAAACTAGGCCAAGTGGGGCATGACCGCCCTTCTCTCCCCCCCCCCTCCTCACTCCAGTAGGCATGTGAGGCCCAAAGGGGTGGGGGTGGGGGGAATGGTTACCCTGGGCCTGAGTTCCCCCACCCCCACCCCTAAATCACAGTCCTGTCCACTTATTTGTCTCTGATGAGGAAGGGGACGCCTGTGTGTATTTGGAACACTTTGTGGATGTCTGTTCACTTCCATGGGGCTTCTCTGCATGCACACTCTAGACATACGCTTTGTGCATGTCTGACATTCTTATATACGTGGGAGTCCAGGTCCAGGAGGAAGGAGTGTCTGGGGCAGCACTTTTGTATCTATGTCTGTGGGTGTGCTTGCATCTGCATTCAGACTCTCCTCCCATCCCCCCGACCCTGCCATCTTTCTGTTTAAAGCAGCAGTTCTCAACCTGTGGGTCGCGACCACTTTGGTGGTTGAACGACTCTTTCACAGGGGTCACCTAAGACCACGCTGCA
>NW_006285917.1:2247594-2255515 GCF_000327345.1 Myotis davidii
CCTCGCCCTCCGCACCGCCCACCCGGCAGAGGCCAGGCTTTCAATCCGAACCAGAACCGTCCGGAGTTAGAAGGCGGTAGTCCCCGAGAGAGCCGCGGGAAACAGCGGTCCGAGCTGGACCCAGCCAGGGAAGGCTTCTTGTAGGGGCTAAGGGAGTGAGTGAGGAAGATCCGCTCCTGAGCCCAGAGCAGGGCCATCAAGCCGTAAAAGATCGGCGGAAGAGGTGGACAGAAAAGCTCCAGTCCAGGAGTCAGCCCCCACCCAGCGCACCCCCCCACCACCACCACCAATACTACTGAAAACCAGAAAAGCACTCCCTAACGCCCCCTCCAGGCGCTGCTCCTCCGTGAGAGATCAGCTCAGTTCTTGAGGTATCTGACCCCAGGGTGGGCCTGGCCTAGCTGGTATCCCTGGCCACATGCCACTACACCTCATTTCCGTGGAGAAACTAGGCCAAGTGGGGCATGACCGCCCTTCTCTCCCCCCCCCCCTCCTCACTCCAGTAGGCATGTGAGGCCCAAAGGCCCAAAGGGGTGGGGGTGGGGGGAATGGTTACCCTGGGCCTGAGTTCCCCCACCCCCACCCCTAAATCACAGTCCTGTCCACTTATTTGTCTCTGATGAGGAAGGGGACGCCTGTGTGTATTTGGAACACTTTGTGGATGTCTGTTCACTTCCATGGGGCTTCTCTGCATGCACACTCTAGACATACGCTTTGTGCATGTCTGACATTCTTATATACGTGGGAGTCCAGGTCCAGGAGGAAGGAGTGTCTGGGGCAGCACTTTTGTATCTATGTCTGTGGGTGTGCTTGCATCTGCATTCAGACTCTCCTCCCATCCCCCCGACCCTGCCATCTTTCTGTTTAAAGCAGCAGTTCTCAACCTGTGGGTCGCGACCCCTTTGGGGGTCAAACGACCCTTTCACAGGGGTCGCCTGAGACCATCGGAAAACACATATATAATTACATATTGTTTTTGTGATTAATCACTATGCTTTAATTATGTTCAATTTGTAACAATGAAATTGGGGGGTCACCACAACATGAGGAACTGTATTAAAGGGTCGCGGCATTAGGAAGGTTGAGAACCACTGGTTTAAAAGTTCCCAGGAGTTTCAAACCCAGCCCTAGAGAAGGATAAACATTGGGTTAGAACAGGAAACAAGGGACACAGAGACCACTAAGCACCCGCCTGCCTTCCCAGTAGCCTCCTGCCACACAGGCCACACCCTCTCCACTGCCCTGTTCTCCAGACCCAGCTTCGAGGGGATAGAGGGGTAGCCCTGAGGGGCCTTTGGAAAAGACCACTGAGAGCCTGCTGTCACCTCTAGCCCACCTCTAGCCCCTCCCAATGAGCTGGCCAGGTTTTCACCTCAGACCCAGCCCTTCCCTGGCCCAGGCTCAGCCTCCCCTAGAGCAGCACTTCCCCATTCCAGGGCCTGCCCCGTGTCCGCCCTCCATCCCCTCCCTGAAGCATTCCTGGTGCTCCAGGCTTTGCCTTCCTCCTCCTGTCTGTATGCTCACTGGCTGGCCAGCATCATGAGCCCACACAGTGCCAGGCTGCACACATAAACACCCTCTGGAGGGCTTCACAAGCAGCTATTAACTCAGAGACCGAGGACAGATTCCTGCTCCGCAAGTGTGCGCAGCCCAATGGTTCATCTAGACCAGGGGTGGGCAAACTCTTTGACTCAGGGGCCACAATGGGTTCTTAAACTGGACTGGAGGGCTGGAACAAAAGCATGGATGGAGTGTTTGTGTGAACTAATATAAATTCAAAACAAGCATCATTACATAAAAGGGTACGGTCTTTTTTTTTTTTTTTTTTTAGTTTTATTCATTTCAAACGGGTCGGATCCAGCCCACGGGCCGTAGTTTGCCCACGGCTGATCTAGACTCAGGCTCCCACCGGCCTCACAGAGACCAGCTTGGAGATTCCCGGCAGAATCCAGAGCCCAGTTAATCCCACAAAGCCTCTGGCCTTGGGAAACCAGCTAAGCCAGGCCCACCCTGGGGTCAGATACCTCAAGAACTGAGCTGATCTGTCAAGGAGGAGCAGCACCTGGAGGGGGCTGTTAGGGAGTGCTTTTCTGGTTTTCAGTAGTATTGGGGGGCGGGTGTTGAGGGGGGGCTGACTCCTGGACTAAGACTCACTCCCACCTCTGTAATGTTCTATCACTCACACACACCAAGCACACACTCGCTTCCTCCCCAGCCGGCTTTCCCAGAACCCCCTGGACCCAGCTCTGAACAAACAAGCAACCCCCAGGTCCTCGGCCCTGCTTGGCTTCTCTAAACCTGCCTGGACCCGGGGTCCCACAGTCCTCACAGGCGGAACTGGCTGCTGTTCTCTGGAGAGGAGCGAAGACATTCTTTTTGGCTCCCTCCTGCACGTTCAGAACTATTGCTCATTGTCCATCCCCTAATATACAGCCTCTGGTTTCTAAAGGAAAAGAAAGGCATGATTTGTTTTTATTATCTTGGAATTCAAATACTTGTAATCATAACAAAAACCTGAGGAGAAGTAGGAAGAAATAAAATGGAGTTGCTATGGTCAAGCTGCTAAATTATTAAAATCGAATAGGTTTAGGCATGAAGAAATCATTCTAATCTTGCTTTAACTAGCGTGAAACTTAAACTTTTGACTTTTCAGTGGTGTGCCAGTGCCTGGATATACCTAAATTTTATAGATGAACCTCAAGAATGTCCGTGTGCTGTAGATACACACATCTCTTATAGAGAACCATGTGTCATGTTAAAGAAAGGATATTTCATTATCCAGACCACCTGGCACCCATTATGCAGGCCACCGGACATCTGGAAGATGGCCATCCTTAGCCAATCCATAGGCTCATGATGCAGGATTGACTTTTTTTTCAAATATGTGCTATTTATTATACAAACTCTCACATTTTTCTTTCTCCTTTGGAAAATTTTGGGAATTGCCTAATTGTGTTTACAATTTTCAAACCTTAAGAGCCTGGAATAAATCCTTGTCATTTATTTCTAGCCAAAGTCTGTGTGACTCTTTTGAGCTTGTTTGACAAGAGTCATTCAACATTTCTTCATGGAATGTAATACTTTTTTTAAAAAAGTCAAATAATGAAAGACAAGGAAGCAACATATATGTCAGCCAACAAGCTACTTTCCTAAATAGATGAATCCATAAGAAAATGACAATCCTATATAATAAAAGGCTAATATGCAAATGGTTGTCACGCCCTCATGTGTAACGACCAATTAGCAGGACGCTGCGTGCGCAGCGAGGCATATGCAGGTGGGCGGGGCTGTATGTGTGACCGATCACCAGGAAATGCATGGAGTGCCTCTCAGTCCCTCCCCCCCACCCCCCGGCTCCTGCGGGTGGCAGTAGCGGCTCCCTCCGGTCTCCAATGGAAGAAGCACTCCCACTGGCTCCTTCAGGTGCGCTGCGGCTCCTGCCGGCTCCTGCAGAAGCAGCAGACAGCCTATTCATGTGATTTCATGCACTGGGCCACTAGTATTATTATATTTAAAATCTTTTTTCTTGAAATGTTAATGTTTAGTGCATATAAATGGCTAATTATTTTGATCTACAATCTGGTAATAAATTTATTTTGTATATTGTAAAAAAATAAATTTAAAAAAGAAAAAGACAAACAACTGCAACAGAAAAGTGAACACCAGGCATGAAGAATATGAGCTATTGTCAAGATATGGAAGCAACTCAAGTGCCCATGAATAGATTGGTGGATAAAACAATTGTGATAGATATATACAAAGGAATATTACTCAGCCACACAAAAAAGAATGAATCTGACCATTTGTGATAGCATGGGTAGACCTGGCTGCTAAGTGAAATAAGTCAGTCAAAGAAAGACAAATACCATATGATTCCAGTTACACCTGTAATCTAAATAGCAAAATTAAGAAATGAACAAAATAGAAACAGACTCATAGATAGAAAGAACAGACTAGTTGCCAGAGGGGAGGGAGCTTGGGGGACTGGGTTAAAAATGTGACGTAATTAAGAAGTACAAATTGGTAGTTACAAAATAGTTACCGGGATGTAAAGTACAGCATAGGAAATATAGTCAACAATCTATACTAGTATATATAAAAAGCCAGCAACCAGAATGCCAGAATGACCAGAATGACTGTTGCTATGATGCCCACTGCAGCCAGCCAAACTGCCCAATGGGGGGGAGGGGGGATAGCCAGCAGCCAACCTCCCACAGCCTTTTCCCCCCAGCCGGCCTTGCCCCTGATTGGCCCCTCTCCCCAGGCCAGCCAGCCAACCTCCCACCATCTCCTCCTCCCAACAGGCCCAGACCTAATCCACCGATTGGGGCCAGGCTGGCTAGACCCCACCCATGCACAAATTTGTGCACTGGGTCTCTAGTATTGTAATAACTATGTATGGTGCCAACTGGGTACTGGAAATATTGGGGGAACACTTTGTAAAGTATATGATTGTCTAACCACTATGATACACACTTGAAACTAATATAAAATAATGTTGAATGTAAACTGTAGTTGAAAATAAGATTTAAATTAAAAAAAAGAATATGAGCTACTGGTTACATAGTGCTTACTTTACATGTGTTTGGCAGTGTTTTAAGCACTTTGCATCTCTTCACCCATTTAATTCTCACACTAACCCTATGGCATGGAACCCATGGGATAGACACTATTTCTTCCCCATTTTACAGAAGAAGAAACTGAGTCCCACAGAGGTTAGAATGTGGGTGACAGAGTATTGTCCTTTGTTCATGGGGTCATCGACTGGCTCATCTTCTGTCAAAATTGAAGACATTTGTTCTTATCCAAACAAAATGGATACACGTGTGGTTTTGTTTTGTTTTGTTTTGTTTTGTTTTGTTTTGTTTTGTAAGAGAGGACAGACAAGAAAGAGAAACATGCACCCTTGACTGAGGATCAAACCCACCACCTTTTAGTGTTCAGATGACACTCCAGCCAACTGAGCCACACCAGCCAGGGTGAATACACTTGTCCTTAACCAAATATTTCCTATGGGGATCCCTGTTCGTGGCGTCAGATATGGGGGGAATGGCGTTCTCTCTTCTTGTGACCATTACCGAGAGAGGGAACACGGGGGTTGATGAAATCTTGAATCGAACTCGATGAGGTTTTAAGGAAAAATTAATAAAACAAGACTGAGGCCCTAGCCGGTTTGGCTCATTGGATAGAGCATCGGCCTGGGGACTGAAGGGCCCCAGGTTTGATTCCTGTCAAGGGTATGTACCTTGGTTTCTAAGTTTTACTCAGGGTCAATAGAAGGGGGAATGTGTGCGTTCTTGTAGCTTCCTCGATAAATAGTCACCTCCGGGTGGGTCCAAATCGCATTCATTCCTGGTGCTTGACTAGATTTAGGTAAGAACCCATTTCCCGGCACCTGGCTTTGAAGGTCAATGAGGCATTCCCACCTCTTGGTTAGATATGCCCCCAAAATAAGGCTCTGCCTTCATCATGGGTTCAGTTGACATGAATTTAAAAGAAAGCCAGTGCCTTCCCTGGCAGGGGGCCTTCCACATTTCCACTGCCAGGGACTTATGCTATAGATGTTCTCATCAAAAGCGCACACATACATGTGGTCGCTGCTGCCATTATTTTATATCAGTGAGAAACAGAAACAACATAAATGCCCTTCTATGGGAAGTGATTAAATCTATTGAGCTGCATACATTCGGAGGAATGCTATTCATTGAAAAGAATAAAATGCCTTACATAGTGATAGTGTTTTTAGCTTTATATATCGATTGCATACGTCACTTTAACTTTTTTAAAGTCCTACAAAGTTCATGCCATCCACTTATCCCACGTCTACCTCCTCTTCTGAAGCTGGTCCCTGCTGAGCTCACAGTCAGTTCCTGACCTCCTGCCACGCCCTCACCCTCTGCAGGGATGCTGGCCCCTGGTTCCTGCTGCTCCTCCCCAACTGGCACCCTCATCCTCCATGCGGATGACCTCCCAGCATCTTAGCCTGATCGTTCCTTAGCTCTGCAATTCCACTGACTTTCACTTCCATCCTTTTCTCTTGTCTCTGCCCATTGCCACACTCTAGATTAGCAGTTCTCAACCTGTGGGTCGTGACCCCTCTGGGGATTGAACAACACTTTCACAGGGGTCGCCTAAGACCATCGGAAAACGCATATATAATTACATATTGTTTTGTGATTAATCACTATGCTTTAATTATGTTCAATTTGTAACAATGAAATTGCGGGTCACCACAGCATGAGGAACTGTATTAAAGGGTCCCGGCGTTAGGAAGGTTGAGAACCGCTGCTCTAGACCCTACACGGCTTTACTCTGAAGCCTTTCACACACAGGGCTGTTCGTAGCTCTCAGTGTCAGCAAACGTGTTCCTCAGCCCCACAGCAGCCTCAGTCCTTTTGCCGACTGTGACATTTCTCCTTGCCTACCACCTTCCTTCAGACTTTCTTCCCAGCTTGGACCCTCCCTCTCTGACTCCGCAGCCTTCGGTCTCCTCCAAGAGGAAAACCCCCAGGCCTATTCAGCCTAATCACTGAATTTCTCTGCGAGCTCTAACCTGCAGAGCATGGGCAAAGAAGACGGTCTCCTGTAGATCTGGTGCCACCACCCAATCAGATCCTCAGGCTCCGCTGCACCCTCTTCGCGACTGGCCACTTCCCTCTGCCTTTGCTCAGCAACCTCTCCCAGCTGTCCTGGTTGCTACTGTAAAGCCTCTCTACTCTCTATGCCACCTTACACCCTGCACCTGCACTCTCAAAAGGTTCAGAGCAAAAAATAAATAAACTAAAAAAAATTAAAGTATCAGCGCATTCTTTCTCACTGAGAAAAATCAAGGCAAAAACTCCCTTACTTTCCTTCCCCACCCAACCTCAACTCCCACCCTCTCTTTCCCCCTCCCTCGGGCTCTGAGGATTGGCTCTCTCCACCTGTGACCTGGACACCAGCCTCTCTGGGCTCCTCAGATGCAGCGTTCCATTCCGCTCATTGGTCACCACTTCCTAGTCCTCTGTCACCCTGTCTTGCTCCCCTCCCTCTGGCCGCCTCCTCATTTGTCTGCATGCACTTTCATTGGCACTGTGGGAGCATAAACCAGTCATCAGCAGGCTGAGGTTTCAATGGGGTGAGGACATGGAAACACGGAGTGCCAACTACAATTTCTCATGAAGTTTGACAGTAAAGGAAAATGAGATGAGAAGTTAACTTGAATGGAAAGCAAGCTAAAGGAAAAAGTTATTGTAGCATAAATAGATTTGAGCATGTGGCTTGGCAGTGGAAAGAGGGCTAGACCATAGGGAGAGATGTTAAATATGAGCGGGGAGCTAACTTATGGGGCAGGGAGGGGGGTTGGAGGGTGAGTTTAAGAGTCCAGGTGAGGCCAGCTTGTTGCAGAGGAGAAAGGCCTCTACGTTGATGGCAGGAAGGAACCAAGGATGGACAAGGCTATTCAAAGGTGGGCAAGAAGGCTAGTTAGCCAGGGAAGGTACAGACTCCATTAGATTGGCTGTTTCTCATAGATAAAGACATGTTGTGGGGTGGTTCTGACCTATCCCTACACCCTACATGCATGATAGTAACTCTCCCTAACAGATCAGCCATCCCCGGGACACCCTGCAGCATCCGGATGAAGGTGTGGACTCTGATTCTACTTAGACTGCCGCTTCCCCGCTGCACAATCTTGTAGCTAACCTCTGTGGGACTGTTTCTTCTTCTGTAAAACGGGGAATTAATAGTGTCTATCCCATGGGTTCTTTTAAGTATTGAAGAAGATAATGTTATAAAATATACTTGGAGGCTCAGTAAATGGGAGCTGTTTCTGGTGTTGAAGTTATTGCTGTGGCAGGTGACTGCTGGAACATGCTCATGGCGTCCTGTCTTCTCCTTGCTGGTAAGAGCCTAAGGAGACTGGGAAGCCTACTCATTACTC
>NW_006285917.1:2255552-2256603 GCF_000327345.1 Myotis davidii
TGCTGGGGCGTGTGCAGGGAAAGAAAGGAGTTTCTCCAAAGACATTGCAAATGGCATCACCTTTGCATCTTTGAATAGTGTTAACTTTTCAGTGTTTCTTACTTTATTGTCTATAATTATAAGGCAATGAAATCAATGCATCCTAATTGTTTAAAAGAATTCAAAGATTAGAGAAGAACAAAGAAGGGGAAAAAATGAAAGTTCTCCCTTCACTTCTCTAAATCCCACCTTCCTTACCTGACCCCATAGGTCTCTACTATTATGGGTATCCTTCCAGTTTTTTTCTGTTTTAAATTAAATGTTTCCCTTTCTGGTATTTGGAAGTTTTTCTATCCATCTCAAGTTCACTAACATTTACTAAATTTAAAACTCAATAGAGGAAGTGAAAAGTAGAATAAATACTGCTGGATGATAGAGATATTGAAATTCATATTTCTGTTTATAATTAAATTCATATTCTATTGCTATTTGATAATTCACTATCAACATACCAAAATTATATAGTTATATGACTCCCTTTAACTCAGCACAATCCTATAGCACTTTTTATTTCCTCATGCTCATCACCTCTTTCCTCTCAACCACATCAGCCTCTCCAACCCATATCCTAGTTTGATTGAAATAATCTGTAATTTTAATTTCAACCTATTACTAAGGATTTTCCCCCTTGCCTTCTATTTTAAAAATCCTTTCTAATGTAGAACATAGTATAAAAATTAGTTTATCATCATCCATTTATTTACTATAAATTTTACTAGATCTATTGCTCTCCACTGTTTCATATGCTCTTTGTCTTCCCCTATCTTGAGATGTGTGGGTTTTTTTCAAATTTTATTTTATTTATCTAAAACTAACTCTTGAATAGTTTACTGAAAAATGGTACATAGATCCTTAGAGATCTGAAAATTTCTGTCTTCTACTCTTACACTTAATAACATTTTGGCCAAGATTCTTGGATCTGAGTTCTTTCCCCTGGAAGCCGTTGGGATCATTTAATGATCGTAGGGCTTTCCACATTGCAAATGAGACCTCCAGTGACAGTCTGACTCTC
>NW_006285917.1:2256624-2258369 GCF_000327345.1 Myotis davidii
AGGTGATCTGTTTGTTGTTGTTTTTTTTATGTCTGGAAGTTTTTAGGATTTTTACTTTTTTTTTTTTTTTTGAAGTTCTGAAATTTCACCAAAAGAAGACTAGGTGTGTATCTTGTTTTTATTATTAATCTTGCTAGGCATTTGAAGAACCCTTTTTATGTTAATGCTCAAGTCTTTCTTTAACTCAGAAAAGTTTTCTTCTATTGTTTCTTTCTTTATTGGTTCTCCTCTATTTGTTCTTTTCTCCTGCCTTATGAAACAAATATTATTCAGATATAAGATCTCCTAGCTTTAGCATCCTCTTATCTTCTCACTCATAATTTCCATTTCTTTGTAATTTGTTCCATGTTGTAAGATAGTTCCTCCATCTGATCTCCTGAATGACTTTCTCTATCATCCAGTAGTATTTATTCTACTTTTCACTTCCTCTATTGAGTTTTAAATTCAGTACTTTTTAATTGCCAAAACCTCTTTTCTTATTCCAAGACTAAGGGCCCAGTACACAAATTTGTGCACCTTGAAAGGAACTGTGGGCACCAAGGCTGCAGTGGGCACTCGGCCCATCCTCCATGCCCCCGCCAAGCCCCTCCTGCCATGGGCCCTGGTCCCCTGTCTGCAAGCAGCCCCACTCACAGACGGCACCAGCCCCTGCTCACACCCACTAACAGTGCAGAGCAATTGGGGCCAGCACCAGCAGTGGCTCCAGTGCTGGCTGCAGGTGAGAGTGGAGCCATCGCCGGCAGTGGGTGTGAGAGGCGGCTGCTGGGCCCTGATCACCACTCAGGAGCAGGGGGAGGTGGAGAAGCCCTGAGGGGCGATTGGGGCTGGCAGCCACTGCTCGCACCCACTGATGGCACTGAGCAATCGGGCCGGTGCTGGGCCCCGGCAGCATATGCAAATGCCTGGAGGGGATCGCAGCAAGCAGGAGCAAAGAATTTTCAGTAACCACCAGAGGCTCACCCCATGACAGCAACCGGTGCCCCCATTTAGTCTGGCACCCCCACTCACCTGCTCCACCATTCCACTGCAGCCAATGCCTGCCATGTTCTGTGCTCTGTCTCCTGCTGCCAACGCCTGCCATGTTCTGCGCACACGCCCTGGTGGTCAGTGCACATCATAGCAACTGGTTGGTTGTTCCGTTGTTCCATCATTCGGTCTACTTGTGTATTAGGGTTTTATATATATAGATCATGCCTTAGCAATAAATTATTGAATCACCATAGAAGTATTTTTGTTGTACATTATTTTTAATTTCTATCTCATTTGTCCCATTAAATTTTCCTCAGTAAGAGGCACTTGTTCTGATTGTTCAAATTGGTGTTCTCCCTTCAGGCTGGCAGCAAATGGGCTGGTATGCAGGACTCTTGTCTGAAGAATGGGAAGAGCTTTGGGCTCTTTGGCTGCTCCAGGTATGAACCCATCTCAGGCAAACAGGATGGGTTCCCTGTAGGGCAGCTACCGTCAGTAAGTTTAGGGAACTTCTCTCCAGACCTCACAGAGGTCCAAGGCTGAGTCCTTTCCTTGTCCTGAGGGAGTGGCTCTACCCCCTCAGGTGTCTCAGGGAGCATTGACTTTCCTAGACAAACAAGCTTTCCCCAGGCTTTGATCCCAGGTTTCTAAGAACTCAAAGCTTCTGATGTGCCTACTCTGGGCTCCAGCAGACACCAGACTTTCACATCTACCCTCATTAGCTGATTAGCTTTTTATCCTATTGGTCGAGTATATCAACAGAACAAAGGGGGAAA
>NW_006285917.1:2259107-2265519 GCF_000327345.1 Myotis davidii
CTTTGCTTCCCCAGATTCTTTTGTTGTTGTTGTTGTCCAAGCTCCAGTTTTCATGTTGGGAGTTCTTGGCTAACTACTCACATTTCCAGAGGTAACACTAAAACTGGGTTGGGAGACATAGTTTATAGAGAAAGCATGTCAGTGCTGGACTCACTGTAGCATGAGACAGCTGAACTGTTCACCTGAAGAATTCCCATTGTCAGCTTTTTGGGTCTTTTCTTTGCAGCTGGGTCTATCTCTGGATCCTACCATTCCACTGATCTATACGTTTATCCTTTACCAATATTACACACTCCTGATTCCTGTAGCTTTATATTAAGTCTTGGGATTTGGTAGCATAGTCCTCCAATATTAAGCTCTGGTGAGGTGAGTCTAGAGTAGTCTTTACTCTGGACTAATTTAGCCCGTTCACTAGGGCATGACCCTTCTGGGGTCTCTGCTGAATTCCCCAGGTGCTCACTGGGGACTCCCCTTTCTCACTGGTAGTAACTTGAATGAGCTCTGAAAATTGTTCAGCTTACAACTCCCAGTCATTCTTTCCCCAGTGTCACTCTACACACCCGAGACTCATTATTCAACAATGGGCTCAGGAGAACCCGTGCAGATTGCTGAAGCTCTCTCTATGTGGCTCCCTTCTTTCTCATAGCTGGCTTAATAGTCAACTTTCTTAGGTCTAAGTTAGTGTGTTAAAAATCCACAGTTCTCTTTCCGCATGTCTCCTTTACTACTCACACAGAATGCTCACTTCTGACATTTCCGGGTTTTCTCCACCAGGCAATTCTGCGACACCAGCTAGGCATCCTATACTTGAACTCAATTCTGACACTGTCTACCTGGATATAACCTCAGATCCCACGCTCTCAGGCATACACAATTTCTACTCCCAAAAGGCTGTCATTCAAGTTTTAAACTTTTATTTTTTAAATGTATATACATATCTCTAAATGGTATATTTATACTACTCTTTCTTGTCTTTTCAGGTTTAGGTGTTAATATTAACTTCCCACTCTGGAAAGTGATAATTTACCTCTTTCACAACCACTCCACTGCCACCACATTTCTCATCTCCCTTCTTCCTGATAGAACTATGTCTTTCATTGGTAGTCACAACTGAGCCATGCACTATACTTCACGCATTCTTTGAACCATGCAATACACTTTCTTACTTTTGGTTTATCCAGAGTTAATAATGATCTGTATCATTATCACATATACGGATATGGATATGGATATGAATATAGATGATATAGAGATATAGATATAGATATAGATATAGATATAGATATAGATAGATGATGTAGATAAAAGTCCCTAAATCATCCCAGAGCCTCCTTCACTTGCCTAAACCTCTCACTATGGTCAAACATGTCAAATATTTCTATCAATTTCATCACCTGGGGCCATTTTTCACAGGCTCTCTCCCAGTTCCCCACCTGGACTGGGTGCTCTCTAGATCTGCTGCATTGCTTTCATCTTGGGATCTCCCTTTACCCTCTTCCAAGGAGCCCCCTTCTTTTCTCTTTTGCACTGTACTCCCTGTTTCCTGCATTCTATCTCTTCCTCTTTCTTAGTTTACTAGTTTTGGTAGAGCATAGCCTGCAGCAGCCTTCTGAGAAAGGTGATACAAATATATTGAGAAAATGCATGTCTGAATAGCCTTTATTCTCAAAACAATTGATAGTTTGCACAGCTGTAGAATTCTGAGTTGGAAAATGGTTCCCCTCTAAATTTTGAAGGTATGCACTGTCTTCTAGCTGCCAATATTACTGCTGAGAAGCCTGAGTCCATTCTGACTTTAGATCCTTTATATGAAACCTTTTTTCTCCTCTCTAGAAGTTCATGTAATCTTCTCTATTCCCAGTGGAATGGATTAATGGTATCTGTTGGGGATTTAGTGGGCCATTTCCAAGTACAAATTCATGTCCTTCAAGTCTGGAAATTTTTCTGGAATTATTTCTTTGAAATATCTTCTCTTTGAAAATATTAATAAAAGGGAGGGTTTTTTTCCTTTTAATAGTTTAATCTCTCAGTTAGTCTTTGCTTCCTCCAGATTCTTTTGTTGTTGTTGTTGTCCAAGCTCCAGTTTTCATGTTGGGAGTTCTTGGCTAACTACTCACATTTCCAGAGGTAACACTAAAACTGGGTTGGGAGTTCATGAGCATAGATGAGGCATGTCAGTGCTGGACTCACTGTAGCATGAGACAGCTGAACTGTTCACCTGAAGAATTCCCATTGTCAGCTTTTTGGGTCTTTTCTTTGCAGCTGGGTCTATCTCTGGATCCTACCATTCCACTGATCTATACGTTTATCGTCCCCCACTCCACTGGGAGTCCAAGCTGTCACCTGTGCTTCTGAGCAGTTATTCATAAATCTGAGGTCCCCACAACCCCCTCCTTGGGTTCTATTAATTTGCTAGAGCAACTCATAGAATTCAGGAAACATGATTATCAGTTTATCAAAGGATATGATAAAGGATACAGATGAACAGCCAGATGAAGAGATACATAGGGTGAGGTTGGGAAGGTCCCCAGTGCAGGAGCTTCTGTCCCTGTGGAGTTGGGGTACATCACCCTCCCACTGTGGATGTGTTCACCAACCTGGAAGCTCTCTGAACCCCATACAATTGGGATTTTATGGAGGCTTCGTCACAAAGGTATGATCAATTATTAAGTCCATTTCCAGCCCCTCTCCCCTCTCTTGAGGTTGGAGGGTGGGGCTAAAAATTTCAAGTTTCTAATCATGACTTGGTCTTTCTGGTAACCAGCCCCTATTCTTGAACACAGCCAAAGTCGCCTCAATAGAACAAAAGATGATTCTAGTGCTCTTATCACTTAGGAATTTCCAAGGATTTTAGGGGCCCTGTGTCAGACACGGGGACAAAGACAAATATTAGGACAAGAAATGTTCCTCGCGCTCTTACCACTTAGGAATTTACAAGGGTTTTTAAGAGCCCCGTGCCAGGAGTGAAGGGCAGAGACCAATATATGTGTTTTCTATTATTTCACAGTTAGTTACAATTTGTCCTACTTTCTAGCTTCAGAAGCATTCTGCAGTCATCTCCCTTGCTGTTTTCTTTGTCTTAGGCTTAGTCAGTTCTTCTATAACATATGCATTCCTGAAAATCACAATACTATGCAACAAAATCACAAGGCTTATGAGGGGGGGAAATGGGGTTAGGGACACAACACTCAAAACTTCATCAGTGACACATTAAAAAAGATAGGAACCTAATAAAAACAGTAGCACAGTTTTACACATATTACATGGTTAAGAAATACATAACAAAAATGTTTAAACACTGTTGTACTCCTGGAACTAATATAATATTGTATGTCAACTGTAATTGATATTTTTTTGGAATCTTTTTTGTATAAATTTTATTGATTTTTTTACAGAGAGGAAGGGAGGGGGATACAGAGTTAGAAACATCAATGCGAGAGAAACATCAATCAGCTGCCTCCTGCGCACCTCCTACTGGGTAGTGCCCGCAACCCAGGTACATGCCCTTGACTGGAATCAAACCTGGGACCTTTCAGTCTGCAGGCCGACACTCTATCCACTGAGCCAAACCGGTTAGGGCGATTTTTTTTTTTAATTTTTAAAAAAGGAAAGAAATACATAATGACTGCAAAGAATAAGGCATTTTACTTGGGGGGAAAAAAGACTTAAAGTTTGCTTGTGGACATGGGCATTAGAAGGATTGTAACTTGTGAGTTATTGTGACCTGGCGGAAAGGGAGGGTTACCTGAGAGTCCACAAAAAGTTGTAACACCGGATGCGGCTGGGTGTGGGTAATGAACTGAGGCCGCTGGGGATGTTTGAGTTGTGCGTTTTGTATATCCCTACGTGGCTCAGTCAGAAGGGGTGCAGTTTTCTGCGTTCACCCGTGTTCTGACCCTGATAGGTGCTCACTAATGCTTGTTGCATAGAGTTGAAATGAAAGTTGTTCTGTGGCCCTTTAATGCCTCAAACGGACAAAATATTTATGTGGATTTATGAAGACCAACTATTTTGAATGGATTCCCAACTCCAGGAGATCCCTTGACTTCCTGGAACATGCAGCTGCCAGGCATCTAGCTGGAATTTCTCCAGTCAACAAGTCCTCAGCCCAGCTAGACACTTCCTACTCAACACCTGGCAAGAGGGAGCCAGACCGCTCTGGGAAAGGCTGCGTTCTCTCAGCCAGCTCTGCAGCTCCCATGGGCCCGCTGGCCAGGTTCCAATCAGGACACAATAGTCTCACCAAGTATTTGAACAGAGAGGATCCAATGTAAAGAATTGTGAATTAGGCATAGAGTGTTAACTGGGACGTTGAAAGAATAAAAAGAAAACCCTGGGATATCATGGGACGGGCGGAAGCAGCTGCCATAACTAGGGCTGAGGGAACAAAGGGAAGAGGTTGGAACTGTTAACACTTGGACACTAAGAGGAGGGGATCCGACGCGCAGACCTCTGAGGAGGGAGGCTGGCTGGCACGCGGGAGGACCTCGGATTAGAAGGGCACAGTGAAGCTGATACTCCGACTGTTGGGAAAACTGCCAAATGGATTCGGCTGCTGCTACAGGAAGGCTCTGTTGGCAGGGAGAAGACCCGTGGCCAGGCAGAGCTCACCAGGACAGCGAGCAGAAAGGAAGCCCAGGGACAGCAAAGGCCTTGCCGGCTCCCTCTGGCACCCCCTATTGGCAGATCCTAACAGAACCAGTTGGCAAAGCCAACTCCACACCACAAAGCAGAATATGTAAGTGAGGGTTTGGCGCTAAGACACAACTTAACTGTCACACCCAACATGTGGGAACCCCATCTACCCCACATCACATCTTTCCTGAGCTGACTGAGCCAACCCATTGTCTTGGCATTTGCCCCCACATCACCCCCTGCGTTTCAATCAAGGCCTCACTGGCACAGCCCTTAAAACAGTCATCTTGGTGTTGGATTTCTGAAGACTTATACAATAAAAATAACTTTCTATCTTCCATCCCTGCCATCATTCCTGGTATACAGCAGGTAACCCTTAAGTGTTTCTTGAATAAGACAGAACTTATATTCAAATATATGCTAATTAAATCAAAATACTTTTTGTGTCAGTTATTTTTAAAATAATACTATGCCAACGCTGTTTGAGTGTAGCACTCAAATTAAGTCAACCCTTGCCCTGGCTGGGTGGATCAGTTGGTTGGAGCGTCATCCTGTACACCAAAAGGTTGTGGGTTCAATTCCTAGTCAGGGCACATGCCTCAGTTGCAGGTTCCATCCCCAGTCGGGCCCATGTGAGAGGCAATGGATCAACGTTTCTCCTACATCAATGTCTCTCTCCCTCTCTCTCAAAATCAATAAAAACATACTCTTGGGTGAGGATTAAAAAATAAAACCAAATTAGGCCAACCCTTTGGAAAACAATTCAGGGGAAAACATATCCATGAAGATGTTCATCGTGCATTCTTTATAGAGCAAGAGGAAGCAGCCCACATAGCCTATAGCAGGGGCATAGTTGAAATAGTGCCAGTAAGTTATGAAACATTCTGTTCTTAGCTTTAGAGTCAGAAAATCACTGACGGGTCGGGGAGGGAGGACGGTGGCAAGATGGTGTTGGAAAGCACTATGGTTTGCATGGACAACAGCGAGTATATGCGGAATGGGGACTTCTTACCTACCCGGCTGCAGGCCCAACAGGACGCTGTCAACATAGTATGTCACCCCAAGACCCGTAGCAACCCTGAGAACAACATGGGCCTCATCACACTGGCCAATGACTGTGAAGTACTGACCACACTCACCCCTGACACCGGCCGCATCCTGTCCAAGCTTCATACTGTCCAGCCCAAGGGCAAGATCACCTTCTGCACTGGCATCCGAGTGGCCCACGTGAGTCCTGGATCCCTTTAACGAGAAGGCTGGTGAAACTGGCAAAAAGCCTCAAGAAGGAGAAAGTAAATGTTGACATTATCAATTTTGGGGAAGAGGAAGTGAACACGGAAAAGCTGACAGCCTTTGTGAACACCTTGAATGGCAAAGATGGAACTGGATCTCATCTGGTGACAGTGCCTCCTGGGCCCAGCCTCGCCGATGCCCTCATCAGTTCTCCGATTCTGGCTGGTGAAGGCGGTGCCATGCTGGGTCTTGGTGCCAGTGACTTTGAATTTGGAGTGGATCCCAGTGCTGATCCTGAGCTGGCCCTGGTGAGCAAACGTTGACCTCAGGTAGAGCCCCAGGGTCCTGCTTTGACCTCTACTGACACACCCACACGCCACACAGCTCCTGTAGGGCTAACAGGCCTACACACCCCGCTCATTTTCCCAGACCCCGCTTTGTCCCTCGGCTGCAGAACTGCATCTGATCTCTAAGGGCAACAGTGTCAGACTCTTGTTCACTTCTCCTGATCAAATCCCAAGCCTCTCCTGGGCCATCTTTTCCT
>NW_006285917.1:2269577-2277821 GCF_000327345.1 Myotis davidii
AGATTATTATAAGAAGATAACATCCACATCTCATATAATTATAACTTGTTATTCCTTGCATTGACAACTTTTAGATGTTAAAGAAAAGTAGAGATTACAGTTATTGTCAAATTCTCTAAAGAAAAGATGAGTCAAACATAGTTTAGAGACACTTGTTTTGACCTGAAATCATGAAAATGCTTTCCCCATATCCCAGTGACTGTGAAGTACTGACCACACTCACCCCTGACACCGGCCGCATCCTGTCCAAGCTTCATACTGTCCAGCCCAAGGGCAAGATCACCTTCTGCACTGGCATCCGAGTGGCCCACTTGGCTTTGAAGCACCGGCAGGGCAAGAATCACAAGATGCGCATCATTGCCTTTGTGGGGAGCCCCGTGGAGGACAACGAGAAGGATCTGGTGAAACTGGCAAAAAGCCTCAAGAAGGAGAAAGTAAATGTTGACATTATCAATTTTGGGGAAGAGGAAGTGAACACGGAAAAGCTGACAGCCTTTGTGAACACCTTGAATGGCAAAGATGGAACTGGATCTCATCTGGTGACAGTGCCTCCTGGGCCCAGCCTCGCCGATGCCCTCATCAGTTCTCCGATTCTGGCTGGTGAAGGCGGTGCCATGCTGGGTCTTGGTGCCAGTGACTTTGAATTTGGAGTGGATCCCAGTGCTGATCCTGAGCTGGCCCTGGCCCTTCACGTTTCTATGGAAGTGCAGCGGCAGCGGCAGGAGGAGGAGGCCCGTCGGGCAGCTGCAGCCTCCGCGGCTGAGGCAGGGATTGCTCCAACTGGGACCGAAGGTGAAAGAGACTCAGACGACGCCCTGCTGAAAATGACCATCGGCCAGCAGGAGTTCAGCCGCACCGGGCTCCCTGACCTAAGCAGCATGACCGAGGAAGAGCAGATCGCTTATGCCATGCAGATGTCCCTGCAGGGCGCAGAGTTTGGCCAGGCAGAATCATCTGATATTGATGCCAGTTCAGCCATGGACACCTCTGAGCCCACCAAGAAGGAGGATGATTACGACATGATGCAGGACCCCGAGTTCCTGCAGAGCGTCCTGGAGAACCTTCCAGGTGTGGACCCCAACAATGAGGCCATTCGAAACGCCATGGGCTCCCTGGCCTCCCAGGCCACCAAGGATGGCAAGAAGGAAAAGAAGGAGGAGGACAAGAAATGAGACTGGAGGGAAGGGTCGCTGAGTTTACCCGGGGGCTGCACTGGGTGGGTGGGACATAGGGCTAGATGTTAACCAATACAACTAAATAAAGCTTGGCAACTTTTTTTTTTCTTCAAAAAAGAAAAGAAAAGAAAATCACTGACAGCATTTCAAAATCCATGAGCATACCTTGATTTCTACATGCCATTCTCCACTACGAGAAACTAAGTTTCCTGAGAGAAATGGTTAATTCAAGGGCTGGGACAGAGAAATCACATGATGAGCCAGAGCATCTTGTTCCAGACAGTTAGGAAGTGCTTAAAGAGTGGAGAGAGTGTATCAAACACAGAAGCTAGCTTGAAAGGACTCCCAGGGCCATTACGCCTGCATTTAAAATCAGAGTTATGGAAGCAGTGCTGTATTGTGGGAGACTGGCTATACTTATCTTCAGGGCAGTCAGATAGTGAACCAGACTTTGGAGTCAGAGATACTTGGGTTCCCGCACTAGCTCTACCGCTTACTAGAAGTGCCATTTTGGATGGCTTCCCTGAGTTTCCATTTCTTTAGCTCTAATGTCAGGAAAATACCTACTTTGCAATATTATGTTAAGGTTTAAATGAAAAAGAGAAAACAACCTATACAGAGCTGGGCACATATGAGGTATTTCATAAGCAGTGAATGTGTTTATTGTTTCCTCAAGCAAATGGGCAGGTTGGAAAGGTGTAGCAACTTTACAGCTCTAATTACATTTCAAAGAAAACAGATGCACTGGGGAGAGGGGACTAAAAGAGATGCACTAAAACACTAAACAAAGGCTGTATTCAAATTACGGATAACTTTTCCCTTCCTGTGTTTTCAAATATAATTCACATAGTCTGGTATTTCAAGAATAGCAAAGCATATATCATTTTTTAAGGGCAAGTTTTGAGCAAAACCTTCCAAAGATCAGAAAATTATTTATTGGTCGTTAAAATGTCCAAAATGTTACCTGCCTACCTGCCAGCCTTCCTCCCTGCATAATTCAGTCCCAAATATATGATAGGGCCAAGGAAAGTAGGCACCCAAGTCCGGGCACAGTGTGCAGTAGGGTGACTTGTCCATCACAGAAGAGGACATCTGAGCTGGGGCAGTGGCTACAGGGGAGGTTGGTTTTACACACAGAAATGATGGAAGGGGAACTAGAATGAACTGTGTGGTATGGAATTGGTATGGA
Organism: Myotis davidii; assembly: GCF_000327345.1. Taxonomy (NCBI): domain Eukaryota; kingdom Metazoa; phylum Chordata; class Mammalia; order Chiroptera; family Vespertilionidae; genus Myotis; species Myotis davidii. The sequence goes on from NW_006285917.1 coordinate 2,271,942, forward strand.
AGGTAAGTGTGAACTCACGGTCTTCAAGATAGGCAGACAGAGAGATAAAATACGCATGTTTAAATTATGTGTGTATAGATTACACATATACATATACACATGTATGTATATCCCCTCTTTCCACATCCATATAGATTAGATGTCTTAGATTCTAGAAAATTTCATGTTTACTCAATAAATATATTATATATTTCCACTAAAAGCTCATTTTCTTCGTGTTGTCCTCCACCTGAGCAGGTTTTAGAATCACTGGTCTAGAATCTTAAAGCTTAAAGGCAACGTTCTGTTCCTGGCTTACCAGTCGGAAAAATTCACTGACATTTCGAAAGCTATGAACATACCTAGTGCTGAGATCTTGGTTTCTAAATACCATTCTCCACTAAAAGGAACTAAGTTGCCTTGGAGAAATGACTAATTCCATGGCAGGGGCAGAGAAATCACAAGATGAGTGAGTCATGACCCTCTTGTTCAGAAAAGTCAGGAAGTCTTAAAGAATGGAGGGAATGTATCAAATACAGAAGCCAGCTTGAAGGGACTCCCACAGGCCAAAGTTGGGACAATCTGAGCATCAAACTAAATCCTATATAATAAAAGCCTAATATGCAAATTGTCCCCTCGGGCAGTCATTCGACCATGAGTTCAAACAGGAGACCAGGAGTTCAACTGCTCACTATGACATGCACTGACCACCAAGGGCAGCACAGAACAAGGCGGGCATCAGCAACACTGTGCTGGCAGCAGGCGGCAGTGTAGGTGCTGCCGCCCAATGGGCCCTGATGAGAGCAGGACTGCAGCAAGATGGTGGAGCAGGTAAGCGGGTGGAGCCAGGCCAAGGCGGGTGTGAGCGGGGGCCTGATCGCCCTGCCAACTGCCCCACATATGGTAACCAGCAGCAGTGGTGGGGGCCTGGCCCCGATCAATCGCCCCACAGGCGGGATGGTGGAGTAGGTGAGGGGGTGGTGCCAGGCCAAGGCAGGGCTGCAGGGCTGGGAGGCTGGGGGCACGAGCTGGAGCTGAGAGTCTGGGGGTGTGAGCTGGGGCCCAATCCAGGCAGGCCACTCTGAGGAACCCAACCTGTGCATGAATTCATGCACTGGGCCTCTAGTAATGAATAAAATAGGAGGAATCTCTGAGTCTATATAATCCTATATAATAAAGAGCTAATATGCAAATGGTTGTCATGCCCTTGTGCCCTTGCACCCTCATGCCCTCGTGCCCTCATGCCAGGGCCGGGGCACATGAGGCTGGGCCAGGGGACCTGAGGCTGCACCCCCTGCCTTGCGGGGCCTGACGGGGGTGGGGCTGGCTGGGTCTGAGTCTTGCATGATTTTGAGGTGCATGCAGGTGGGCGGAGACTTGACTCTGGGTCCCACAGCGCACCCCAGACTCTGACAGGAGGGAGATTTTCATATACATTTTACTAATTTTCTTTCATCTCTGACACTTCTATTGTAAAGAAAGGGCAAATAGCAATATTAAAATATTTCCTCTAATTAATTCCCTTTTAATGTGCACAAATTTTGTGCACTGGGCCACTAGTATAATATGAATAAATAAATCTATCTATATAAAAACCTAAGCAACTATCGACCAGTCGCTATGACACACACTGGCCACTAGGGGGCAAACATTCAATGCAGGAACTGCCCCTGGTGGTCAGTGCGTTCCCACAGCCAACCTCCTGCAGCTGGCCAACCTCCCCCAGTCCCTCCCCCCGGCCAGCAGGCCCCAATTGGCCTTGATCCAGACTGGGCAAGATGGCCCAAATGGGCCTCAATCACTGGCCAGGCCGAGGGACCTCACCCATGCACGATTTCATGTACCAGGCCTCTAGTGAACAAATAAATGTGAAGATGATAAAGGGGAGGTTTCCCATACAGAAGATACCAAGTAATAAATGTAGAGGTAATAATGTATTTGGCAACCATAGCAATAATTAAGCCAAGATACATCAGCGAGGATAGAACTAGTGGAGAAAATTTGATGGGGATCCAGATATTTCCATGGTCTCAAAGTATCTCTCCACAAAACGCATTTTCATTACAAAGAGGAAAAAAGTAACTCACAGGGGAGAAACCTGGCAGACATCATCTCAAGTCACCAAAGTTAACATCACCAGTGATGGAAGAAATTGAAATTGTGCCCTGCCTGACAGGATACACTAGGAAGAGCACAGCACCACTTCCGTGGTCTTCCTGCCAGAAATGTATAACCTGAATCTAATCACGAGGAAACATCAGATAAACTCAAAGTGAGGGGCATACTGTAAGACAACTGGCTCATCGGCCTCAAAAGTGTCCAGGTCACAAAACTCAAGACTGAGGCACGGTTACAGACGAAAGGAGAGTAAGAAGACAGGACCACCAACGGCGATAGATAGCACAGGATTCTGAACTGATGCTTTGGCTGTGAAGGGCATTAATGGGACAAACGGCAAAACTTGAATGGGGTCTGAGGGTTAGATGGCAGTCACATGTCAATGTTAATCTCCTGATTTTGATGACTGTAATGTGGTTGAGAGAGAATGTGTCCTTGTTTGTAGGGAATGCACATTAAAGTATGGGGGGGGGGACATCAATGGTTCCCCAAAAAGTTCTTTGTACTCTTTTTGCCACTTTTCCATAAGTTAAAAACGATTCAAGAGAAAATAAAGTCCAAAAGGTTTATTTCAGCTGTGGCCAAAGCTCTGACTCTTTATCTCACTGAAAACAAAGGCTGCTGCCAGTTTGGTCAGCCAAACCTGTTCGTCCAGACAGTCAGGGACAGACTGCCAGGTGTGGACTGGGCAAACAGCTCTGTCCAGGGGATCAGAGGCCAGGCCAGAGGGCTGGAGTGCAGGCTGAGGGCCATGGCTTCCACCTCAGCACTGAGCACTAAAGAAGCGTTGAAAGCTTGCGGCCCCTGGGGCCTGGGGCAGGAGGAAAAGCAACCCAGGACTCTTCCCACACCCCAGGAGCCCCAAGAGAACCAGGAGAGGGCTGCCCTGGGAAGCCAGGGTCCCAGGGGCGGGTCCCTGAGGGCTTATGAGGTTTGGTTTCCCTCCCTCCCGGCCAAGCTGCTGCTTCATTTTCTGCACATTTTAACAGGTTTCATGTTTTCCCTGAGAGAGTCCTGCAAATTTCAAGCATGAAAAGGAATCAATGTTTGTTGACACCTATGTCCTCTGTGCACCTGTGAGCTGCTACAAGGCAAGAGCCATGCAGCGAACCTCGTGTCACTGTCTCACCCACTCCTCCCAGTGCCTAATAAGGGCTGTCGCAGCAGGCGACTTCTGTGTGTGTCTGACTTTTCTGCATGTCTGGGCAGCAAAGATAAGCCCCCATCACCACACCATTTCCCTCCACTTTCCTACCTGCAAAGGCCCACTGCGGCACCTCATCCTAAATCACGTCGCCCATATGAATATCCAGAATGGTGTGTTTAGTTATCTGTCCTAAGAAGCCAATAAGTTCCTGGCTTCTGAGAAGACAAGGCTCCTAGAAATAAGAAGTCAGGCTCTGGAGATACGTGTGCTGTGGCTAAAATTTTGACCATTGCAAGGCACAGAGACCCTCATCCCCACTCTGGCCCACCCCAGGCATGAGTGCTGTCCATTGTGCTGAACAGTCACAATTTACAGCAATGGGAAAGGACAGACCCCTGCCCAGAGTCAGGGTGTGGGAGAGTTCAGAGTAAGCACTTCCATGTCTCAGATGTTCACCACAGCCTGGAAAAGCTCATCTGAGTCTTCACTGGCGACCGCTGGGATCTCGATGAATGAGAGGTTCTCAGGACCCAGACGGGTACCTGGGCCTGGCAAGCTGGCTTCGGGAGCTCTAATGAAGAAGGAGTCCCCAAGTTGGGCCCGGGCCCAGGGCTAGAGGTCCTGCCCCAGCAGCAGCAGCAGCAGCAGCAAGGCCTTCTAGGTCATCCCTGGGCCCATTCAGGCTATTCTATCTGAAAAGCATCTAGATATCACAGAGCCTGTGTCAACAACGCTGCACCCCACAGGCCTGGGGGTGCTCAGTTCCGCATCAAAGGCTCCCCTTCCCACCTCCTGAGATCCAGCTACTGGAACAGGGTAGCGTGATACGGTGGCAACCAGGCATGTGTCTGCTCTTACCTGGGTCCAGCATCTGACCCCAGTGTGAACACCCGCCGTCCTGACCTGGGTCTGACTCATGCTTCTAGAATGGACCCTGAGGATCCCTGCTGCCCTGCAGTAGCTGACTCACAGCTGATCCAGGGGTAGCTGCAGAAAGGGCTCCAAGCATCCCTCAGGGAGGAGTTATCTGTGGTTCCGAGAACTCAGCACGTGTATCAGGCACGCCGCCACGTTTCATTGGTATCATGACCCTGTGAGGGATTTCTGCTCTTTTCTAGAAAGAAGGAACAGGCAGTTCAGAGAGAATCATGCAGAGGTGAATTCAAAGGCCAATCCCCCAGCACTAAGCACAGCACCACTTACTCTTAGGGAACCCCCTGGGCCAGACAGCACCACTCCTGGGAACCGGCCTTTGTTCGCTTATTCCTCCAGGCAGCATTTATCAAGGGCTTCCTGCACTCTGCTTTGTGCCTGCTTAGTCCTGGAGGGCAGCCTGCAGGAAGCCTACTCAGCTCTCCTGAAGGAGCCAGGCTTAGCTGGGAAAGGGGGCCCCCAGGCCCACCAAGGCAGAGACAGCTGCTCCACTGCCTCTGGCATGTGGCCTTGGTGGCTGGGGAGGGGTCTGTGGCTGGACGGGGGCATCCGTTGGGCAGTGGCCCCTGCACCCAGCAGGAGCTTCAGGGCAAGAGGTGTGCGTGCTCGCCACTGGCCTTGACCTCCGGTGGGTGGGCAGGTGAGGGAGGCAGCCTCCTCTCGTTGCTGTGGCTTCAGGTGTCTGGCTGATGTCAGACCTGAGGAATGCATGGCACTTACTGTGTCTGGGGCCCAACTGGGGGCTGAGGCGTTTCTTTAAAAGCTTATAAATCACCAACTACTTCCACTTTCAACCCCACCCCACCCCTGGCCTAGAAGGACTCCGTCTCCACACGTACACAAAAACAGCTTCCCCAGGCCCTCTGTGCTGCTCGCATGTGACCATGGCATTGCAGATCCAAATGGTCACCCTCCTGGGGGTCTCCTACCCCCCACACTACAGTGAAAACATGTGTACACATGAGCCTGCCACGGCAGGGAAAGCGCCATGCACACACTCACAGCCCTTCACCCCTTCGCGCACACAGCCAGCTGTCTTCATGCTATTCCCTGCTCACCGGTGTCCCCAGGGGCAGATAAGCTCCTACGTAGCAGAGCCCTCAGGCTCCTCCGGTACCCCCAGAAGCATGTGCCTTTCCACTATCACATGCGCTCTCATGTGTACACACTCACAGGTGCACAAAGGATTTACACACAGGCAAAAGCCTGCAGAGCCCACATGCCATTCACACACTCGTGTGTGCACTCTACACCCACAGTCACAGACATGGATACCGGCAGGATGTACACACTCAAATCACACACCCACACCAGACACTCACATGTGCGCATGCATGACATACTATGCCCTAGTGTCCACACACCATTCACACACTCATGCAACTAAATGGGACCTGCAGGGTGCCTGGGCCGGGAAGATGAGCAGGGAGGCAGGGACTGACAGGAAGCTGCAATCCCCAGCCTCACCTCCAGGGGCCGCTGCCCAGCCCGCAGTCCCAACCTGGGCTCTGAAGGGCAGTCCTTGGGCACAGTCTTCCCACCACCTGAGGCAGTAGGTGGCACCATGAGGCCTCCGGCTGGGCCCCTGCCAGTCTTCAGGAAGAGACTCCCTGCAGTGGGTGGGATGACCTCCTGCTCCAAGAGGGGAGAATGGGCAGCTCTGAGTGGGGGCCAGTGAGTGAAAGAGAGCCCGAGGGAAGATG
>NW_006285917.1:2277899-2284926 GCF_000327345.1 Myotis davidii
GAGAAGAAAGAAATGGGGGGAGATGGAAAAGATAGTGCCAGAGATGGGAGGGAAACTTTAGAGGGAAGAAGGATGGGAGGGAGTGAAAGAGAGGAGGCAGAAGAGCAGGGGAGAGAGGATGCACGGAGGCAGTATGAGTCCCAGTAAGCGCCTTTTCCAGTCACAGGAACCCATAGGGGTGGGAAAGGGTTTCCCCTCTCTCCTGGGCTGTCTGAACCACCCACCACCCTGCCCCCACTGGCAGCAATCCCCTGAGAGATGTCCTTGACCTCAGCACCCTGGCCAGCCCCAACCTGACACCTACCTGACACCCACATGAGGACAACTTCCAACAAGACCCAGGTGGCAGGTGCCGGGAGCAGGAGGCGGCCACTGGGGCCTGAGCATCTCTCTTCCCGCTCACTCAGCTCCTGGGCCTACTGCTCCTGTCCAGGGCTCTGTGGAATTGGAAGATGAGCTGTGGAAGGCAAAGATGTAGAGACTCTCAGAGCTTGGTGAGTCCAGGGTCCTCACCCCTTGGTGCCTAAGCCATCACCCACCTTCCCTTCCTTCCAGCCCTGGGGCCTGGTCCCGTTCTCACTGCACTGGGACAGGATTGGATGGTAAGCCTGGTGAGCTGAAATGTTCTAAGAGCAGGTTACCGAGGAGATGAGGGGGCCTTGGGCCCAGGACCTTGTCCAGCGGCTCTTCACCGTGGACACACTCCCCAAACCCAGCCCTCCAGCCCCTCCCAGAGCCATCCCAGAGCTTGGTCATCATGCCCGCAGCCCCCTCGAGCCATTCTGTGGCCAGTGGGGGCCTGTTGGGCCACAGGCTCTGCCTCTTCTGGTTTCCTTGTCCCAGACCTCAGGCCCGGATGGGGAAACAGTGAGTGTCCCTTAATGGATTACTGAGGGCCTATCCTGTCTGGTGCCTGTGGAGCTGACCAGACTTTGAGGTGTAAAGGGAGGAGTTGGTGGAGCCAAGGCCACAGTCAAGCCCCTGGCCTGCTCTTCCTTCAGCACCGCCCTGTGCCTCGCCTCCCCCTGCAGCCGAGCGCTGACTCAGGCCTGCCCTGTATCCCACCTACACACCCACCTGGGCTCCAATCCGCCTCCTAGCAGAGTCCCAGCCCTCTCACCCGGCAGGACCCCTCCGCCTTCAGCTCCAGAATCACACACCCACTCCTCAAACAACCCCCTCTCTTTCCCCAGAGGCATGCCAGCCCCCTCATCACGGAGTCAGACACGTCCTTCTTCATCCCCACAGCACTGCAGCCCTGCATCTGACCGCGTCTCTCCGCTGCTTAAACCCTTCAATGGTCCCACCAACCCGGAGACAGTGCACACTCCTCACTGTGGCATTCAAGACCCCTGTGTGCTCTTCTGGCCTCATCTCCGCCCAACACTCCCAAAGCCGCCCACCCAGTGTCTGCTCTCCAGCACACAACTGCTTTCAGGTCCTTCAGGTCCCCATACGGGGCTGAGCGCAGCCCTCGGAGTTCCCATCATTCCCGGTGCACCCCCCTCAAGCCCTGTGTGCCCACCTCGACCCCTGCGTGCCCCCCAACCTCTGTGCACCCCCCTCCAAATGCCTGTCTGAACCCCCTCCATGCAGGCAGGACCAGTTAATCTTTGCCAATTGATTACCCTCACCCCTGACAACTGCTGAGCTCCTAGTAGGTGTTTTATAAACATCATCTAATAATTATTAGATTCTAACTCCTTTTTTAACCCTCCCCGGAGGATATGTTTTATTTTCATTGAGTTTTTAGAAAGGGGTAGGGGGAGAGAGAGAGAAACGTCTATTTGAGAGAAACATCCATCAGTTGCCTCCCATACACATCCCAACTGTGAATTGACCGCACAGCCTTTTGGTTATGGGATGATACTCCAACCAGCTCAGGCACCTGACCAGAATTAGACTCTAACTCTTTCATTGATAGGGTGTCTGGCTCCCTCTCCACCAGTGCTGGCCAAGGAAACCCTCAGTGGGTGGCTGGAGCTCGGCTTCCCCTCAGCCCTCATTCTCTTGCTCCTTCCCTGCCCCTCTTCACAGGGTTCCCAAGCAGCAGCAGGGTCACCGCAGCACCTGAGGCCCCAAGACTATCCCTGGGAGAGTTGGCTTGACAGCCCAGCCAGGAGAGTGGGGGCACTTTTTGTTGACACAGAGCTCCCTGCATGCCTAATCCCCTCGGACAACGTAAGGCCAATGGTCAGTCAAGAAGGCCTGGCCACCCTAACCGGTTTGGCTCAGTGGCTAGGGCGTCGGCCTGCGGACTGAAAGGTCCCAGGTGTGATTCTGGTCAAGGGCATGTACCTTGGTACTCTCTTCTCAACAGCTTTCCCAACTCCTTCACTTCCTGGCACAGCTGGAGCAGGGGACTGAGGCATGTGGGCCCTGCCCTTGGAAAGTGAGGAATGAGCCTGTCACTCAGGGCCCAGACAAACCCAGGGACAGAGTCAGGCCAAGAGGCAGGCAGGTGGATGTTCTTGGATGATAGGAGTGACCCGGTAATAATGGCTACCCCTCATTAAGCACTTACTAAGTACAAGACTCCAAGCTGAGCTATTTATAGACGCTTTCTCAGTTCATCCTTCCCATAAGTCCATGGGGATAGATATCATCTTTATTTTACAAATTGAAAAAGGAAGCTCAGAGAGCTGTAGCAAGCTGCGCGGCATCACAATGCTAACCAGTGATGGAGCCGAAATGCAAGTCCCGATCTGCCAGCTCCAGCACCCATACCCTTCCCACCCCATTTCCTGACCACTCCAAACTCTGGGTGAAGGCTTATTACTTGCATTCCAAAAATGCCTTGAGGGATCCTCATTGCCAATAGCATAACCTCTCCCATCTGAGGCCCCCTACCATCTGGCCCCTGCCTGCCTTTTAGCTGTCACCCCATCCACACAACCGCGCCTCAAATTTCAATCTCACCACTTTCCAAGTCGAGCCCTCTGAGCTCAGCTTCTGCTGTTCACTCAGTCTCAAATGACGGCCCCATTTTACAGATGAGAAACACAGAGGATTAAGAATGCTAAGTAGGTAGCCCAAGGTCATACAGCAATTGAGCCTGGTTAGAACCCAGGTCATTAGAGCATCAAGTAATAAAGCATTAATTTGTGTTACAGACAATTAGGGAATGGGAATTAGCAGAACATGCTGTTAATGGTGCAGAAGAAGGTAGAGGAGAGGAATCAGGTAGATTCTGGAGTGGAGGAGGGCCGGGCTAGGCCTTGAGGAATAGCAAGGCCTGGATTGGTGAACTTGAGAGAGGGAAGCATGAGAAAAGTACAGAAACAAGAGAAAAAAGTGAGGGAGAGAGAGGCTGTCAATATGTTACGATGGACAGGGCTGTGGAACAGGGGTCAAGAGACTCACAGTGTCCCCAAAATATTGAGTGATCTTGGGCAAGGCCTCTCCTCTCAGTGGGGCGCCTTGTCTGTAAATGAAAGGTTTGAGCCTTGATGGTCTTGGGAGTTCCTTATAGCACTGACATCCCAGGATTCCGTATGTGTTGCCACTGCATCTTGAAACATGGGATCTGACCCCAGACCCACTGACATGGGCAGTGGCTTGCACGCCCAGATCGGACAGAAGCCAGCAGTCAGTGTGGCACCTGACAGGTCACACCCAAGGGCTGGCCCCGGTTACATGCCAGGAGTCACCACGCATCCCTCGTCTCCACGCATTCTTGCTATAAGCGTGCGGCGACTTGCTACAGTGGGTCCAGTCCTGTAGAAGCTGGGACACAGGGGTGAATGAGTCAAGGGGGGAGTGTGGGCTCACAGACAAGGAATGGCATATGCCCACCACTAGCTAAAATCCTAGACCCAGTTCATTCTCAGAAACAGGGAAGGGACTGGGGGTCCTTGGATTAATGGCAGAGGAAATGTCCTGTGAGTAAAAGTGGGGATGTCAGGACTAGATAAGTGGCCTGTCTGCCAAATTAGAAGACATCTGGGAAATAAGAAGGGTCCTCCAATCAAGACAGCATTGCACCCACATAGAGAGTACTTTACAGACCATCAGTAAGGTAGCCCATGGGTGCCTATGGTACAACAACACCGGTGCAGCCGAAGGGCTCAGAGCCAGCTGGGGGCAGAAAGTGCATCTCGAGAGCCTGGACACACATAGGTGTGCACCTGCACGCACACACACACACACACACACACACACACACACACACCTACACGAAGACCCCCAAATCAAGTGGTCCACCTCCCCACCTCCAGACTGAGCCCTTCAACCACTCTCCCTCTCGAGGAACATGCCCTTCCTGTGACCACGACACGCAGCGGGAAGTCACAGGTCTTGCTGCCTCACCTTGCTGCTCGCATTGCCGTTCTGATGTGCTTGCTTCCTTCCTGACTCAGGATGTGTCAAACAGAAGCAAGCCCACCCACCCTGCATGACGGACTCCCACCCCCGGAACAGGAACTCACCTCTTATCCTTTCTGCCTGTTTAACCTCCAACTCTTGCCCTCAAGCGCCCGATCTTATTCACCCCTGAACCCTAAATGAAGGTGTGAGGAAGCACCCCAGGGGCCTAACCTCCCTGGACTTGAAGATTGATGCCAAGCTGGAGGCTCAGTTGCAGGTACCAGCTTCCCTGCTTACTGGCTGCCAAGCCTTCGCCTGAGTTCCATGCTCTGCAAGGTCATGGTGAAGATCACAAGGAAGCTGCCTACAGAGCCCTTCGCACAGAACGGGACACAGAGGAAGCCCTCCGTGCAGAGAGCTGCAGTTATCACTAACATGTCCTTAATTTCAACTCCCCTCCCCTTACCCCACCATCCCATCTCTTGAGTAGGAAATCCTTCTTGACGTCTAATCGCAGCCTTCCTTCCATGACACTCGGCGGTGTCCCACCTTTGTTGAAATCTGGGGACTGAGGTGGCTGAGACCACACCGGCTGGTTGGAGAAGCTGCCTCGCTGGAAGCGGCCAGGAGGGAGATTACAGAGGCGCCAGGCCTGGCTCTGCCATGCACCTGCCGCGGCTCCAGCGGAGATGGGGGGCCGGCCAACTTACCCCGCCCCATGATCTCATGGCTGCATTTGCCAGGTGCTGGCTCAGGGAGCAGGTGCTGACAGCGAGGCCTGGGCACGGAGCCCAAGAACGAGATGTGAGGGCCAATAACACAGTTGTCCCCACAGGGCTCTGACCTCCATGTATGGTCTCTGGCTAGGATCTAGGTTCCTGCACCCAGGCCCCTTCATGCTACCCAATAGCCCCCTCCCTACCCACCCCCCACTGTGTACCGCTCCCCAAAGGACAATGAATGATGGGAAGGGGGCTCCCTCTTATTCTCCAAGGATCAGTCTCTGCCTCCCCATCCCTTCCAGCATCTCTCCTCCAAACTGCTGGCCCTGAAGGATGCTGTTGTGGCGAGTTTGCCAGGCGGGAGATGAATGACCAAATGCTGTCATTCCTGAGGCTGCTGCAGACACGCATCTAAGTGTCAGTTATAAAATGACTCTGAGTCTCAAAGAGACACCTCTGTCCCAGTTTCAGGGCGTCCCTAGAGGTGAGGACAGACCAGGAGTCAACCCCAGCCCCAAAGTTCTCCTGTGTGCTGGTCCTTAACCCCTCCCCTCCTCACTCTCCCCCATCACATAAACTCTGTCCTCCCCTCCTGACTCCCAGCCCCCAATCCCTGCCTGAAGGAAGCAGGGCGCTCTGAGCACCACGGTTTCTCTCCGCTGCTCAGCCCCGGGCCAGCCCCGCAGCAGCCAAGCACAGGACAGGCCGACTGTGGGCCCGCCGTCCACCCTATCGGCACCCTGACCCCCTTCCAGGGAGGCACTTGGCCTTACTAGCATCCCCCCCATTTCTCCCAATCTCCAACTGCCCCCAGCTGCGCCCCCCCCCACCTCCTCCCTGATCTCTTTCCCCAGACAACCCACAGAGAAGACACCTGGATGGACCACGTGCCAAACTGGGCCAAACTCCCTGGAGAAGAAGACCTGTCCCAAGGCTGCACCACATTCCCATGTCATCACCAAGGGGCACCAAGGGGTCAGGCAGATGTGCGGCGGGACAGCCCCCGCCCAGGAGGCAGGGCACATTCCCAGGGTGCCTGGTCACTGAGCCAGGGACCAGGAATGCTTCCTCAGGGATGTAGGTGCCTGCTGCTCCCCTCCTGCCCCCACCCCACTGAAACCTGTCCCTCCCCATCCTGCTCCACACCCCCTGCTCCGGGAAGCCTTCCCCAGCCAACCCCACCCAGTTCTTCACACCCCTTACCCCGCGTCCCCTCGGCGCTTGGGTCCAGAGTTTTCCCCATATTCCTGTGCCCTTGTTTATACGTTGTTTCGCACATGTTCTCATAAAGCCGCATCCCCACGGTCATCGCAGGTCGTGAGTCCCCATTGTTAACGAGACCCATTTTGCTAGAGGATTAGTCCCTGCCCTTAAGGAGTGCCAAGAAGGCTCTGGAATCTAAGTCACATCTCTCTTCCTGCATTTTTTTTTCCTCTTGATAATCAAGCAACTGAAGAAACTCCCAACAGTAAGCAAGCGTCTCATGTTCTAGTTCCCACCTGGCTGCCAGGGAGGCTCCAGATAAGGATGTATCAGGGCAAGAGTCTCTGGGAAGTGTGTGCCTGGACGAGGCAAGCTTCTCTTCAAGGGAAGTTTCTCCCTTTGGAGGACTGCAGACCCTTCTGAGACCAGGTGCCCTCTTCCCAGCCTCTGCAACCAGTGGCCATGCCGTGTCCCCACCAGCATGCTCAGCCTTTCCCTCAGACGCTGCAGCAGGATGCGGGGAGAGATGGGCCTGGGGTTGAGCCTCAGCTCTCACACTTCCTAACTGTGTGTACAACTAAGTGCTCTGGACCTCGATCCCCTGTCTGTGAAATGGGCACAATAAGGAAACCACTTGAAGAGAGTGGGAAGGGCTGGAGTTGGTGTTTGTAAGTCAGCCTGAAGCAGGCACTGCTGCATCCCCATTCTGCAGAACGGACATGACAAGTCACTTCAGGGTCACATAGCTAGTTCCAAGGGCGCATTCCTTAACCCAGAAAGCCTTCCCTGAGTCCCTG
>NW_006285917.1:2284956-2292914 GCF_000327345.1 Myotis davidii
TGAACCAGGTGGATACCAGGCTTATCTGCTTATCTAGATAAGCTTTTGGGAGGAAGAGGCAGGCCTGTGAGCGGGAAACAACAGTAGGTTCAAAGCTATGAGAGGCTGAACAAATTGCTTCGGACTCATAGGAAGGGGCCAACAGCCCCTCCCCAGCTCCTCCCTTCCTAGACGAGAAGACGGATTTAACTGCATTTCAATAATAAAAGGCGTGTTTGTGGTGTCCACGTAAGAGGCTTCAGTGGTGGGACTCCACACAAGGTGGCTTGTCCTGGACTCTGTGAACTCCTGGGCTGCCCAGACACCCTCAGCTCCAGACCAGAGCAGCCCAGGCGCAGCTGCCCAGCTGCAGGGAGACGGAAGCAGGGCCCAGACCGCAGGCTCCCGCCCAGGAAGGCCACCAGCCAGCTGAAATTCCCAGCCCACCCGGAGGGCTGTGGGGGAGGGTGGGATTTATGGGTCTCCTCACCCGCAGCGGGAAATGTGTTGAGCTCAACAACATCTCTCTGGCCACAGGCCACAGTGCTCCTGTGGCTCTAAATGATGGGGCAGAAGCCGGGTCATTAGGCAAGAGAGACTGTCATTAGTGCAGGTGATGCCACCGCTGACAGACAATGGCAAACAGTCATTAGCGGCTGTGTCACAGGGTGAGGCAATGCTGGCGGGCGCAGGGATCCGGCTCACCCCCCACAGGCTGGCGGAGCACACGCTCGCACTCACATGCTTACATACACAGATGAGAAAGCACACGCTCTCCCACACTCACCTGTCTTCATACTCACACACAGAAGTGTAAGTAGGCATACATTCACACACTCACACTCACACTCACACACACAGAGGCTGAACAGACACACTGCCCAAAGACACCCCATACAGGCAGGGGAGCAGGGTCCCTTCCACAACCAGGTACCCAGACACTCAGACATCCCCCCTGCCCTGAAAGAGACACGCAGACCCTCGAGGGCCTCGGAACAAAAAGACTCTCAGACGCCCCCTCCCATCCCACCCACGCCCTTTTCAAAGATCCAGCACCAGAAGAAAGATAACACGCTAAGTGCAGGAGCAGGAAGGCTGTGCCTGCCCTGAAAGAGTGACAACGTTGGTTTTAACACTTTAGCCCCCTCCACACCCCCAGCCCTAATGGCTGGCACATGCCCTGCCTCCCTTGACACCTCACCCACCAAGAAACGGGCTGCTGGAGGCATGTTTCTAAGGACTCTTGAGCCCCAGTAGGGGAGAGACAGAAGGGAGACTGAGGTCAGAGGAGGAGAGTTCCTGAAATCTAGCCTCTGCTCCAGTTTTGAATCTTCCCTCCCACCCTCAACTTCCAGTTCAGAAAATGTGGGCAGGCCACAGGAAGAGAGGCAGCCTGGCATGGTGAGCAGAGCATAGTCGTCTGGCGGGAAAGGAAGAAGGGAACGGAATAAAGTCTGAGTCCTCAGCTCCGGTCCTACTTCTGCCACGAGCTGGGTGTATTGGTTCCCTGTTGCTGCTATAACAAATCACCATGCACTTAGTGGTTTAGAATAAGAGTTGCATTATCTTACAGCTTGGAGGTCAGAAGCCCAAAGACATCTCAATGAGCTAAAATCCAGGTGCCCGCAGGGGTGTGCTCCTTCTGCAGGTATTAGCAGATCATTTCCCCACCTTTTCCAGCTTCTAGAAGCCACCCCCTTCCTAGGCCCCCTTCCACCTTCAAGGCCAGTGATGGCCAGTGGAGACTTCGCACGTCGCATCACTCTTCTGCCTCCCTCTCCCAGATGTGAAGGACCCTTGTGATCACACTGGGCCCACCCAGATAATTCAGGATAATCTCTCCATCGCAAGATCTTTAACTCCATCACATCAGCAAAATCCCTTTTGCCGTGTCAGGTAACAGTCACAGGTCCTGAGGATTAGGACATGGACATTTTGGGGAGGTCTATTGTTCTGCTTACCACACTAGGTGAACTTGGACAAGTCATTTAACCTCCCAGAGACTCAGCATCCTCAACTGTAACCTAAAAATAACGCCCAGCACATGAGCGGTCACATGGATTTAGGAAACCCCCTGAACACGGAGCACCGTGCCTCACACTTGGAGGTGGAGTGGGGTCCTGGATCAAGGTACTGCCTTCCCCTTGAGGAAGGTGGGTGAGGGGCGGCAGAGGTGGGCTCTATGGGCTTGGGCAGGGCTGGTAGTTGAAGTCAGTAAGGACTGGGAGAGGGTGTGGGTGTCTGTAAGGATCCCTGGATCTGGGCAGCAGCGAGGCCCTGGCCTGCAGAGTGCCATCCACATGGCTGTGGGCACACACACCCGCAGTGACCTGAGATAAGGAAGCAGGTGGGGCCAGGGCATGCTGCTCCTGCCTCTCCCTGACTTCCTCTCCCTCATCTGCTGCCATCTGTTTGCAGGCCCCGGGGCCAGAGGGTGGGCAGAAGCCACAGACCAGGCTGCTATTACCCTGCTAAGTGCAGACTGTGGAACGATGACCCGGGGAGATAGACCGCACATAGAGGAATCGCCCTCTGGAAAACACTCATTAGCCCCCAATCTCGCCTGGCACTGTTTGCCCACTCGGGAGGCAACAGTGGCACCTCCGAGAGGAGCTGAGGTAGTCAGATTCCCACTGGCCGGTCTGCTCCATGCAATGCCCAGGCCAGCGGCCCAGCCCTGAGCCCTGCTCCCCTGCTCCTCACCTACCCGCTGTGGCTTCCTGTCCCTGGCCCATCCCCACTCCAACTCTTCTCTCATCTCCCAGCCCCGAGCTCCTCCCAGCTTCTCCCAAAACCTTGACTGTGGGCTGAGACTCTAATCCACATGAGGAAGCCTGGGCTGGGGGCTGTGCTTGGAGGTAGAAGATCATGTGCAAATCCTACACGTCTTGAAAAATGGAGGTGCAGGGTGCCCGGCCCGTTGAGCAGCGTTGGGGAGATGAAATCGGGTCCCTGTCTGAGCGCTTTTTGTGAGCCTGGGTACTAATTTGGGTTATGGGGACACATGCAAGGACTTCCTCCTCCTTTTGTCCCTAAGACACAGCGAGCAGGGCTGGCCCGGGATCCGCCTTCCGTGGCCTCCTCGGAGACTGCCCACATCTTGCTGCATCAGGAGACCCCCAACAGGTGCTGGAGGAGGGAGCCAGAGGAATGGGGAGAGAGTGGATCCAGCTACCTGCATATGTAGGTCCCGAAAATGGTGCTGAGTGCATGAAGTTCCACCGCTGAGCTCCTCCTGTATGCCAGGCACCAGGCTCCGTACTAGGGATACAAAGATGAATGAACCATAAGCCACCGTAGCTCATGTTTTAGTTCCAGAGATCTGTCCTGAGAGCCGCCTGCGTGCCCTGTATGGGCACTGAGAACCCCTGGGGGATGGGACGTCCCTGCGTGCGGGGTGGTCTGCAGGCTGGTGGCTACCCACCTGGCTGAGGCTTCCCAGAGCTGGCTGCCCCGTGTCAGCGGGCACAGTGCCCGGCACCACCCTAGGCTGCTGCCATCCTGGCAGACTCGCAGAGGCCGGGCACTGATTATTCAACAGGGAGCAGAATATGGTTTCGGTCTATTATCAGGGCAGATAAAGGCAGTGGCTAAAGCTTGGGGAGCGGTTTGGGCTTATAAATAAGAATCTCCCAAAGCCCTACCACTCCTCTTCCCTGCCTTTGTCTGCCACCCTGCCTTCCAGTCCCTCCTTGTTCCTCTCTGCAAGCAGCCCCAGGGAGGGCTCAGCTCCTTAAGAGCCGTGTGCAGTGCCAGGAACAGAAGGCTGAGGACACTGGGACCAGGGGCGGCTGGCCTGGAGGCAGAGGCTGGATGGGAAGAGATCCCAGAGTTCAGAAAGCGCTGCACTGGGAGGCAGAGGGAGCCCGGAATGCAGGGAGAACACCAGTCATCACCTTGCCTCATTTATCCTTGTATTTGCCCCACAGCCCAGTCCCCAGGATCAGGCACCCAGGAGAGATGCAGAAAGCATTTCCTGAATGAAGGCACCAATGCCAGGGTAGGCAAGATTGGCCAGTTTCTCCAGTGGCCAGGATTCCAGGCCTGGGGGCGCTCGGAGGAGGGGAAACAGGGTCCCCAGCCCTGTCTAGTGGGGGAGGGTAGTAGAGAAAATAGACTTTGACTAAGGGAGCCACAGAAACAAGTGCTAAATAATAGCAGGCACACGGCACCTTAATTCAACAACTATTTCCTGCCCACCTACTATGTGCCAGTGGCGATAGAGCAGTGAACAAAACAAAGCCCCCCCTGTCATCCTGGGTGCTGCTTTTAAGAGCTCTCCTGCTCAAAGGACACGTGCGGGCTATTTGGGAAAACTTCCTGCAGGGAGGGGCAGGCGGAGCAGGCTGAGTGGCCCACGCGCAGGCTCAGAGGCAGACAGGAGGTGGTGCCTGCGGGCAGAAGGGAAGACCCGAGTGTTTGTCCCGGGCTGAGACATGAGGGTTGTTAGAAGAAGCCTTCCTTATGGGTTGAGCAGCCAGGCACAGCGAGTGGGACGGTAAGTGGCAGGAGGCCACTGAGAGCCCTGTGGCTGGGACCTGGAATTTCCTATGGAGGAAGGAAGCAGATGGGAAGGTCTGGAGTGTCCCAGGAGCAAGGGGCTTGTGCTCCCCCCTAGTCCCACCTGGGAGGCGGTGAGCCACCAGAGGAAGTGGGGCCCTGTTTCGAGTTTCCCTTTGTGCAATTCTTCTTCCTGCTCTCTCCACCCAGAAGCATGCCTGGCAACCATGCCAAATGCCACTGACATGAGCCCAGCACCCACCTAGCCAGCCATGGGCTGGGGTTCCCTCGGTCGGCTGGGCCTACCCTACACCTGGATCAGGGAGACCAACCCCCATGTGCTTCATCCACAGGCGGGACATCTAAGGAGAGGGGCCGGGGGCTTATGGCTGGGTCCCTGCCCTGCCCTAAATGCATGCCTGGCCAAACCCTAGGCCTAAGGGCCTTCAGCAGCCTAAGGAGCCTTCCTCTGCCTGTTTCTTTTTCAGGGAGGACCATCAGTCTTCTCGCCCACCTACAGCATTTGGCCAGGGAAGGAGGTTGTCAGAGCTCCCACCCAAAGCTGAGTGGGAACTGATGCCAGGCCTCTGGGAGTCGACCGGTGGGTGGTGGTGTGTGTGACACCCTGGGCAGAGGACCCAATGTCGGCCACAGGCCCGTCCTCATCAGCCCAGCACAGCCTGGCAGGGAAGCAGCCAGGTCCTGTGGGGCAGGCTCCAGAGCCTCCTCCAGAGGTGATACCCCATCCTGACCTTCCTCCAGCCCACCTGGGGTCTGCCCACCAACACCATCCACAGCTCTTTTAAAATATATATGTTTTAATTGATTTCAGAGAGGAAGGGAGAGGGAGAGAGAGAGAGAAACATCAATGATGAGAGAGAATGATTGATCGGCTGCCTCCTGCACACCCCACACTAGGCATGTGCCCTGACCAGGAATTGAACTGTGACCTCCTGGTTCATAGGTCGACACTCAACCACTGAGCCAAACCGGCCGGGCCATGCAAAGCTCTTGATGTCTCCTGTCACCACACAGAGAACAAGTGGCCTGTGTGAAAGGGTGGCCTCTTCCTCGTTCCAGAAAGAAATGGTCACCTAACAGGCATCAGGAACTGTGCCGGGCGCTGGGACACGGGGGCAGCAAAGCACCACGTCGGCCTGGTGCCCACAGAGCTGCAAAGGGGAGGAGGACAAGCACACAGCCAACAACAAATGATTACAAATGGGGCTCTGAAGGCAGGAAAGTGCAATTAGCCTCTGCTCACCTCCCTGCTCCCGCCGCCTGCCCTCATTACAGAATGCCCACACCGGCCCAGCCTCCCAGCACACTGCTGGCTCAGGAACCGCGTTCCCCTGGCATAGCGAGGGGGTGGCAACAGTGTGAGAGACACTGATGAGCTGAACTGGAAAACAAAATTTAAATTAAAATAACAACAACAACAATTATCCAGGTGGCTCTTACAATCTAATTTTACAAACCGCGGAGGCCCAAAGAGGCCAAGCATTTGGCCCCAGACCACACAGCTGGTGAGTGGCAGAGCCCAGACCTGCACCCAGGTCCCCTGTCCAGAGCTCTGCCATGACCCCGTGCTGCCCCGCTAGCCCCTCCTGAGCACTTCCCAGCCTGCAGGAACCTGCCGCCTCCTGGCTTGTCTCAGATCCTGCCTTGTGGAGGGACCAGCACTGTCACCAGAACTGCCTGCAACGATGGCAGTGTTCCATGTCTGCGCTGTCCAACACGGGCACGTGGTCACTCAGTGGGTTCGGAGAAACCGGGTCAGTTTGGTGGGGGTGGAAATCGGCAGGGGATGTGGACAGAAGGCGGGTATCGAGGAGCTGAAACCCAGAGAGAAAGAAGGGCAACAGGTGCAAAGGATCTTGTTTGATGTTCCAAGAAATCTTCTAGGGCCGTGGTTGGCAAACTGCGGCTCGCGAGCCACATGCGGCTTTTTGGCCCCTTGCATGTGGCTCTTCCTAAGCCATAGGAGTACCCTAATTAAGTTAATAACAATGTACCTACCTATATAGTTTAAATTTTAAAAAATTGGCTCTCAAAAGAAATTTCAGTCATTGTACTATTGATATTTGGCTCTGTTGACTAATGAGTTTGCCGACCACTGTTCTAACCCATACCTGCTGAGGACTAGACTTTATCCCAAAGTCCTCAGGGAGCCGCTGAAGGACTTTATGTGAAGTAATGAAATGCTTTGATTGTATCCTCCTCGGCCCGGAGCAGTCACAGCAACTCTGACACTCCAGTGACATGGGCTGTCGTAATCATCACCATCCCACACAAACAGCTTCTCGCCCCCACAAGTATCTTCGCCTGAAACACACTTCTGCCTCCTGGTCAGCTCTCCCTCTTCCTTCAAGCCTTTGCTCACTGACCCCACTGGGAAGGCATCGCAGACACCCTCACGGGGTCGGTGCCTCTCCGTGTCTCCATAGCCTTGCCTGGCATGTGGAGGAGGCTTAATAGACACTGTCTTAACTTCTCTATTCTCGCCGTGAGTTCCCCTCTCTTAGCCCTCTCCCATCCCAAATCTACTTTCAGCTCCCCTACCCCCAGCTCGGAGGCCCTCAGAAGTGTTTTCCACGCAGCCATAGGTGGCTCAAGCCCCTCAGCCCCGGGCCTAGGCCATCCCATCCCCAGAACTTAGCCACTGGGCAGGGCCTCCCTCCTGCGGCCTCAGGACAGGCCTTCTCAAAGGGACAGTCCAGAGAAAGGAGGCCAAATTGTCCAGCCTCGTCACGCCAGGGAGCAGGCCCTGACCCGGGGAACCTAGACGCGGAGGTGCATTTAGAAGAGAGGAGGGGAGATGGACAGGAACCTGAGCAGGCTCATCTGGGAAGACTTCCTGAAGGAGTGGCCTGACCTTACCATCATTCCCTGAGTCTAGGATTCTTCCCTGCCAGTCTCTCCCAGTGCCCTGTCCTGCGCCAGGGCCCCAGCCAGGCTGGGATGTGCTCACTGAGACATTCATCCAACAACTATGCATCGCTGCCCTGCATTGTCCCAGGATCCAGGCCAAAGGGAGCAAGGCACCGAGGAGGTGCTGAAACTGTGACACAGGGATGCCGTGCCTAGAATGCCATCCACCCGGCGGCGGGGGCTGCCCAGATGCCTCCCGCCCCAGGGCTGAGACAGAGACGTCCCAGGGCTCTGAGTGGGCAGGACACTGATAGGGACAGGTAGACAGGGAGGCAAGAGAGAAGAGATGGGTGAGAATGAGAGGGAGATCAGAGGTGTGGGAAGGAGAGAGGTGAAGAGGGAAACGGAAGGCAGGAGGAAGCAGAGCAAACGGGAAAACCGCCTTGCTTCTTTGAGGACCAACTTCAGGAGGCTCCCAGCAGCCCAGCCAGAGCCTCCCCCACTCCTTACCTCTGGCCAGCCCTGCCCCTCCCGCCTTTTCTCTGCCTCCTGAGAGATCAGGATCGCATCCTGTCACCAGCTTAGGGGACCAGAGGCAAAGCGGGGAG
>NW_006285917.1:2293036-2295198 GCF_000327345.1 Myotis davidii
GAGGAAGAGGGGGAGGAGGGAGGGAGGGGGTGCTGTGGTTTCTGTCCCTGGACTATGTAAGCACCAACCAGGACAGGCCCCCAGGGTCCCAGAGGGGCTCCCTCACTGATGCTGCTCTGCCCCTGGGGTCACCCAAGCTCATGCCCCACAGGAAGGCTCAGATTTGTGTGGGAGTACTCTCAGGGGGAGTTTGGAGACTGCCCAGGTACCTCAACGTCCCCAAAGAGACTGAAAATGTTACTCACTCTCCGTCTTCCCTCCCCCATCCTTGCCAGGCGTCCTGCTCCCTGAACCCCTAAGTGCTCCAGGCTCCATATCAAGGCAGGAGAGGGTCGTGTTAGGTCTTCCATGGGGGTGGAAACGAAGGAGCCTGGACGCTTCACTGGGAACAATGACCCGGGGGGAGGGGGTGCTAGGGGAGAGATGGGGAGGAAAGGGGAGGGCTAGGTGTTTCCATGGAGCTGTGTTTGTTTGGGGCCTTTTGACTGCTCTTCCTGTTTGGCAGCCACAGCTGTGACAGTCAAGACAGCTCTCTGACTGCTCCCAGGAGAGACGGCCGGGCCAGGGAGGAAGCAGCAGTGGGATCCACGTCCCAGCCCGTCCCAGCTTGTCCCAGCCCAGGGTCAGAGCCCCAGGGAGCATGCCTTCCATGCCTTCAAGAGGCCAGGCCACCCTTAAGAGGGCCGCCCAGTGCTCAGGCCTCAGGGACCGCCCTGCAATGCCAGCCTCGAAGCCAGGGACTCAGCAATTAACTGTGACCTATCTAAACTCAGGGTCTGACAGAGGCACTTTGAAGAATTGGGCCTCCAACTTAAAGAAAATTAGAAGGGCCCTGGCCAGGTGGCTCAGTTGGTTGGAGCATCATCCTATGCACCAAAAGGTTTTGGGCTCAATTCCCAGTCAAGGCACATACATCTGTTGTGGGCTCAATCCCTAGTGGGGGTGCATACAGGAGGTACCAATCAATGTTTCTCTCTCACATTGATGTTTCTCTCTCTGTCCTTTCCTCTCTCTCTAAAAATCAATTAAAAAAATATATCACCCAGTGGATGAGTATTCACCTATGAACTAGAAGGTCACAGTTCGATTCCCGGTCAGGGCACATGCCCAGGTTTTGGGCTCGATCCCCAGTGTGGGGCGTATAGGAGTTAGCTTATCATTGATAGTCTCTCATCACTGATGTTTCTGTCTCTCTCTCCCTCTCCCTTCCTCTCTGAAATCAATAAAAATATATTTAAAAAAAACATATCTTCAGGTGAGGATCAAAGAATTTAAAAAGAAGAAGAAAATTAGAAGGTAGAGCTGAGTCCCACACAGTAAGAAGAGAGCTTCCCTTTTTATCCACTGCCCCTTACAGGGGTCATCGGGCTCAGAGGCTAAGATGAGAGGAAGGGCCCGTAGCTCCAACTGTCTGGGCTCAAATCCAGCACCAGGACCTTAGACAGTCACTTAACTCCTCTGAGACACAGTCTCCGCCTCTGTAAACCCGGCTGGTGAGAAGGAAAGCATCTACCTCAAATGAGGATTAAGGAAGCTAATCCATGCAAAGCACTTGGGACATATCTGACCTGCCAGCTGTCACCCAATGCCATTGCCTGCCCTCCCCTTCCCCACAGGGTACAGGGGCAGCTGGGTGGGGAGGGCAGGGTGCTGAGTCTGACCACATGCCATCCAGATACCAGGTCAGGGACACTGGGCTGGGCCCTGCAGGTGTGTGCCGAATGTGGCAGTGGTGTCAGGGGCAGAAACAGACCCCAGTGCAGGGACCCCGTCACTCACCCCCAGCATCAGAGCCTGGGATGCAGCCTCGGGATCGACTCCTGCCCTTGGTACAGATTCCTGCGCCTTAGTGAGCCAGAAACGCCCCTCGTGTGGGAAGGAGGTCTGGCCAAGGAGGCAGGAGGCCTGGAATGGGCAATGTGCCTCTCTTCCTCCAGTTCCAGAGGGGCTGAGAGCCCTTCTACCCCTGACTCTCTCTCAGACACACTCTCTCTGCGGTGACCCCTCCACCCAGGGTGGTGTGCCTGGTCCAAGGAGGGCACACGGAGCCAGCCAGCCAGGGAGGGAGCATCCAGGGACATCAGGCCAGGGAGGGAGGAAGAGGCGGGCCCAGGAGGGGAAGAGTGGAGGGGGAAGAGCAGGCCTCTGGAGCTTCAGGAAGG
>NW_006285917.1:2295490-2298240 GCF_000327345.1 Myotis davidii
TTCCCCTGCCCCATCAGAGGCTCTGTAGGAACAAATTGCTGTCTTTCTATTTTTACTTCATATTTAAAATGAAACAGGGGAAGGAGATGCAGAAGTAAGAACGGAGGAATGGGGAGAGGGGAGGCAGGGCAACATTGGGCCATAACTGTCTCCCCCACCAGACTCAGCTCCCAGAAGGCAGGCACTGGTCTAAGCCACCGTTTCCTGGGCCTTTGCGACAGCCCCCACTAAGTTCTCTGCATACACCACCTCCTGTGGGATTGGTAGTTCCATACCCATCTCACACCCGAGGACAGAAATCAAGTAACCTGCCTGGGGTCACACCAGTGGTGAGGAGCCAAGCTGAGTCTTAACCCCACGTCTCACGTGTCTAATGCCAAAGGCTCTTGGCCTGGACCATCTATTTTTCTCTCCAGCCTCTGAAACAGTGGGATGCACAGAGTAGGTGCTTGATAAATGGGAGCTCAAAGGAAGGAAGGGGGCAGGGAGGGAGGAAGAATGGCAGAGGAGACGATAAGCCAGGGAGACTCTCGGGCAGCTGGAAAATAAATAATAAAGGTGTTGTTTTCCACTGCTAGGCTGGCACGGCGCCCGGCATGGCAGCCCTACACTCAGGGAGATGCCCTGTACTCGGGAGGGAGCCCAGGGCCTGCGCTTGCCTCATCCTTTCCAGAAGTATGTGGGCCTGGATACGTCAGCCTTCAGGTATGCAGTGAGTGCTGCGGTGAGAGGCAGGCGAACACTCTCTCTCTCCTCTCCTTCCTTGCTATCGCCCCTTCTTCTTGCCGTCTCCCGCCCCTACCCAGCCAGCTCAGACTCGCCCCCCTCCCTGGAGCCAGGCCCTGCTGGGCTGGGGGCTGTGACCTGCCCCCTCAGCAAGGCAGATCCCGGGCCTGGAGGAGTGGTGCGGGGGGAGGGGCCGGAGCGCCACATCATGGAACCATCTAACAGGTTGGTCGGGCTGGGAGGGGCCCGCCCTCCTGCAGCTAATGAGCACTGTACGACAGGTGTTTGCTCCTCAGTCCCCCGCCTGCCCGGCCTGTGACGGGAGCCAGCTGCCAACGCCGCCCCACAGAGGTTCCCTCGCTCATCCCTGCACCCGGCCAGCTCCAGGCCCGGGGGCCGCGATGGACTGCCGCTCCTGCGTCGTTGGCTTCAGCAGCCTGAGCAGCTATGAGGTGACTCCAGTGGGCGGCCCCCGGCCTGGGACCTCGGAATGGGGCAGCTGCGAAGCCCCGAGGCCGGGCTTCAGCTCTCGCAGCCTCACTGGCTGCTGGTCAGCTGGCACCATCCCCAAGGTGACGGTGAACCCCAGCCTGCTGGTGCCCCTGGACTTCAAGGTGGACCCGGCCATCCAGCAGCAGAAGAACCAAGAAAAGGAGGAGATGAAGGTTCTCAATGATAAATTTGCCTCCCTGATTGGCAAGGTAAGTGAGCGTGGGAAGAGTGTCCAGAGAGGTAAGGACTGGCAGGTGGCTGAATTCTTTATTCCTCGAGCATCATGCCCCACCCCTGCCCCCAGCCAATGGGGAGCCGGCGTTGCTAGCTCCGCAAGCTCTGAGCAGAGAGATGTGGAGGGAAGTCCCCTAGGCATCCTGGCATGGAGGGAGAAAGAGACCCCAGGAGGGCCTCTGAGAGAGGTCTGGGGAATAATGTGCTGTGCGGCCTGGGGTCACCTTCCCCCCAGGCAGGGGCTAGGGAGGAGCTCTGAGGATGGCCAAGAGAACGCCCTCTCGTGGGAATAGCTGATGAAGGCATGGTCTGCGGTCCGACTCCAGAGCAGAGGGACAGTGGAGATGACCTCCCAAGGGTCCAACCTCCTGCCCAGACCTCGGGCTCCGCTCAGCTTCCTGGAGTCGGGAGCACCCCAGAGCCTAGGAGGCGTGTGGGGTTCTGGAAGGAAGGAGGCCGCTGAGTGGGGTGCAGTGGAGGAGTCAAGAGATAGGAATGCAGGGGATGGATGCTCGGGTCAGAGACAGGCAGCCAGCCAGGCACCCACCTGAGCAGACGGACTGAGTCCCCGGAACCCTGACTTCCTAGAGCCGATGCTGTGGCAGCAGGCTGGTCTGGGCGCTCTGTCCCCTCTGCCCCAGGGCAAGGGCTTCAGGAGCTCTGAGGAAGCCCTGTCCACTTCCCCAACCTGCTCCTCCCTCGCCTCCTTCCAGAAACCTCTCCTGACCAGCCCTCAGCTCTGCTCCCTCCAGCCCTGCCCAAGAGTAATAGTCACAACAGTAAGAGCTGCTGTTACTTAATTGCTTATTACGTGCCGGGCACTGTGCTGCGTGCTTCCACATTTATCTCTCTTCCCTTCAACAACCTTAGGAAAGAAGTCATTTTATGCCCATTTTTCTGATGAGGAAAACTCCACCTTCTTGCAGCCCCCACCAGGAGACCAGAGCCACCCCTCTGCCCTGACTCATTCTCACCTGCTCCTTGCTCTCCCTGCCTCTGGGCTCCTCTGTCTGCTGTTGCTCCCAGAGAGGGGCCCAGGGAAGAGAGCAGCAGGTTTAGAGCATCGCTTGTGCCTGGCTCTCTGTGGGAACTTAGCAGATGCGTGTCGTTTAGCCCACACACAGCACCCCCAGGCCTGGTTCCCTCACTGTGCACACGAGGAAACTGCCCATCCTGAGCCTGCATGCCTTGCCCAAGTCACACAACCAGCAAATCTACAGGCTGGACTTGAACTCGGGTCTGTGAGACGCAAAGCCAGTAGCCTTTGAGATGGGAACCATTTGTTCACGTGCCGGGAC
>NW_006285917.1:2298292-2298495 GCF_000327345.1 Myotis davidii
GGGGGTGGGGAGCCCTGGCTGGCTGCAGCGCCCTGCACTGAGGGCTGTTGACCTAGGAGCAGACTAGCCTGCTGCCCTGGGGAGGCAGGTCCCTGCAGAGCCACCTCCTCTCCTAACCCAGATTAATCCCTTAAAAGGAATGCTTCATGAGCTATGTAATTTGGCTCAGATGGGCGGCTTGTTCCCTGAACTCCAGAGCTGAT
>NW_006285917.1:2298593-2299718 GCF_000327345.1 Myotis davidii
GAGGGGTTGGGGTCCTGTGCCCAGGAGCCAAGGCAATGCCCTCAAAGGTCTTTAGCAGGACTGGAGCCTCCCGGCCCTCAAGCTTGGACCTTGAGACAGGTGCTCCTCAGGGTGGACGCAGGGAGCCCCGGGTGCCGGCCTCCGGGGGCCTGGTGGCTGGGGCTCTGCCTGAGGAGTCTCTGTTGACCCACCCGTTCTGAGGTGATCTGTTAGCCCAAGTCCCTCTCTACCTCCTTGTAAAGGTCACGAGGGTCTGACTGGAAGCAGGTAGCAGTTAAGCGTGTGCAATCTGGAGCCAAATTACTGGGTTTGAATCCCGGCTCCACCTCTGACCAGGGAAATTCTTTAACCTCCCTGTGCCTCGGTACACATCCGTGTAATGGGCTTGTCATAATCAAATGGGATCATTTTTGAAAAAAATGCATAAAGCACTCACCATGCCCCAGGCGGGCAGTTTGTTCTATTAGAAACACCATTATGGGCCCCGCCCATTAGCCCCTTCCAAGAAGGAGCCTGAGAAGAGGGGGCGGGTAGGAGTGCAGCGTAGGGCTTGAAAGGGATGTATGGGCTGGGGGCGAGATGCCATAACCAGTGTGGGGGTGGGGGGCTCTAGGCAAAGAGAAGGGACAGGCGAGGGCCCTCTGGCTTCACATCCCCTCTGTCCCTCTGAGGCATGGAGAGAAATCAGGGAGCCTGTGGGGAGGCTCTGGCCTCTGAGGGATGTCTGGGAATAACGTGCTGTGTGGGTTGGGGGCACACACACACACACACACACATACACATACACACACATACACACATACACACATACACATACACACACATATATACATACACATACACACACACACACATACACTGCATGGGCCAGGGTGGCACTCTAGGCCATGGCCAAGAGGATGCCCCCTCATAGGAATAGCTGGTGAAGGCATGGCTGCAGTCCTACTCTGAAGTAAATGGCCAGTGGGGATGACCTCCCAAGAGTTCCACCTTCCTGTCCAGCCCTCTGGCCCTGACTCACAATTCCATGGGAAAGATCTGTTAGCTCAAGTCCCTCTTTATCTCCTGTAAAGGCCACGAAGACCTTGCTCGTGGAGAAGGAGGTGGGGGGGGAGGGGGGTAAAG
>NW_006285917.1:2299912-2301797 GCF_000327345.1 Myotis davidii
AGGGGGGGTATTGGGGAAGACCACCAGAAGTTGGCAAGAGGCCCTGGAGCAGTGCTGGCTCCTCCACTCACAGGCTGTGCCTCCTTGGCAAGCCACTTGCCCCATCTGTAGTTCCCGTGCCTCCTGCTCTGAGGGAGGCCCTGAGAGCATGCCAGTGGGAAGGCTGGTCCAGCGGCAGCCATGGGAGGAGGGCATGAGCAGGAGCAGCAGGAGAGGAGGCTGAGGGAGGCAGGGAGGGTCATGTCACCAGCCCACAGAGGCCGCTGGTGGGCCCGCTCACCTTCACATGCAGACCACAGAGGGGAGGGAGATAGGGCAGGAGAAAGGGGCCAGCAGTCAGCCTGAGTGGGGAACTAAGAGGGGTGGTGACATGCCTGGAGACAGGGGGTGGCACCATGTCTTCCCCGAGGCCTGTGTGACCTCTGGAAGTCCCTGGAGCCGTGCCCTGCCTGCACACAGGAAGGCACATACCAATGTCTGGCTCAAGGCAAGGGATCTGACAACCCCTCACCTGAGGAATAGGACCTGCATGCCCAAGGACACCGCCCTGTCGGCTCACCTGCCTGGAGCCCATGGGTTGGGGACCTGGGCTGCTCAGTTTCCTCATCTGTACAATGGAAGGCAGGTTTGCTCTCTGAGGTCCCTCCTAGAACTGCCACCCGGTGATCTAAGAGCAGGGGGGTCAGCCAGATGGGGAGGAAGGGGAAGGAAAGGTGAGTGCTCAGCAGCCTGGGAGGATGGTGACAATTAACCTGGCACCTCCCTAGGCCTTTGTGCGGAGAGGGAGGAGCCTGTCTGTGGGAAGGTACTGGGAGGGGGTTCCATTCCACCCCCAACCACTGAGACAACAGGCAGCTCCCCCAGGGGCAGCAGGGGTGGGGGCTGCTCCCATCCCCCATCCCCCAGAGCCAGAATGCCCTCTGGCTGCACTCCTGGCCAAACGCACCCCCTCTCCAGAGGCTAGTGCTGCACATAGGGCGTTGGGGTCAGACTATGGGAAGGACTGCCTGGCATGAAGGGTTTTCTGCTGCTCATGGGTGGAGGAAGGAGCCTCACTTCTCTCCTCGCACCCCACCCTCACTGTAAACACGGCTCCTGCTTGTCAAAACGGAGCAAAGGTGGGGCAAGCGGATACCTCCCCTCCAACAACCCTCTCACACACACACACACAAGTACGACAGAAACCCTCTTGACTTCCATCCCCACGGAACCTGTTTGGCTGCGACTACTGCAGACATAGACGGTAGACTTAGGTCAGCTTCAAGCAGGACTTCTCAGTGCTGGTGGGACTGGGCAGGGATCATCCCACTATTCCTGCCGGCGTTGTCACTGGAATGCCAAGGGGAACTTCCTAAGGGCATCAGACTGTCTGGGATGTGAGCAGGGCAGAGAAAGAGAGAGGAGGCCCACTCGGCACCCAAATTCAGGAGGAACGGGGAACCCCTGACCGTCCAGAGTAGGCAGCCACCATCAGATGGGCCTGTCTGGGAAGCTGGGCCACCAAGTTGCTGTGTGACACTGGACAAGTCACCTGACTGCTCTGGGCCCCCGTCTCCTCCTCTGTAAGTGAAGGGTACGGACCAAGGCTCCTGGCTGTGATTCTGGGAGCTGGTGCCAGCAGTGGGCAGCAAGGGGCCCAGCTACTCACCTGTGGTCACAGGGAACACCATGGGGCTGTTATCACAACAACCTCATGACCACGACAGCCCACACTGTCCAGAAGCCAGGCCCAGCCAGCCCTCCTGCCTCCGTGGCCTATCCCTGTCCCACACCAAGGAGTTAGGGACCCCAAGAAGGGAGCAGATGGCTGTCAGTCTGACGGGAGGGTGGTAGGTCCAGACAAGTGAGGAGCAGATGAACTGAGGGCCTCGTACTGAGGGAATGG
>NW_006285917.1:2301933-2303545 GCF_000327345.1 Myotis davidii
GGGGCACATCTGGGCTGGGGAGGGACTGGAGTGGTGGAAAGCGTAGGCCCCAAGAAAGCTGGAGCCTGGAGAGGACAGGCAGGGTGGGGAAGAGGCAGGGGAGCCCAGGCTGGCTGGCCTGGACTGGGTGAGGGAAGGAGAGGACTCAGGAGGGACCCTGGCAGCCTGCTGGTGGCTGAGGAGTAAGCTGAGGGTGCCCGTGTAGCAGTCTGAGCAGGAGAGTGTGAAGGAGGCGGAGGTTGAGAGGAGCAGCTGAGCCCAGATCCCCCAGCCTCTATCTTCAAGGCGCACCTGACCTAGCTAGAGGCAGAAGCCAGCACAGAAGGGCAGGTGGGCGCAGGGCCCATGGTGACCCAGCAGCAGACAGGAGGCATAAGTTGCAGTGGTTAAAAGATCCTAAACCCAAACTCACTGGAGTCCACGCCTGCTCCACCACCTGCTAATCCTGTGACCCTGGGCAAGTTCACCTCTCTGTGCCGCCTTTCCTCACGGGCAGGTGCCACTCATAACAATACCCCTTTGGGTTGTGGTGGGGATCGAATGAATTAAGCATGTGAAGCATTAGAACAGGCCTGATGCCCAGAAGGAGCCACAGAAGCATTTGCTCTTGTTTCTATTTCAAAGTACATCCCAGGCTCTCCTCCCAACAGCCCACAGAGGTGGGCAGGGCAGGTGACATTACCCCCAACTTCCAGCTGGGGAAACTGAGGCTTGGTAAGGCTACAAGCCCATGGTTGCCGGGAGGATTAGCACTTAAGTAGTAACCAGGCCCTACCCTGCTGGGTTTCCAAGGCAAGATGAGACCAGGCTTGTCGAGGGGGGTGGCAGATGGGCCTCTGACACCTCAGGTTCCCTGGGGTCTCCCACCCAAGCCCCAGGCGGGCACAAAGAGCCCTCACACTCACACCTTGGCCCCTTCCTTCATCTAGCTGGCCCCACGCCTTCCCTAGGAAGCCTTTGCTAATTGGCTCCACCTCTCTCCGATCCCTCCTTATCTCACCATCTTCAGTTGGAACCATCAGCCGTCAGAGGTGCCATCTGAGTGCTGAGTGAGGGCCCAGAGAGGCGCAGGGAGCCGATGAGCTGCCACTTCCCAGGGGAGCCCCAGAGGGGGTGCGATGGCGGTCCTGGGGCCTCCGGGCCTGACCCTGGCCCTGTCACCGAAGCCTTCCTGCTCTCCCAGTTGCCTACCCTGGAGCAGCGAAACCAGCTGCTGGAGACGCGCTGGAGCTTCCTGCAGAGCCAGGGCTCCACTGCCTTTGACCTTGGGCACCTCTACCAGAAGTACGAGGGCCGGCTGCAGGAGGAGCTGCGCACGGTGAGCCAGGAGCGGGGGCAGCTGGAGGCCAACCTGCTGCAGATGCTGGAGAAGGTGGAGGAGTCTCGGATCAGGTAGCGTGCGCCCTCGGGGGCGGTGGGCAGGGACTGGGGGTGGGGACCAACCTGCACTGGGGAACAAGGTCCAGGACACTCAAGCCAGAAAAAGAGGAAGCTTCTTTAAGAAACATTTCTTTACTCCAGACATACTTACGGAGGACCTACTATGTGCCGGGCAGTATTCTAGGTTTCAAGGGAATATAGCAGTGAACCCACAGTTCCCCACACCCCCAGA
>NW_006285917.1:2305186-2324131 GCF_000327345.1 Myotis davidii
CCACCCCTTGGCCCCTTCCTTCATCTAGCTGGCCCCACGCCTTCCCTAGGAAGCCTTTGCTAATTGGCTCCACCTCTCTCCGATCCCTCCTTATCTCACCATCTTCAGTTGGAACCATCAGCCGTCAGAGGTGCCATCTGAGTGCTGAGTGAGGGCCCAGAGAGGCGCAGGGAGCCGATGAGCTGCCACTTCCCAGGGGAGCCCCAGAGGGGGTGCGATGGCGGTCCTGGGGCCTCCGGGCCTGACACCGAAGCCTTCCTGCTCTCCCAGGTGCAGGCCCTGGAGCAGCGAAACCAGCTGCTGGAGACGCGCTGGAGCTTCCTGCAGAGCCAGGGCTCCACTGCCTTTGACCTTGGGCACCTCTACCAGAAGTACGAGGGCCGGCTGCAGGAGGAGCTGCGCACGGTGAGCCAGGAGCGGGGGCAGCTGGAGGCCAACCTGCTGCAGATGCTGGAGAAGGTGGAGGAGTCTCGGATCAGGTAGCGTGCGCCCTCGGGGGCGGTGGGCAGGGACTGGGGGGGGGGACCAACCTGCACTGGGGAACATGGGCCAGGAAAATCAAGTTTGTGAAAGTCAATGGGGGAAGTAGATGAATGCAATAGATGTTTCCATAGATCTTACAATCAAGTATAAAGAGGCAATTTGAACACTGTGTGCTAAAAATTTCTACAGTAAGGGAAACACGTTTCTTTACTCCAGACATACTTACAGAGGACCTACTATGTGCCGGGCAGTATTCTAGGTTTCAAGGGAATATAGCAGTGAACCCACAGTTCCCCACCCCCAGATAGTGACTCTTACACTAGGTCAGGCTTGTGATTGACAGCTAACCCCTGGACACCATCGCAGCCATTGTCCCCTGTCCCCTGCCCTGGTGTCCATAAACACTCTTGCTCTCCGCTCACGTCCCACTGGCAGTGGGACGTCCCAATGGGCTTGGATGGGCTGCCAGGGAAGGGAGCGGGTGCAGGCAGAAGACGGAAGCAGTGGGTTTTGTTGGAATTGAGAAGCAGCCATCTATAGGTGGTGTGTGCCGACCTCAGTGGGGTCCAGAGAGATGGGGGAGACACAACCCCAGCCTGCACTATGCTTTTAGGACTTTGGGGGACAAGCTGGCAGGCAGGAAGCTCAGTGGTTAAAGACCTAGTCTAGGTATAGACTGAAAGGGACTTACTCCCTGTCCCCTCCCACCCTAGCTTTGTGACCTCTGTCCAGTTGTTTAACAAGCGAACCTCAGTTTCCTCCTGTGTGGGTTGATACCACCTGGGGCTGGTGTGAGGAGCAAGTCGAGAGTTCAGTGTGGCGATGAGTGGCCACCCTCCTGCCCCTAGAAGGCTGAAGTGCCCGCACACAGGGCCGTCCCTGAGCAGGCTTGCTGGGCTGAACTGGCCAGTCTAGAAAGGCTAACCACGTACATGGGTGGCTCAGAGGAGAGAGGACCCTCTCTGATCAGACAGTGGCCAGGGCTTCATGGACACAGAGGCTGGACAGGGCAGAGAGGCCCTGCCCCTGCACCCCCGCCCTTCACCCCCTTCTCAGGTCTGGTTTCCAGCCAGGGTGAGGGGTGGACAGGCTGAGGCGCAACCCCCTCTCCACCTCCAGTGTTTGGATCCTGCCCCAAGCCCCGTTGACCTGAGCAGCCAGCAGACAGGGCTGGAGGGTGTGGGCAGCCTGTCCAGGGACCTGGGCTGGGGCTTAGTTTGCCCGTCGCCTCTCTGCATCACCTCCTCTGTTCAGGCCACAGTCAGAGGGCATGGTCACACCGGACGCTCTCCCCACTCTGGGGCCTCGGTTTCCTCACCTGTGAGTCTACCGGGAACTTTCCAGCCAACAGGCGTGATCTGCAGCCCTGGCCAGAACTGGTCCTTATGGCTGGGCCCCTCCCTGGCCTGGAGGTCTCCTCTACTCCAGCCCTGCTCTCCCAGGTCCTAGATAAACACATAATGGATTCTGATTGCCCATTCTGATCGTAATGGGGGAAGTTATGACTCATTTCACCGGTATCTAGTAGGTCTTTGGCCCTCAAAGGATCAGAGAATGGCAGAGCTGGTGGGAGGACATGGGTTATGTGCGGAAGGAATCACAGGCCCGAGAGGACAGGGGCTGGTCCGCAGTCACAGAGCCATGCGTGCTAAAACCCATCCCAGCTAAAACCCATCCCAGCCCATGTCATCCAGGGTGAGAGGCTGCGCCCATGAGCCCAGCCAGATCGCATCTGCGGAGATACTTTGTAACTGGAAGTTCTGTACAAACACTACTTGTTCTAATCTGGCTCAGCCCCCTCATTTGGCCCGCCGCCTGGTTTCTATCTGCCGCCTGATTTTACATTTAGGCTCAGGGCTTCCCATCCTCTCTCCAGGTAGGGAACCCACCTGAGTTGGGGGAAGTGAGGCCAGAGGGCTTCCGGGTCTGCAGGCCAGAGCCCAGGAAGCTGCCGCCTGGCCTTGCAAAGCCTGGGGCCCCCAGGAGCCGGAGACGCCAGCCCAAGCCCTGACAGGGAGGGGTGTGCCCTGCCTCCTCAAGGCCGATGAGATCAGCTTCCCTCCTAGATATAAACAAGCTGGGCAGAGAGGGGGGTGTGGGTGTGACGAGCTGAGAGGGCTGAGAACGGGTTTGGGAGCTGGTGACTGGCAGAGATTGGAGGTGAAATGGGGGGCATGGCAAACCTCAGCCTCTACAGAGATGGAGACTTCCCAAAGCTTGGACGTCGCCGGGACCTCAGGGACCAGCTAGCCAACCCGTCTACTTACTAAAAGTGAAGCAGAGGCCCCGCTAGAGGCACAGCCTGCTCAAGGCCACGGCGAGCGCCTCAGGTCCACGGGAGACAGCTGTGTGGTCTGTTCCCTTCACAAGAGCACCCGGTTGAGGGATGACCTGGGGCCCAAACCCAGCGGAGCCCATGGGGAGGGAGGAGGAAGGCTGCACAGAGGATGGGAAAGGCAGGGAGGGGTAAAGAGGAGTTTGGCACCACAGAGGCCCCAACTGGACAGCCCTCCCAGGCGGGCAGAGCTCCCCTGTCCAGAGGGGAGGGGAGAAGGGGAAAGGTTTGACTCCCAGGCTTGTGTGGAGAGGACCAGGCCATAAGGGGCTGCTCAGATCTGGGCTCCCCCCTGAATTCCAGAGGGAGGCCTATTCAAGTCAGCCTGGCCCGGAGGGTTTGGAAAGGCCGTGCTCTCTCTCTGCCATGAGGCCTCCCCCGTTTCTCTCCGAAAATGCTGGAGGCCGAGGCAGAGGGGCTGAGGGCCTGGCTGGCGTTGGAGAGAACGGAGCTTAGGTGGTCGTAGTAGCAGTAGGTTTAGCAGGCGCCACGCACTGCGGTGAGCACGTGGTTTTTTTTTGCTTATTTCATCCTCACGACACCACCGTTGTCAGGAGTGAGGCACACACAAGT
This sequence comes from Myotis davidii, assembly GCF_000327345.1. Lineage (NCBI taxonomy): Eukaryota > Metazoa > Chordata > Mammalia > Chiroptera > Vespertilionidae > Myotis > Myotis davidii. The sequence goes on from NW_006285917.1 coordinate 2,308,578, forward strand.
AGCTTAGGCAAGGTCACCCGGCTGGTGAGCAAGGAAGCAAGACTGGAGCCACCTGACCTGGCTCTGGGCCCGTGCTTGACCAGCACACCCCACACGCCTCCGGGCCCTTCTCTGGGCCTCCATTTCCCCATCTGTGAGATGGGACCAGCAGCCTGACTGGCTGAGGACTCTGAGGTGAAGCTTCTTGGGCATTTCATCCACCCTGGCAAGTCCCTGACCCGCCCTCCGCCCGCCTCCATGACCTGCACCCTAGGAGCCCCTTGCAGACGCTGGAAGCCCAGGCAGTGACCAGGCAGCACACTGAGTTTCAGACCCAGCGCCCTGCGGGCTCTCACCCCTGGGTCTGTCCCCTCCGCTGCTCGGAAAGGCGGGCGGGAAAGAAGGCCTGAGGGCGCAGGTCCAGCAGCTGATGTGGGCGAGGGGTGACGCTGCCAGGCTGGGAGGTCAGGGGCTGGGCAGGCGGCTGTAATTAGAGCCCCGGTGATTCAGGTATTCCCTGGGGAGGAGGGAAGCACACAGGAAGCCACAGAACCCCCACATCCCCGGGCAGGAAGGGCTGGGGGGAGGGGGCGGGACGTGCGGACTAGAGGGAGAGGGTAAGGTCAGGGATGCAGGGACCCATCTCCCTGCCCAACAGTGTCCTTGTTCCAAACACAGGTGGACTTGAGCAAAGGAGGCAAAGCTGAGGAGAGAGGGTACTGACTGTGCACGTCTGTCATTGTGTCAGGAGGGGACTTCATGGGCCCCAGGCACACACACACACATGCACGCACACATGCACACAGGCACACCCCTGGTAGACCAGGGATTCAAGGAAGGAGGGATGGCGTTTCCTGCCCAAAACCACACTGAGGGTTCGTCTGACTGTGGAGTCCACATTCTTCCTGCCCTCCCTCTGGAGGGAACACGATGGATGGTGTCCTGCCATCCAGCAGAAGGGAGGAGGGAGGGGCTGCAGGGAAGGCGAGAGGTGGGAGAGGGCGAAGGGTAAGCAGGATGCTCGGTTCAGGCCTGGCCAAGGGCACAGCTTTTTGAAACTGAGACTGCTAAGGGAGGAACTAGGGAAAAGATGAGGGAATAAAGTGTCAGGGTGAACGGGCTACCAATCAGGAGAGGCTTCCTGGAGGAGGCAAACGTGGAGCACAGCCAGCAAGGGGGCAGACGCCAGCAGGAGAGGACTGGTGAGAGTCAGGAAGGCAAATGGGTTGGCCTGCCTCCCCGGAGCCAACACTAGGGTGTCACGGGGGAGGAGGACTGTGTCATAGAAGAAGAGGGGCTCCATCCACCTGAAGGAGGGACTACTTTTTGTTCATTGTCACAAGGCATCAAATGAGACAGCAAAAGCCCTAACCCTGCCCAGGGAGGGCTAACCAAACCCCAAGCTCCTACCACATCCAGCTGAGAGCGCTCTCTCTCTCTCTCTCTCTCTCTCTCATGTCATAGAAGAGGAGGGGCTCCATCCACCTGAAGGAAGGACTACTTTTTGCTCATTGTCACAAGGCACCAAATGAGACAGCAAAAGCCCTAAGCCCCACCCAGGGAGGACTAACCAAACCCCAAGCTCCCACCACATCCAGCTGAGCTGTCTCTCTCTCTCTCCCACCCTCCTCGCCTCCCAGGTACGAAGACGAGATCTCCAAGCGCACAGACATGGAGTTCACCTTCGTCCAGCTGAAGAAGGTAGCCTGCCCAGGATCCTTCCTCGGGGACCCTCTGCCCGCTTTCCCTCCAGATCCCCCAGCAAAGCCCTCAGAGGCTTGAGTCCCAAGACCACAGAGATACCTGCCCCGCCTGCTCCTCCTCCAGGCTCTGAGTCAGGTCTCCACGGGGACTCTGACCCAGGAAGCAAAGGCCCCCACCCCACTCCCGCCCTGGGACCCCCGACTCCCTCTCCCATCACTCACCACTGCTCCCACCCCCAGGACCTGGACACAGAGTGTCTTCGACGGACCGAACTGGAGACCAAGTTGAAAAGCCTGCAGAGCTTCGTGGACCTGATGAAAACCGTCTACGAGCAGGTGAGGAGACAGGGCGGCGTCCTGCCGAGCCACGAGCTGGCTGGTCCACGGCTAGGGGTGCAGGGGGGGAAGGACATCCAGTGGGGCGTGGAACCTTCACAGTCGCTCGCTGTTTCTGGCCACAGCTGTAACGGTTTCCTAGCCCCTTCTTGCACGGCTGTCAATCATCCAACCTGTCCCTCGTCGTGTATTTCATGGAGCAGGGGCAGGTAGGGTCCCCAAAGACCTCTCTCAGGGAGCACCCGTGACCTCCTTGTGCTGAGGGCACACGGGGACTAGGTGCATCTGGACAAGGGTCAGGAGGCGGCCTCAGAGCGGGGAGCCAGGGGGCCTTGAGCAGCCACTCGTACTGGACGATCTCCCTCTGTCGCGGCAGCCTGATTGCAGGTCCCCCGCTTCCAGCTCTGATGGCCACGCACTTCACCCTTCCCTGTTCTGAGCCAAAGCAGGGAAGGCCTGGAGTCAGCTTCTCTGGTTCTAAGACAATACCAGCTTCTACCAAACAAAAATGACCCAGTAAATGCAGACAGAGAGCCTCCAGACACACTGTCGTTTGTCCCTAAGTCCTCAGCTGACCCTCGGGGGACAATGGCCCAGCAAGGCCTAGCGCAGAGCCAGTGCAGTCAGCAGACGGGCCCTGCTGTTGGCTTCCGGGCGCTGCCCCTCCTCGCCACTCCGCCTCCTGGCATCCTTTGGGATATGTGTTCTCCTCTCCACACCTCCTGTTTCAGGGGTGAGAAGTTGCAGGGGTGATGCTTCCATTCAGCTATGAGCAGGCAGCACTACTGGGGATGACAGGACGTGGCAGCCTGCATACTGCAAACAGCTGGTGCCAAGCTATGGCAACGCAACCAAGGCCAGAGCAGGGATCAAAGGCACCACAGTCAGAAAGTTCTGCTAAAATGGTCCTAGGGGCTGCTGACCACAGCTTCATGGCCTCCTCCTGTGGAGTGGGAGGAGGTATCAGAGCTACACAATTCTCGGCCCAAATTCACTGTGGGTGCAGCCGAGGCAGACACCAGCAGGGCCAGTGTTTCTGAATCTGACCTCCATGCTGCTCACCCCAGAGCCCAAACTCAGAGCCAGGCCGGAGGTCCTACAAGTATGGAGCTGTGGCTGGAGGAAGGCCATGCATAACCAGACGTATATCTGAGCTGAGCATTGCAGAGCTGCTTGGCTCCTGTCCCATTTAGACATTGCAGCCCTTGGACCCCAAGCCTGACTCTTGCTCTTTACCATTTCTATGACTTTGGACAAGTTATTTCTTCACTCTGTGCCTCGGTTTCCTCACCTGTAAAGTGGGGAAAGTAACAGTAGCGGGCTCGTAGGCTTGTGATGAGGACTAAAGCCAATTCATCCATCTAACACATGTGTCCTCCGGGCCTGCCGATGCCAGACAGTGCCATCACAGCAAGCGAGCAAGACGGCCAGAGTGCCTGCTCGCAGGGGTGCAGCTCAGCTAAGAGGGGACAGTAATAAGCAACTAAACAAACATCTGAAGGAAGATCCTTTTGGAGAGTGAGAAGTGCTGGGCTGCAAAGAAGCCAGGGATGCAATCGTGCTGGAGGGAGGGAAAAGCTTTAGACCCCAAGGTCAAGGGGCATCTCTGAGGCGGTGCAAGCGAGAGGAGGCCAAAACCAGGAAAATCCAGCCTAGCGGAGACTCGAGGAGGCTTCGGGCAGAAGGAAGAGCTGTGCAAAGCACCAAGAGCAGACGTGAGTTTGGTGGTGAAAGCAAAGAAAGAACCACGGCAGAGCGGGCAGGGCCAGATCATGCAGGGCTTGGACCCAGAGCTGGGCTCTGGACCTTATTCTAAGTGTGCTGGGTGGCCTTGGGGGGTGGGGGAGCTGGGGAGGGTGCTGCAGAGCGGGGGAGGGCTGGGCTGTGCTGGTGAGAGCCGCAGGGGCTCTGCTCAGAGCCTGCGCTGGCACTTTGGGAGGCAGCAAGGTGAAGGTGTTAGGAAGCGAGGTCTGCACTGCAGGCTGAGAAGACAAGACTGGCTCTTCGCTATAACGACCCCCCACACAGTGAGCCTCTACACCGGCACTAACAGAAACATAGTGAGCCACATGTGTCGTGTGTACATAATTTTATACATACTAGTAATTATGTCATTTAATATGTAATTTTAAGTTTTCTAATAGCCACATTATTTTAATAAAAGGAGCAGAAAAAAATAATAATACATTTTATTTAGCCCAATATATCCAAAATAAGATTATTCAACATGTGATCAATATAAAAAAATTAACGGGCTATTTTTGTTCCTCATATTAAGTCTTCAAGATCCTATGTGTAGGTTACAGTTACAGCCCACCTCCATTCTGACTACATATAGCTAGTGGCCACTGCATCCGATAGAGCAGGTCTAAGCGAAGGCAGGGGCAGCCATGGCCACCTCGGGGGGAAGGAAAACATGGCAGACGTGAGACGCCCCAGGAGGGCTGGACACGCTGCTTTCAACTCTGGAGCAGATACCAGATCAGCAAAGCATGGGCTACTTGTGTAGGCCCACCTCTGTGTCCCCAAAAACAGCCCTTTCCTCTCCCCAAAACACACACACATACATACACACACCACACACACACACCACACACACTACACACACCAAACACACACCCCCCACACACACCACACACCACACAGACACACCACACACACCAAACACCCCCACTACACACACCAAACACACACCCCCCACACACACCACACACCACACAGACACACCACACACACCAAACACCCCCACTACACACACCAAACACACACCCCCCACACACACCACACACCACACAGACACACCACACACACCAAACACCCCCACTACACACACCAAACACACACCCCCCACACACACCACACACCACACAGACACACCACACACACCAAACACCCCCACTACACACACCAAACACACACCCCCCACACACACCACACACCACACACACACACCCCACACACACACAACACGCACACACCCTACACACACACATACACACACTACACACACAACACAGACCACACAGACACACACAACACACACACAGACACACACTGCACACACACACGGATAGGCCTGCAGGAGCCATAGGCCAGGCACTGCGTGGGGCCCCATGTCCACACTGCATCCTTCTGGGCAGTCCCCCTGCCCCTCACCTCCAGGCACAGGCTGGTGAGAGAAGCCTAGGCTGACAGAGGCTTGCATTTCCCCTCAGCTACCGAAGTGCATTCCAGATCCTGAGCGTACGTGGGCCTGGTTGCAGCCAGCCAGAACTCCGCCTGCCCCACCCATAAACTCGGTTCCAGGGAGATTAGCTACATCTGAGGACACCCCCCTGCAGCCAGGCACACCTCCTGGGGTGCAGATTGCTGCAAAGGGAACCTGCTGAGTCTAAGCCGCTTTGGCGCCTGCCCTTGTGGTGCCTCGGGGAGTCGGCTGCTCTGCCCTGGACACTTCCCCTGGCTCCGTCGCCTTCACAAGTTACGAAAATATCCCCAGCTACTGTTTATTGAGGGCCTTCTGTATCCCCGCACCGTGTACGCACCTTCCAGGCATAATCTCACTTAATCCTCACTCTCTGTGAGGGAGGGATAATGATTAACGTCAGAGCAGCTTGGAATTGAATCCTGGCTCAGCAATTATGTGAACTCAGCAGTTCTTTTATCGCTCCATGCCTCAATTTCCCCATCTGCAAAACAGGAGAATAATAGCACCCACCTCACAGGCCTGCTGTGAAGATTTATTTTGTTACTATATCCCAAAACCCTTAGAACGGTGTCTGGCACATGGGAGGTATTTGTAAACATTAGCTGTTTCAGTTCTATAATTATGCCCATTTTACAGATGAAAAAACCAAGGCTCAGAGAGGTTTAAAAACTGGCCAGGGTTACCCAGCTTATAAGAGGTGGTGGCATTCAGAGCCCAGTGCCCTTACTACATTTTACTGAGCACCACTAAGTGAGCCCTCAGACCTGGGGGCCACAAGGAGCGTGGTCACCCAATCCACATGGCAGCTCCTCAGCCTCTGGCTCCCTAGAGAGGCTCTAAACTGTACTTCGGCTTAATTCTTGCCAACTTGGAGGTGACAGCCTCCTAGGGCCCAGCCCAGGGTGGCACTGCCACACCACACAAGGCAGCATTGTTCTACCCTGTGCAGCCCCATGGGCTGGCATGTCTGAACAGGCCTGCAGATGTCCTAAACCCTCCATTTCCTGCTTCTGTTTACCAAGCTCCTGCGTTCCCTGCTCCATCAGCGGTTTAGCCAGTCCTTTGCCCTGGTGGGGGAGCCCGCCTACTGTGTGTTTTGACAGTGCCCTAGCCCAGTGATGGCGAACCTTTTGAGCTCGGCGTGTCAGCATTTTGAAAAACCCTAACTTAGCTCTGGTGCCGTGTCACATATAGAAATTGTTTGATATTTGCAACCACAGTAAAACAAAGATGTATATTTTTGATATTTATTTTATACATTTAAATTGCCATTTAACAAAGAAAAGTCAACCAAAAAAATGAGTTCGCGTGTCATAGATTCGCCATCACTGCCCTAGCCTGTTCCTGAACCGAAACAAATGCCAACCTAGGCCGGGGCTGGCAGTGGTAATAGAGGGCCTTATGCAGAACCCGCTGACCCCCACCACCTGGTGACCGCAGACCCCAGAGCTGCATCTCTGAAACTGTCCCCAGACGAGCAGGCCTGGCCGGGATGTTGGTTCCATGTGGGAAATGACAGTCTCCATGGTAACCGGGGCAGCAGAGGTGGGTGTGAGTCTGTGGGCATCATTGACCTTATTCTGGCACGGGGTCGGCCCTTCCTTGCCTTTGACCCGTGGTCTCTGTTCATGTGAAGATCAACCAAAACCCCTTGTCAGGAGACCCCCTAAAGGGCAGCTGGCCACTGGGCTCAGGGTCCTGCAGCTTCGAGGCCGAGACAGGATGCTCCCCGAGGGGCTGCAGGATGCCTGCCTGCCCAAGCTCCCTTTCCCGGAGCCCATCCTTGTCACCAGGGATGCTAGTGGGCGGAGCTGGACGGCGAGCAGACAGGGGAGGGGTGGCTTGCTCAGAGGCCCACGTGGCACTAGCTGACCCACCGGGCCCTGCATTCTATGGCTGCAGGGGTACGAGCTGCAGGTCAGAGGCACCTGCCTCGGCTGGTATAGACTCCAGAGGCTCCAACACAACCTCTCTGAGCATAGAGATAGATGGGGGGTCAGGGAGGGGCCCAAAGTCAGGAGACAGGGTCAGAATTCGGTCATGAGCCAAAACCGAACCTGGATCAGAGCAGACCTCCAGTTCCAATGCCAGATTTAGAAACGCAGCAGGCAGAGGTGCGTGCTAAACACCAGCACACAGAGCAATCGTACAATGCCAAGTATGGGGCGCTTCCAGGCAAGGAACCCAGTGTTCTCAGTTTTAAAGAATAGTAAGAAAGAAAGAAAAACAGAGAGAGATGGCAGGGGTATCTGCGTCTACGGTAAGAGACTTAGAGACATATGGCCCAGTCGCAGTATATGCATTGTTTGGATCCTGATTCAAACAAACAAGTAAAAATATAAATATATCAGAAAAATGAGATCACTGAACAAAATGTGATGCCTGAAGGAGAGGTCAAGGATGGACTGTGAGTGCCGGTAGGAGTAACTACGTCTGCACCCCACACCCTCCCTCCTCCAGGAGAGCTTCGCCCCCACCGCCTGCCCCCCTCCCGGCCTCTAGGAGCCTTGGCCACCTGACTCACTCCGTACAATGCTGGCCTCCTCCTCCTGCCCACTGGGCCCCCTGCAACTCCCAGCCCCCAACAGGTGCCAGCAGTTCTTCAGCACCTCCAGGGAAAGCAGCCCAGGGCCAGAGAGGGGACACCTTGCAGCCCCTTAGGAAGACCCCTGTCCCCACCTGCTTCTACACACCCCTGAGCATTCAGGCCAGGAGCTGTCAGGTGTGACAGAAAGAGCCAGTCTGTGGCTGGAAGGACAGCGGCTTCCCCTCCTGTCTCTGCCCCTCCAAGGGAGCTTAGCAAGAGCCGCAAAGTGCATTCCCAGTGTCCCCATAACCTCTGTGCTGGGCTTCTTGCCTGTCTGTGATCTGGGCTCACACTCCTGCAGGCCGGGTGAGGATGGGGGGCGAGGCTGCCCGGAGGGCATTCAGCACAGGCCGGGCCTGGGTGACCCCCAGGGAAATGGGAGGCTTCACCACTTTGGGTCTCTGAGGACAGAGGCTGGCATTTCCTGAGCAGAGAGGAGGAACAGAGAGGATCCTACAGGATAGGGAGAAGAGGGAAATAGTGAGGTTGAATCCCATTGTCGTTGTTGCCAGGCAAGCCCCTCAGCTGATGGGGAGGAGTCAGCCCGTTTCAGGTGACCCTGATTCACCTGGCCTCAGGTGCGGAGTATAGGCTTGTCGGTCTCTAGGCCCACTCCTGCCCTCATCATTCTACAGTTTCTATTCCAACATTTATCAACAAACTGAGATGCTCCCTTACCAGATGTGGAGGGCCTGGAGCTGAAATGGTTCTGCCAGACCCTCAGGGAGCTCCCCATCTAGGGGGGAGGGGTCGCGGGGGGGGCGGGTGCTAAGCTGCTTCGAGCCACAATGGTGCAACATGAGCAGAGCAAACGGCTCCCCCAGGCCCACATGTCCTGGGCTGCTTCCCCATCGGCCAGGAGGAAGGTGTGCACCCTGGGGTGGGCCACAGTGCAGACAGCGGGGAAAGTGAAGGAGAATAAGGCTGTAGGGTAGGCCTGGAGCCAGGAGTCCTCCCTGTGCCCCTCTCCTCTGCGAAGCGAGGAAGGCCCAAGGGTGGGCAAGTGGGGTGGCGAGCTGCTTTCCCAGAGTGCAAGCTGGGAGGCATTCATGCTTCGATTGTCTCTCCAGGAAGACAGATAGCCTCCCCTCCCCTCACCTTGGAGATAAAGGGACTATGGGTGTCCCCCACCAGCCCTGAACCCCCACGTCTGTGCCACCAGGAGCTGAAGGACCTGACAGTCCAAGTGAAGGACATGTCAGTGACCGTGGGCATGGACAGACGCTGCCACATCGACCTGAGCGGCATCGTGGAGGAGGTGAAAGCCCAGTATGATGCCATCGCGGCTCGCAGCCAGGAGGAGGCTGAGGCGTACTCCCGGAGGCAGGTTCGTGGCGGACCGCAGGGTGGGAGAGGCCGCCAGGGCAGCAGGGGATGCACTAGTGATGGCTGAGGCTCCTTCGGGTGTGTGCTGAGATCCTGGGGGGGGGGGCGCGACGCACAGGGGCAGAGGCCACAGCAGTCAGTTCCCAGGCAGGCATGAAGAATTAGAGAGCTCAGCGTTGTGCTGGGCCAAGAGAGCCCCCAGTCTGTTCTCTCCAGAAGCTCAGGGTGGTGCTGCCACCCAGCAATGCCAGGCCAGGTGTGGCACAGCTTGTGCAGCTCAGTCTAGGGCAGCCAGCAGGAGGATGTGGTGGGCAGGACAGGGCATAGGAGTGAGGAGGCTGGGATGAGAGGAAAAGGAGCAGCAAGGAGTGAGAAGCAGGGTGCTGGGTGGGGCACAGTGAGCAGATCTTGCCCACCACCCCCTCTCTGCCCTCCAGCTGGAGGAGCGGGCCGCCTGCTCAGCCGAGTTTGGGAACAGCCTCCAGAGCAGCCGCAGCGAGATTGCTGACCTCAATGTGCGCATCCAGAAGCTCCGATCCCAGATCCTCTCCGTCAAGAGCCACGTGAGTCTGGAGGACCCCCTGGGGGTAGGAGCAGGGAGGAACACAGGGACACATGTTCTCTCCCTCTCTCTCTTTCTCTTCCTCTTTCTCCCATCCCCCCCGCCCCTTGCTCACACACATACACACACAGACGCTCACTCATGCATGCTGAGTACATGTAAGAGGAAGTGGCCTAAGTGGCCTGCAGGTCACTTAGCACCTCTGTGCCTCCGTTCCCTCACCTGCTCTACTAGATGGCTGTGAGGATCACATGATCTCTGCCTGTGAGAGGGCTCTGGGACTGGCCAGGGCTGCTGGACTGTTAGAGAGCCCCCACACACACACACGCCCAGAGCCTGCCACCTCCCACCAGCCACACAGAGAGAAGGGAGTGGTGGGTCTTCAAAGAAGGGCGGCTGGGACAGGTGGCCTCTTTGGTGGCCTCCGGACAGTGTCTCCTTAGGTCTCTCTGAGCCCCCTGATGCTGCAATGCAACCCATCACCACACCCGGGAACGGACTGCTTAGCCCTCCCTCCCCACACGCACCCGTGAGGTGGGATCCTGGCCCCGGCCCACTCTCTCCCTCTCAGCCCTGCTCGCTGACCCCTTCCCTCTGTCCTGGCTGCAGTGCCTGAAACTGGAGGAGAACATCAAGGAGGCCGAGGAGCAGGGTGAGCTGGCCTTCCAGGACGCCAAGGCCAAGCTGGCCCAGCTGGAGGAGGCCCTGCAGCAGGCCAAGAAGGACATGGCGCGGCAGCTCCGAGAGTACCAGGAGCTCATGAACACGAAGCTGGCCCTGGACATTGAGATCGCCACCTACCGCAAGCTGGTGGAGGGCGAGGAGAGCAGGTGAGGGGTGGGGACAGTGGGGTGGGGCTGAGGGAGAGGGAGAACTAGAGAACCAGCACCACTCACAGCCAGCCTCCCCCTCCAGCGTGATCCTGTGAGCCTGGCAGGCCTGGGTTCATGTCCTGGCTCAGCCACTTACAAATTGAGACGTTGGCCCAGCTTCTTAAAGTCTCAGTTTTCCCGTCTGGCAAATGGGCTGATCATAAACATGCTCCACCTGTGGTGAGGAGGACTGGTGATTCTGCATGCAAATGCCTGTCACAAATAAGCACCCAGTAGACGTTAGCCACTTATACAAGGGAAAGGGGACAGAGGCCCAGAGAGGACATGCTGGTGAGCCAGGGTCACACAGCAGGGCAGCCCAGGGCTGGTGATGACAACCAAGAATTGCCCTCTACCTGCCAGTCCCCATGCCCCAATCCCAGAGGGACATAAGCCACAGGCTCCCTTCACATCCCTCCCTCCCCCTCCTTTCCCAGGATGGACTTGGCTCCGGCCGCTGTGGTCAGCACTGTGCAATCCAGACCCAGGACTGGTGAGTCTATTTGCCCAACAGAGGAGAGGGGGACAGGGTATGGGGGTCATGACCCCAAAGGCATCCTTTTAAGTGGCCCCCACACCTCCAGCCCCTTCCCTCCCCCACCCCTTCTGTTCCCTGTAGCTGCCTCCAAGTCCCACCTGGCCAGAGCCCCCTTCCGGAAGAAGAAGAACAGAGGAGGCCCCGTGATCAAAATCACCGAGATGTCAGAGAAGTTGCTCCTGCAGGAGTCAGAGGCCTCCGAGTGAGGCCGCTGGTCACCGGGAGCCCGGGTCACCCTGCCACAGGAGAGACTGGAGCCAGACTCAAGGAAGCTCTTCAGAGCCTCTAGGTTGCAAGGGGAGGCAAACCTGATTCTGAACTGAGAAGAGCTCAAACAATGAGTGTTGGGACTATCCACCAGCTTTTCAAAGTCACTCCACTCGGCATCAGCAACTCACAATCCACCCTTCCAGCCTCTGGCCAGAGGCTTCCTGATGGGGTGAACGGGAAGTGGGGTCAGTTTTATCTGCACCTCCTCACTCCTCTGAGACTCTCCCCAACAGAGGGCTCTGAGCAGGTCCCTTTGACCCTTTGCCCAACCCTTGCCCTAAACTTACATCTCAAGCCTCGCCTCGCCTCAAACTCTGTGCACGGCTGGTGCCCTCATTCACCCAGACCCAGCCATGGAGCAGGGACAGTGAGGATTGCTTATCCCCCTCCCAGTATCTGGAGTTTGGGGGGGCTGGGTGCCCTGGCTTTCCTGCACCACCTGGGCTCCCCAGAGATCTGACAGTATTAGGGAGTGAGGGAAGGAGGCTCCCTGGGCGTTTGGGGCCTGAGCCTGGACCTCTGAGATCAGCCCAGACACCTGTACCCTCCCTCCTCCTGCGGGATCCTCCCAGCAGGTCACACAGAAATGGACAGGCTGCCCAAGCAGATCCCGGCACCTTCTCCAGAAGCTATTCTTGCCATGATGAACTCCCTGCGGGGGGGAGGCTGGACGGCAGCCTGGGCCCAAGCGGCAGAATCCGGTCCTCCCTTCCCCTCCCTGCATCCTGGGGTTCGCCACCCTGCCTGGGACCTCAGCTCTCCACCCCTCCCCCGCCTCCCCACCCCGCACAGGTGTTTCCCAGCCTGAAACCTGGCTTTGGTGTACCAGCTCCCAGCCCCACCCCTGCCATGAAACCCTAGGCCCATTTCCCATGAATCCCTTCTCAGCGTCTCTGTTCTCCCCATCAAGCCAAACAGCCTGGCCCTGCCCTCCTCTGCGCTCATTGAGGAGCCCAGGGACACCCCATCCCTGTGGGGTCAGAGCTCCTCCTTTTCTTCCCCCTCTGCCCTCCACCCTCCATGTCCATTCCCTGACTCTGGCGGGGCCATGATGAAGGCGCAGTCCGGGAAGGTCTGGGGCCTTCTGAGCTCCTGTGGTCAGTCAGTCGGGCTGGGGAGCCCCAGTGACAACCAAAGAGAAGTTCTGCATCCAACAAGGTGTGGGCCTCCTCTTTCTTCCTCTTGGCTTTTGTCTGTAGATTGCAGGGGATCTCGGCAGCTTTAGCCTCCCACTCCACCAGGCCCCTCCTCTCTCTCCCTCCCTCCTCCCTACCTGCCCTTGCCTCCCCTCCTCTTCTTGGCCGCTCTTTGATTCATTCATCTCCTTTTCCACGAGGCCTTGGCTCCTCCGAGGGCTCAGGTCTTCCAGGCCTGTCGGGGGTGCTGAAGGGCTACTGACTCAGGACACCCATCCTGAGATCCCAATGGGTGCTGATTGCTGCTTTTTCTCTGCCTATTTATTGGTTTCCAAGGGAGCAAATCCTCAGTAGGGATACAAGATACATAAAATATATATATATTATTTTTTCATAACTTATGTGGCTGTTAACTTATTGCTTCCCTTCCTTTTCTGCATAATCAGTGCTGTATGCTATTTGAATAGATAACGTGTCCTAGCCACCCCTCCCGACTGGCTGGCCACCTGAGGGCAAAGCCCCCTCCTCCCTGCCAAGGGATGAATAAAATCCTGAGATTTATTCACGGCTAAAGCTATGTGTCTATTTGTGTCTCCGCTCTTGGGATGGGTCAGTCACTGGTCACACAAGTTGCCCACAGGACTCTGGGAATTCTCCAGTTATGGGGAAAGGGCGTCAAGTACCTAGTTACATCTTCCGGCCAATGCGACCTGGACACGGAAGGTCTCCCGCCCCACCATCCTACAAGGAGGCTGCACCAGTGTCGACCTACATTCCCAGTGCCTCCTGACAGGTCCAGGCACCATGTGGCTGCCTTAGCAAGCATAGAAATGAGGGATTCTCCCAAGTGGTATCGGGTTCCCTCTCCAGCACGACTCTGAGGGTTGGCCAGAATCTATTCTGATGGGTACAGGCCTAATCCTGCCAAGTCAAATTCTAGATCCACAGACAAGAATTGAGGACCTTCTCTAAGCCCAGCCCTGCGCTAGGATACCCACAATTGTTCTCCACCCCTCCACCTCAGGAAGCTCACAGTCAACTGAGAGAGAACTTCTCTACTCACGATAGCCATTCTGGACTTCCTGGCCAAGTAGAGGAGGTCAAAGAAGAGAGGGGCTTGCGCAGGGGACCCAGGAATCAGAGCAGGCTTCTTGGAGGAAGTGGGGCTTTCAGTGAGTGTGAAGGAGCTAGTTAGACTGAAGGAAGAACCTGTGTCTCAAAGACAAGAATCTTGGGGGCAAAGTAGGGACTTTGAAGCATTGAGACCTCAGAAAAATGAGCCTCAGTTTCCTCATCTGTAAAATGGAGCCTACACCTTCCCTACTTACCTAATAGGGCATTTGAGGATCTGACCATTGTTATGTTCATTCCTATCAGCAATAACACACCTCTTGTTTCCAGCACTCTGAACAGCTCTGCAAATGTGAAGGATTATTAGTGATGTTGTCATTGTTATTATAGCAGATATTTGGGATTAAAGACAACCCACTGGTTGGTAGACCAAATACAGGCAAGAAAGCCTAGAGCTGGCTCTCCCAAGACTCAGGAGAGCCGGGTGAAGAAACCACATTCCTATCCAGGAGAGGCCTAGAGCCAAATTAGCTCTCTACTTATTGTATCTTTGTTTTGTATTCTATTTCCTATTCTAATTTCTGAATTATGAATTTACAAATACTAAGTTGAATTTCTGAATTTCATAGTCAAAAATACATAACACATTGCCCTGGCTGGGTGACTCCGTTGGTTGGAGCATCGTCCAGCACAACAAAAGGTTGTGGGTTCAATTTCTGGTCAGAACATATACTTAGGTTTCAGGTTCATCCCCAATAGGGGCATGTATGGGAAGCAACCAACTGATGTTTCTCTCTCTCTCTCTCTCTCTCTCTCTCTAAAATCAGTAACCATATCCTCAGGTGAGGATTGTTATTTCCTTCCTTCTCCTTTCTTTGAAATTCTATTTTTTAAACATATTTTTATTGATTTCAGAGAGGAAGGGAGAGGGAGAGAGTCACAGAAACATCAATGATAAGAGAGAATCATTTCATTGATTGGCTGCCTCCTGCACACCCCACGCTAGGGATCGAGCCTGCTACCTGGGCATGTGCCCTGACTAGGAATCAAACTGTGACCTTCTGGTTCATAGGCTGCCTCTCAATCACTGAGCCACACCAGCCGGCTGAAATTATTCTTTTCATCATTGTTCAACTTCTTGAGTTGAATGATTTAATTTTCCATCTTTCTTCTTTTTTAATATAACATACTCTGAAGACCATAAATTTCCTTCTAAGTACCCTTCTGACTGCTTCCTATCATTTTCAAATGTAGCATTTTTATTAGCATTTAGTTAAAATGATTTTATTCTTTGACTCATAAGTTATTTAGAAATTTTCCAAACAGGGGTCATTCGTGTCACAAGCATTTATGAGCACATACTTAGTCTGTGCCTGGCGCTGCTCTAGATGCTTAGGGAGACATTACATTGTCCAGCGGTTATTTCTGCATCTTGGAGTCCCTAATCCTCGATGTTAGCCATGCTTCAGTTGTCTATTTTTGTGCCTTCTCACCCCTAAGACTCTACACTCCTTGGGGGCAGGACTGGATCCCATTACGTCCCCAGGGCCTTGCACAGTGCCTAGTAGTTTTTCAGTAAATGTATAATGAATGCCTGGCCAGTGTGGCTCCGTTGGTTGAGTGTCATCCCATGCACCAAAAGGTCGCCAGTTCAATTCTCCATAAGGAACATGCCCAGGTTTCGGGCTTGATCCCCAATAGGGAGCATGCAGGAGGTAACCAATGGATATTTCTCTCTTGAATTGATGTCTCTCTCTCTCTCCCTCCCTCCCTTCTTCCCTTCCTCTCTCTCTAAAAAATCAATAAAAGCATATTTTTTTAATAAATGTAAAATGAATGAATGAATAATGTACCTCCCCAACTGAGGTGTCCTAGCCTAAATGTCCCATGAAAGTAATTAATGAAATTCCTGACACATTGAAGGAACACAGTGCAAGCAGAAAGGAAGGAAGGAAGGAAGGAAGGA
>NW_006285917.1:2324223-2333536 GCF_000327345.1 Myotis davidii
CAATGTTCCTACTAAAGGACACTCTCCTGCCCCTCCCTGCTGGCAGATCTGAGTAGATCTCTGGGAGGCTGAGTCTGATTCCCACTCCTTGTGCCAGCTCCCTCCTACTCCTTCCCACTCCTGGCCCCTGGAGCAACCCAGTGACCGCCTGGCCAAGGTGCCGCCCCTGCTCTGGGCACAACAAAAGTAAGGTCCTTCCTGGGTTTGGGCTGTTCTCCTCCATCTCTGGTCCTGCTCACCACCTGTGAGACGGGCAGAACAGGTGTCATTAGCTGAGGCCCAGAGGGGCCAAGCACTGTAACTTTGGTCACCGAGCAAGTAAGAGGAAGCATTTTGATTCCATGGAACCATTTTTGACCTGCAGACTGCCTGCCATAGGGGCCGTAAAAATGACCAAACCTGGCAGTAGGTGAAGTGGAGACTGGAGGCCCCACCTGCAAACACAAAGGGCAGTGGGGTTGAGCAGGTAGGTACCCCAAAACTCTGCCCAGCCTGTGTCCCCGAGCTCAGCATGGATGATCAGGGCTCAGAGATCTTGGGCAGGACTGGCAAGTCGGTACCCCTGTAACTCCAGAGAAAGCTTCCTCGAAGGGGGTCCAGGGCCAGAGCCAAAGACAGGCCCTGTGTGCTGGAGGTTGATTGCACAGGTCCCCTCCTGTCCCTGCTCCTGGTTTACTTAGGCCTAAGGAAAACAGCTAGAAGGGAAGTGGTCCCTGCGTTTGGACAGCTCTAAAGGCTAAGGGAGCGGGGGAGCTAAGAGAAGACCCACAGAAATAGAGAGACAGGTAGAACCAGAGATACCTGGGCAGAGCTCAAGACCTCAGCACTGGGACCTGCAGATCAGCTGGGGGTTTAGTCCAAGAGGACTTCCTGGAGGAGGGGAGGGAGATGGCTTGGAAAGAGGGGGTGTTAGGGCTGGCAAATAAGAAGGGAGTGGACGTGGCCTTCTGGGAGGAGATTTGCTCAGCCTCCAGAGAGCAGGGAGCAGGCTATATGTCACCACGCACGAGCTGAGGAAGCCTGAGTTGAGAAGGAGGAAAACTATGGGAGCGTGTGTTATAATGTGCGATAATCCCTAAGCCCGCACCAGGAGATAAACCATCTGTGTGCAGGGACTGTGTCTCATTCAACTGTGCACCCAGTGCACGGGGACCATGCATGCAGTTGGTGCTTACTAAATGCTGGATCGATGAATGAAGGCATGAATGGCAGGTGCTTGCAGCTGCTGAGGGATGAAAGCTTCACCCATCATGAAGGACGTTTGGGGCACCCGCTCTGTGCTGCACCCTGTGCTGGGCACAGGGGGAGGGAGGAGGAAATAAAGGGTGGAGTGGGGTCCTTGCCTTCCAGGAGCTAAGGGCTTCACGGTCCCTGTTGAACCCAAGTCCGCTCTGCTGTGGTCAGCAGCCGAGTGCTCCTAGGGGACCTTGGGGAAGGTGTGTCCCCTCTCTGCTTCTTCACCTGTAAATACAGAGGTGAGATGGGTGCTTCTGCGATCCCTGTTCTCCCCTCCCTGCTCTCCCCTCCCTGCTGGGTAACAAGCCTGCTGCCTCTCCCTGTGTGGTCTTGGGCGACCTCCAGGAGATAAAGGACCCACCTCATAGATGGTTGGGAAGCTTTACAGAGATGACGCACATTAAAGGACTTCAGCACAGCGCCCCTCACAGGTAAGGGCTTACAAACAACAATAATAGCAAACACGCTCCTTGCGAGAGCCTGTCCCCTATCCCAGTGGTGTGGTGACCGGAAGGACCCCCTGCCCAAGCTCCTACATCTCGCCCCGCCCCGTCCAGGAGAGGCGGGGCTCGGAGACTCAGAGGCCTGGGGCAGCTGAGGACTAGAAAGGTGCGCAGGTGGCCCAACCCTCCCTTCCCCGCGGAAGCTGACCGCCCACATTCCATTAGGGAAGGATCAGTGCCCGCCAGGCCGGCTGCACACAGCAGCCACTGCCCTCTGCCAGCCTTGCTAGCCTGAGCTGCTCCAGCTTCCCCGCCCCAACGGAGGAGAAGGGGCTGTGTGTCCAAGCGCTAAGCCCAGAACTCAGGTCCCCGCACTCTTAGCTCGGACACGGGGACTAGGCGCTCAGAGGCGCCCGGGGCTGGGGCCGCAGGTTGAGCCATCTCTCCACCCGCCTCCCACAGGGGCAGGCTCAGCACCTTCCTCTGAGGGGGCAGCCACAGCCCACAGGCCTCAGAGACCCTGACCCCACCTGCAATACTCACCCGCCCCCAGCTCTGGCTCCTCATTTGTCAGCTCAGATGTCACCTCCTCAGAGAGACCTGCCCATCTGCCATAGCCCCTGCGACCTCCACGCGACTTTTACTTCCTACTTTGTTCTTGCTGGGCTGTGCTCCTCCTAGAATGCAGCGCAGCCCGCTTTGTCTCGTTGGTTTTTCCTTCCCTCCTGTACCAGTTGGGATCCAGTCAGGAAAAGAGAAGCCGGGCTGGGTGTTTCAAACAGGGGATTCGATGTGAGGAGCGCGCAGTGTGGGTGCTGAAAGCATAAAGAAAGGGAGGGGGTATGCTAGAGGCTAGTGAGCAGGGAGGGCAGCCAGCCTAGAGCTGAGGGGCCTGAGCCAAGCCCAGGAGTTGGGGCCAGGGCCCCAGGGGGCTGGTTCCAGGACAGGGGGGAGGGGGGTTGGAGGGAGAAAGGTGCTTTTCCTCTACTGTACTGGGAAGAGTTGGGACGCAAAGGCCTGGGGATGGTTCTGAGGAGGCGGAGGAGGCCCAGGTGGACGGCCTCTTGTGCCCCAGGGGGAGTGTGGGTAACACCTGCTGGGACCCGTTTTCAGAAACAACAAACATCCTCCCAAAAATAAACAAGCGAGACTGCATCAAACTAAAAAGCATTTGCTGCAACAAAATGAAAAGCAACCTACTAAACCAGCGGTTCTCAACCTGTGGGTCGCCTAAGACCATCGGAAAACACATATATAATTACATATTGTTTTTGTGATTAATCACTATGCTTTAATTATGTTCAATTTGTAACAATGAAATTGGGGGGTCACCACAACATGAGGAACTGTATTAAAGGGTCGCGGCATTAGGAAGGTTGAGAATCACTGTACTAAATGGAAGAAAATATTTGTGAATCTCATATCTGATAAGGGGATAACATCCAAATTATATCAAGAACTCATACGACTCAATACCAAAAACAAACAAAATCCAACTTAAACAATGGGCAGAGGAACTGACTAGACCTTTTCCCAAAGAGATTCAGAGATGGCCAACGGGTACGTGAAAAGGTGCTCAACATCACAAATTAGTAAGGAAATGCAAATCAAAACCACACACCTGTGAGAATGCTAGTCTCAAAAAGATAAGAAAGAATTGTTGGTGAGGACGTGAAGTAAAGGGCACCTTTGTATATTGTTGGTGGGAATGTAAATTGGTGCAGCCACTATGGAAAACAGTATGGAGTTTCCTCAAAAAAATTTAAAATAGAACTACCATATGATCTGGCAATTCCACTTCTGAGTAGTTATCTCAAGGAAACAAAATCACCATCTCTAAGAGATAACTCCAATGTAAATTGCAGCATTATTTACAAATAGCCAAGACATGGAAATAACTATGTATGGATGCATGGTTTAAAAAATTGTGGAATATAGAGGCAGCCAGTTGATGTTTCTCTCATCATTGATGTTTCTATCTCTCTCTCTCCCTCTCCCTTCCTCTCTCTGAACACAATTAAAGACATGGCTTTTTTTTTTTTTTAAGTTGTGGAATAGCCCTAACTGATTTGGCTCAGTGAATAGAGCATCAGCCTGTGGACTGTGAGTCCTGGGTTCGATTCCAGTCAAGGGCATGGCATATGCCCAGGTTGTAGACTTGATCCTCAGTAGGGGGCATGCAGGAGGCAGCTGATCAATGATTCTCTCCTCATTGATATTTCTATCTCTTTCTCCCTCTTCCTTCCTCTCTGAAATGAATAAAAATATATTTTTTAAAGTTGCAGAATATATATACAATGGCATACTATTCAGCCATAAGAAGGAAATCCTGCCATTTGCAACATCATGGATGGACCTTGAGGGTATTACATTAAGTGAAATAAATCAGAGAAAGACAAATACTGTATGATCTCATTTATATGTGGAAATTAAAAAAAAAAGCAAACTCAGAAGCAGAGAACAGTTGTCAGAGATGGGGGTGATGGTGTAGGAAATGGAAGGAAAGAAAGAAAGAAAGAAAGAAAGAGAGGGAGGAAGAGCAGAGGAAGGGCGGGAGGAAGACTATGTCCCCCTCCTTTGATTGCTAGTTTTTAATTTTTTTCAAGGGGAGAAACATGCCTCTCCTTGTCCCAACTAAGGCATGAGAATTTGGTGGCTGTTACCATGGCCACTCATATTCCGTCCCAAAGAGGGCAAGAAAGAACCAGAATCCTCCTGCCTCCTCCTCCTCCTCACCCCCCATCCTCCCACCCTGCCAGGTTGGTGCCAGTTGTGGCTCAGCTGCAGCCTCCTCCCTGCCACCAGCCCCACCCCAAGATACCTGCCCCCTGAGAGCCAGCACTCAGCATCCGCTCCACAAATACGGAGCAACGCCTACTACGCGCCAGCATGCTTCAGGCTCTGGGGACACCGCGTGAACAAATCTGCCCAAACCCCTGGTTACATGGAGTTCAGTCTTTTGGGGAGACGGACAAGAAAGAAACGCATTAAACAAGATAGAGTCGGCCCGATGGCAATCATCAAAGCTATGGAGAAAAATAAAGGAGGCGTGTGCAGGGGGGTGTTGGGGAAGGTCAGGGAAAGTCTCACTGAGAAGCGGACATTTCATCAAAACCCAGGAGGAGGTGAAGGAGCAGGCCACGTGGGTGCCTGGGTGCGAGCATTCAAGCAGAGGGAATAGCGAAGGCAAAAGCCCTGCCGGTGGCCAGTGTGACTGCCGCAGAGGGAAGACGGGATAGCGGAGGAGGAGGCTGGTCAGAGTTGGGGCCCAGACTGTGCTGCATCGTGGGTCGGTGTTGACTTCAGCTTTGACTGAGAAGGAGAGTTTGGGTGGAGAGTTGTGGGATCTGACTTCTGTGATGAGAAACAGAGGCCTGAGCAGAACAGCGCGGCCTGAACTTTCCCAGCCCGCCTTGGACAAGAAATAAAAGAAAGGCCTTTTCTGCCCGTCTCTTTTACCCCATAATTTCCATCTCAAAGAATCAAAGGGTGGGGGGTAGTTTTCATTTCGACAAGCCCTTGGACACCTCCTCCCTCATTAGAATGCCAGCTCCTTAAGACAGATGCCACCCCATGTGACCGGCTCATCACTGTATCCCCAGTACCTCACAAGGGCTGGCACTTAGTAAGTGCTCATTAAATACTATTTGTTAAAGAAACTGCAGGTTGCCCAGCCAGCGTGGCTCAGTGGTTGAGCACCAGCCTACACAGGGAAGTCACAGTTCAATTCCAGGCCAGGGCACATGCCTGGGTTGTGGGCTCAATCCCCAGTGTGGGGCATGCAGGAGGGCAGCTGATCAATGACTCTTTCTCATCATTGATGTTTCTATCTGTCTCTCCCTCTCCCTTCCTCTCTCTGAAATCAATAAAAATATTTTTTAAACGAAAGAAATGCAGGTTTATGGTGGAGGAGGCTCTGGCAGCTTGTAATCACCTCCACGGCCACTCTGTGTGCCTATGCCTCTGCTTGGCCCCTACCAGACATCGCCCCCATTTCAAGAGAGCTTGAAGGGCTTGCTTAGGGTCACCCCAAAGCAGAGCTGGAATCAGATCTCAAGCCTGTGTGCCTCCAGAGCCCTTGCCCTCTTTTCACAGGCACAAAGGCCCAGGACACCCTGTGAGGCCAGTGCAGTCCCTCCTGCCTCCATTTGGCTCACCCAGAGTCATCAAACAACAGCCCATAATACTTAGGGGGAGGGAGCTGTCCTTTTGCGCTGGTCCCTCTAAGGGGCTGTGATTCTATTAGTGGGGGTGGGTGGGTGTATATCTCTCCCTCTGGGTGTCTGACCCTCTTGTTGCAAAGTCCATCCCCCAACTCCCACCCTCACCTGCAGGTGGGTCTGTTGGAACCAGTCTTTCAGCCACACCCTCTGGATTCCTATCCTGCCTGCAATGCTTCTCCCGCCATCCGCCATCCATGGACCCGGCGCGCCCCCTGCTGACCGCTGCTCCGCCTGCACCTCCATGCCCAGCAGGAGCAGCAGAGAACCGTGCGAAAGTGTGGTGCAGTGTGGAGTGCCTGAGGCTAGAATTTGGCCTCAGCCCTCTCCCCATACCATGAACCACAGCGGATTCCCATCTAGAGTCTCTGTCACCCCCTCAATCACCTCAGGGATTGAGGGGGGATTTCCTGGCACACACAGAAGTTGGGACAGGCCACAGACCCGCCCTATGGGCCCTGGGACTCTCCTGTAGGCTCCCTGGAGAAGTTCCCTAGGCTGAGCTTGAAAGAGGTGGGTAGAGGAGACAGGGCAGGACCAGGGCTCTCTGGGCCAGTCCATGGTGGGTCCTCTGCCCCTGCTTGGGGGCTGAAGAAAACCCAGGTTGTCTCCTGCCCCAGCCTTAGTCCCTCTCATACCATCTGCCTTTCTCTCATCCAACCCCATCCCTGCCAATGCTATTCCTCTCCAACATGCCCTTCCTTCAAATCCTCAGAGGTTCCAGTGCCACCTGCACGGCCATCACACACCCTGCGTGGTGCTGATTTATGTTCTGAGTCAGGAGCCTGGGAAGAAGGTGGGGAGCTGGAGAGCCAGGTCAGCCTTTGAGAGGACCGTGCACAGGCGCACAGCTATGCACAAACATCCATACACACACACACACAGCATGTGCACACAGGAACACATGAATGCTGGTACACTTGCACGCATACACATGCAAACACACATGTACAAATATGCATACGTGTGCACAATGAGCGTCACATGCTCACACATGAGCATTGGTATACACCTCCACTGGTACACAGGTATCCACACCTACAAACAGGCATCCCTAGACAGATACAAACCAATGCAGGTCCACCATGAAAGCCCACATCTACACACACACCCATTAGTCGGTGCTCACATCCGCACACGTCACACATGACAAGCATGTCACACATGTCAAACACGTCACACGTGCCTGGAGGTAAAGCCGCACTCTGGAGTCAGAAAGGCCTCAGCTGGAACCCTAGGTCGGCTTTACCACTCACTTGCTCTGTGACGTTGGGTATGTGCAAGGTTTCAGAGCCTCGGTTTCCCTCTCTATAAAAGTGGGTCATCTGGGTGCCTGTCGGGTTGTCAGGATGAGAGGAGCTGATGAGTGGATCGGGCCTGGTAATAGTAAGCGCTCAGAAGTGTCAGCAGGCAGGACCCCCACCCTCAGGCCTGCATGTGACCGTCACTAAAGTAACAAGAGAGACTCCTGTTCATGGTATGAAGCAACGAGCCCCCGAGCCTCGAGGCCAGCACAGGCTCACACATGTGCACGCACACTGGGGCCGCTCGGTGTGTTTCTGCTGTTTGCACAGGCTGCTTAGCTACAAGCTGAGCTGACGAGCATGCGGGCCCTCACGGGAGCCCAGCCCTCCCACCCGAGCCTGTTGGGACAGGACCTGGCCAGGATGCCTGCATTCCTACTGCCTTCCCTCTCCTCCTAGCCACAGACACTGGATACAAAATGGAGGACCTCGGGACACACTCACCTCCCAAGCCACCCTAGGCTGGCCCTGCCTGCAGTGAGTTGGGGTGTTTTAGGGGGCCCTCCCTGAGATGGGGAATCCAGGGGTCCTCCTGGGGCTCTCCAGTGCCTGACAGCCTCCTCCCCGGCCCCATCTTCCCACAAGCCCACGGCTGCTGAGACTATGCTCGGGTGGGGTGACAGGTGGGGGCCCTGTCCCACACACACACTCCCCCGTGGCCTCCTGGGAAAAGGAAGCCAGCCAGTATTCTTGTGGCCACCTCTCCCTAGGACCCTAAGTTCCCTCACAAAACCCTCCCCACCAAGTCACCCCGCTCCATGGCCACCCAGTGCCTGGGTTGGAGGGAGAGGAGCTCGGCCCTGGCCCAGGCAGAGTACACCTGACTGATAAGCTAACTCTGAAGACCTTCCGGGATCAGGGGCAGCCACGAGCAGGTCACCTCTTCAAAGTGTGCCTTTCACTCACCAAGCCCCCAGTCCGTCAGGCCCCAAATGGATGAGCTGGGACTCTTCCCTACCTGGCCTCTCCCCCAGGCGGGCAGGGAGCACCTGGCAGGAGCGCTGCCATACTTAGCAGACAATGAGAGCTCTTTCATTTGTCTTCTGGAAACGAAACAGGCCCAAAGGCGACGGATGCAACCACTTGGACTCTTCCCCTTCCAGGTCCCTCCAAAATAGGTCAGGGCCACCCCATGCCCCAGGCACGGGGCTGTAGAGGGTAGTACAGGGAAACTAAGGGGGGACACCTATTCTCCCAGCACATGCATGGAGCCTACTGCCTCATTTTACAGATGGAGAAACAGGCTCAGCGGAGGGCCTTGCTCGGAGCCACACAGTGGAGGTGGGCTTCAGGCCAGGAGCTGGGCCTACTGACCCCTCCTCACCCTCTTCGGACATAGCCAAGGCTCAAGCAAATCGCACCTCTGCTCTGTGTGCTGGGACTGCCCTCCTGGTGGGATAGGAAGGGGGCGGGGCGGGGAGACACACCAAAATCAGCTGGTTTTCTCTTGGGATGGTGAGCAGACTACAAGACTGCCCAGGGGCCCAGCCTTTGGGTGGACAGGATTAACACTGCCCAGACAGGGGTCCCCTCTGGAACCTCTAGGGCAGAATGAGAGGGTCACTGATGTGACCACAGACAAGCTTGGGTTTGGGAAAGGGGACCCTGAACATATTCTGAGACCCACACACTCTCCACCACTGTGGTTTTATCCTTTTAAACCAACCCCAAAAATGTGGAATAAGGAGATGGAGAAAGTGCACTGGACTAGGAGTCAGGGGCCCTGTTTCTAGTTCTGCTTCTGCCAATAACTCACTGGGGGAGATTGAGGCTCAATTTACCCATCTGTCGCGTGGGAATGGAGTTTGTAATCACCCTGGCTCCCACCACCGAATGCTGCCAGAAACTGCCCCTCACAGTCTAAGTCTCTCCCCCAAGCCAGCAATGCGCCTCCCGTGCCCTTGTCTTGGCCCTGCTGACCAAGGGCAAGGTCAGCCCTCTCTAGCCCCTCCAGGCACCGT
Organism: Myotis davidii; assembly: GCF_000327345.1. Classification (NCBI taxonomy): domain Eukaryota; kingdom Metazoa; phylum Chordata; class Mammalia; order Chiroptera; family Vespertilionidae; genus Myotis; species Myotis davidii. The sequence goes on from NW_006285917.1 coordinate 2,333,388, forward strand.
GGGCCTTGTCTTCCACGGAGACAGCAGACCAGAGAGGCCAGGCCCGGCCTGCTACCAGCACAGACCAAAGCTTGCATTTCACTTCTCAGCTCTCCACGTCCACTACCAAGCTGGGGGCTACCACCAGCTGGGGGAGGGGGGGGGCAAGA
>NW_006285917.1:2343658-2343867 GCF_000327345.1 Myotis davidii
CCCCTTCTGAGGAGCCTGGCCCTAGGGGAGCTGCCGGTCTGATGGGGGAGGTGGGCAGGGGACGTCCTTTAGCACTGTCTGGGCCACTGTCCATGAGCCTCTCCTATGGGTCAACGCTCACAACAGGACTTAGCAAGACAGGGTCATGGTCGGCTTTTAGCAGGTGAGGAAACAGGCCCAGGGCCAGGACTCCAGCGCAGCTCATTGCT
>NW_006285917.1:2344256-2363922 GCF_000327345.1 Myotis davidii
CTGCAGGTCCCCGCGAAGGTGGCCGCAATCACAGTCCTGGGGGCCTCCCAAGGTCCCACCACTCCCGTCAATCACTCATCAAACACCCCCTTCCCGTGCCCAGGGCAGGAGGTCCTGCAGGGGCCCCACCCTCTTTGAGCTGCCAAGGCTCAACACCCGCAGACCACACCACCTGCACCCTCTGCCCAGGCTGAAGTGGGCAGAACTGGAGCCTCCTTTCCTCCCTGGCTCAGCTACTCACACACCCTCCAAGCCCACCTGTCTGGCTACCCTTGATGCCTATCCCCTGCCCACAGCCCAGCCAGGCATGCCCACCCAAACCTTGCCTGCCTACGCTAAGGCCCCTAGAAGTATCAGAAGCAAAGGCTTACGTGGCACCACACCGTTCCTGCTTTATGAACTTCCACTCACTTAACACTCCCGCCCAGAACAAACGCGGCTCGGCCCCCGCCTCACACTCACACGTGCACACCCCCTTGTGCCTGTCAGTAACTCCACTTTCCTAGGTCTGGGCTTCTGTGGCTCTCCTGTCCGGGCCCCCCACCCCCACCCCACTGTGCTTCAGGACAGGGGACACTGCCTGTCCTTCCCTCACCACTGTGCCCAGTGCTCAGGCAGCTCCGTGGGCAGCAGGTGCTGGGGAAGGAACGTGGACTCTGGTCCCAGCCACCGAGCACTGCTGTGTGTCCAGGGCGGCACATGCCCCCTCTAAGCCCCAGGTCTCTGAGTTGGTTGGAAGAGGTCATGTCAGAGCTGCCCATCTGGCTTGTTCATTTCTGGATTCCCTATGTGCTCTCCTCTCTCAAGGTCACTGTGTTTTGTATACAGGAATGCTCACTAAATGCATGAACTAATAGTTGTTCACAGACTGTGACCCTGCTCTCAGCCCCACTCTGAGCCTGGGACCTGAAGGAACGACACCCTCTATCTTCCCTGTCCTGGCCCTCCTGGCTTCTAGAACTCTCTAACGGACCCTGGTCCAGGCCCAGGAAAGTCAGTGACCCAGAGGAGGGGATGATCTACGAACAGGCCTGGCTGTTCCCTCCTCCCTCTAACCTTCTCTAAGGCCTAGCACCAGCCCACAGGCCAGGAGACAGATGGCCCAAGTTCACAGGTGTTCAGATGGCCCCATTAGAGCAGTATGAATCGAAGGTCCCTGTGCTTGCACCTACAGGGTCTACCCTAGGGTTTCCCATTCGGAAAGTCAGGAAGAGTCAGCTGACCATGGTTTTCAGCACAGAGTTGAAGAGCTGCCTTTAACAAGCCCATAACAGACATGGACTGAGCACCAGCGGGTGTCAGGAGGCACTGCCCGAAGCACCTGGAACACAGACTAGTGCAGGACACAGAGAAAATGCTGGAAACCAGCTCCGATGCAGAGTCAAGGAAGCACCTGGGGCAGCAGACAGCACGTCTGGGAGAGGGGAGTGAACACAGAGTGTTGGGGTGAAGGGTAGGACAGAGCCGGCAGGTTGGGGGAGGGGCATGAAGAAGGGCATCCCCAGTGGGAATTCAGACCCTGCCTCAGGTTTCCCCAGGCCCTACAGCTGGAGCAGAGCAGGGGGCACTTGCGATCCTTACCTCCAACTTACTGTGGCCTGAGCACTGGGCAGTCTGCGTCCTCCAGTGGACAGGACAAGAGAGGGGGTTCACACACGACAGCAGAGCCTAGAGCAGTGGTTCTCAACCTTCCTCATGCCGCGACCCTTTAATACAGTTCCTCAGGTGGTGGTGACCCCCAACCATAAAATTATTTCCGTTGCTACTTCATAACTGTAATTTTGCTACTGTTATGAATCGTAATGTAAATATCTGATGTGCAGGATGTATTTTCATTGTTACAAATTGAACATAATTCAAGCATAGCGATGAATCACAAAAACAATATGTAATTATACATTCAGTATGTGTTTTCTGATGGTCTTAGGCGACCCCTGTGAAAGGGTCATTCGACTGCCAAAAGGGTCGCGACCCACAGGTTGAGAACCGCTGGACTAGAGCCAGGCAACAGACAGAACTTCCTGCTGGGACTGATTCCAAATTGGCGAGAGACCGAGGGGTTCCCTGACCCCAGGACTTTCAAGAAGGGGTGCCACCACAGCAGCTTTAAGAGGGGTCCTTTCTGCACTCGGGCAGGGCTGGGGGCAGGCTCTGCCCCACGCAGGGGAGGCTGGGAATGAACCAGGGCGGCCCAGCCATTCTCACACGGCTGGCCTTGTTTTCCTCACACGCAGAAGCTGCTTTGTCAGCTTCTTGGAAAACCTCTGCAATTACTGCGCTGGGAGTGGGCAGGCCGGGAGCTCCTGCACCAGAACAGGGGGCGGAAGGAGAGAGAGGCCCAGGGCCTGGCTCCTCCATCAGGCCTTGCTCATACCTGGCCCCCACCCTGTCCTCTCCCGGCTGGGCAATCTAGGTGCACTCACCCCTCAGGCCCAGGCCCAGACAGATGGGGGGGAGGGGGCACTCAGTCTGCCCCTAGGAAATGGGGCAGGACTGGGGGTCAGGAGTCTGGGCTCTAGTCCCAGCTCAGGGCCTGAGCTCCCACGCTCCACAGCCAGGGGCCGGACTAGAATCATGAAGGACACTCCTGGCTCCTATATTTCTAGAACCAACTGGAACAAACACTCTCTTCCTTCACCATGCCCACGAGGCATCCAGGGCACAGCATGGACTGTCTCTGGGCCCATCTCTGCCCTACCAGGCTGTCAACCCTCTCTGTTAAGCTCACTTGCCAACGTGTCCTGGTGGAAGGGCTGTGGCAAGGGTCAACTTAGATAATGTTTGAGAAACACTTTGGGAATGTAGTCAGTGCTTTATCTCCAGGTTGAAATTCCAAGAGGGTGCATCTGGCACACGCAGAATGACGGCACCGGACAATACACGGCGTGCCCTGGTGGGGAGCATGGCCAGGGGAAGGCCAGCTTCTCACAGGAGCCCCAGTTGGAAAAGGGAAGTGGAGGTGTCCCAGGCAAGGAGACAGGACTAGGGGGGGACACCCCGTTTCTCAGCAGTAGGCAAACTGAGCCGGGCTGCCCAACCTGGAGAACTGACCAGGAGAACTGGCCTGGAACCCGAGCTGACCCGGAACAGAGAGGGTGAGCCCTTGCCAAGAGAGCCCAGCGGGGCAGAGAGGGAAGCTCCTGGGTTGGAGGAGGGGGCCAGGGCTGTGCCTGCGTGTGGCTGCTGTGGCCTGGGCCTGTGAAGTGTCTGGGACACTCCCTGGGGCCTAGGATCCTCAGGTGAAGTCACAGCCCCTAGCCCACCCAGCCCTCATTGCACAGGAGAGGAAACGGAGGCTCCGACAGGAGTGCTCACTTAGCCACGAGCACACCGCCTCCAGGCTGCCTCTCCAAGGCCTGGCTGCCTCTTCTGCCTCCCCCCTGCCAGGAGCCCCCACTGAGTCTGGGGTGGGCAGCAGGGACTCCATGGGTGAGGATGAGTGAGGTGGGGGTGCTGGGCTGGAGGCCAGGCTGGGATAGCACAGAAGCCACTGTTCTGCCTGGGCGGGGCGGGGCGGGCGGGAGGCCTGGAGGCAGGGAGGTAGCCTATCCTCTCCACCTGGCAGAAGGCATTTCTTACCTTATAAGGTGCTTTCTCCTCTCCTTCAAACAGCTTCTGACCAAGAACCGGGTGGAGTTGTGGGTGGAGGGGCCAGGGCCAGGGCCAGCTCTGGGAGCTGCACCCTACTCACCCACCCACCTGCGCCAGGATAACCTCTCTGGGACCGAGGGTCGAAGCAGCCCTGGTCTGTTGGAGACCACAGCCTCCTGGTGGCTTTGGAAGACTCAAGCCCAGCCTGGGAACCAGGACTCCAGGTTCTCCATCCTTGCCCTGTGGGAGGGGCTGTCCACTTCCCTCAGGGTGCCCACAAGGGGTCCGGGCAGAGCATGGGCTGCCTTCAGGGCCGCCTCTGCCCCTACCATGCTGTTCAACCTCTCCGTTCAACTCACGGCCGGCATGTTCGGGTAAAGGGCCCAAATGCCTTTGACCTGCACTGCTTTCACCTGACCCGCTTACAGAATGCGGCTCTCCTGTGCCTCCACACTCATGCCCAACACACACACTCACACACACACTCATGCACACACTCATGCACACACTCACACACACACTCATGTACCAACACACACTCACACACACACACTCATGCACACACACACACACTCATACAAACACTCATGCACCACACACACTCATATACCACATACACACACACACACACTCATACACACACATCTCACACTTATGGATCACATACACACAGCCGCCTTTGTGGAGGACCTGGTGGTCATGTGGAAACCCATTTTCTGTCTCCCTGGGGGCAGGGAGGCCCGCTGGGATCACCTGTCTCCATCCTCAGGTGTGTGGAAGGGTCTAGTACCCAGGCCCAGTGACTGGGAGGGGCGCAGGGCTGTTCATGTGCCCTGACCCGGTGGGCCCCTGCCTGACTCAGTGAGGATGGTGTCAAGTGGGTCCCCATGATGGCTGGACTGAAGCAGGGCAGGGGCCAGGCCACTGTCAGGTGCTCCCACACCTGGCACAGGGCAGGCCGGAGTGAATGCCCAATAAGGAGGGTGAAGGCTGGCTGGTCACTCCTTAGCTGGGTGACTTTGGGCAACTATTAGCTCTCTGAGCCCCAGGTTCCTCATCTGTAAAGTGGGGGGTGAGCGTTTCCTCCCCTCAGAGTTGTTTCAAGGGTCCCCTGGGTTGACGATTTGGAGGGTGGTACACAGTGGCCTGAAAGTGTCCTTTATTGGGCAGCTGGGGGAGGTCCAGTGTGCCCCTCAGGGCCTCTGACTGCACCTGCAGGTGCCACCCCAGCAGGAGGGAGCCCCAGGGACACAGGGTCTAGAAGGGCTCACAGCACCTGGAAAAAGGCACGCTGCTGGTCATCAGCCCGAGGGACTGTCTCTGCTCCACCACTGTGGGATCCCTTGGGGTCCGACCCACCCGGGAGGCAGAGGGGCATCTGGCTAGGTGTGTCTGCCAGTGACTCAAGCTGGATGCCAAGGCCCTGAGCTGGTGGCTTTGTTCTCCCTCTGGCCGGGCAGGGTACATGCCGCAGCCCTGAGTCACCAGGGTGTGGCCGAGTCAGCCTGGCGGCACCTCAGACACACACACAACCACACGCACAGACAGCCACGCACTGGGGTCGGCACATGGCGGCCTGGGGCAGAGGAGCCTGCCTGCTGCGGGTCCTGCCCTCAGAGCCTTTTTGCAGGTGGCTGAGAAACAAGGAGGCCAAGGCAGGAGGGCAGGCAGCAAGGGTCGGGGGACTGGCAAGGAGGAGCCCCAGGCCCCAGGCTCAGTCCAGTGTGAAACGGGGCCCCTGTCTCCGCTGACAGCTAGGCCTAGAGAGTCTGGGGCTCAGCTGCAGAATGCCACCTGCTCGGGTCCCAGCCTGGGCTCAGAGGGTGGGGGAGAGCCTGCCACCACCAGGGGCCAGAGGACCCGGTCTCCAGCCAAGGCTGCAAATCCGGGTGCTTCCCTGTGCCCAAGCCCTACCCCATCCCAAACCCCAGCTCTGGCCTGCGTCTACCCTCAGTCCAGACTTTGGCCCTAAATTGCAATGTCAGCCCTACTCCTGCCCCAAACCCACAACATTCCTCCCACCCCACCCTTTTCCTAACCCCTAGTCCATGTCCCATGGCACCCCACAACCTGCCTCCACCCTCACCTCCAAACCGACCCCAAGTGCCCCAAGCTCCCCACAAACCCCCTTCTCTCCCACCAGGTGTCCACCATTGACAGTCAGGGACCTCTCCTGGGCCAGGCCATGGGGGAAGCCTGGGGCAGATCCCACACAGTGGGACAGATCCCACATCCCCAGACTGGGGCTGAAGGCAGAAGGGCAGGGGCTGGGGTCAGGACAGGCCCCAGGAGAGAGCGGCAGGTACCCTGCCTGCCCCACCAGCCCTGCAGCCAAGGCTCCTGGGGACCCCGTGCTAGGACTCATATGAGGGCGCATCTGAGGGGTCATTCAGACTCTGGACCCCCCCCCGGCCTGCCTGTCCTCCCAGCAGGTGGGGGGCAGCTCAGAGCAGTCCAGGTGCCCACTGTGCCTACCAGGTCAGGACCCCACCCCTCTACCCCTCTACCCAAACCCTGGGACACCTGCACCTCAGGGAGGGAGGGAACAAAACCCAGGCCCTAGAGCTTACGCCAACATTCCCAGGGGAACCCAGCACACCCCCTCAGCACCAGAACCCCTTCCCTGGACTATAGCCCAGCAGGAGAGGGAGCAGAGCTGGCTGGCTGGTGCTGGCCCCCCTCCTTCCCCCAGACCCGGGCTGCATTCCCAACAAGCCAGGACCTGCCTCCCCCACCCTCCCAGCTCCAAGGTGGCCACTGCAGCCAGACAGGCCGATCCTCCTCCACCTTGAGCCTGAGGCCTTCCTGCTGCAGTCTCTGTCACAGGATTCCCCAGAAATCTCTAAGACAGGCCCAAGAGCCCCAAACTCCTCAGGCCTGCGTAGCCTTCTCTCACCCCCTCTGCGCTCCCCCCGAGGCCCTGCACCCGCAGTGGCAGGACGACCTGAATGGGTCCTTTCTTTAGCCAGCTGCCACTTTCTTGTGAGAAGGCGGGGACCATGGAGTGGGACAGTCAGACAGTCAGAACTGCGGCTGCCCGCCCCCACCACCGTGGGCAAGGGGGGCCCAGAGAGGGCACAGCACAGCACATACCACCCAGTAGGGTTGGGCATAGACTTATGCCTTGCCCCACCTCAGGCCTTGGCCAGTGCAGGGCTCCCCTCAGGCGCCTGGAAAGTGTATGGGGCATCTGGAGGCAGCGGGAGCGAGGAGAGGCAGGGGATGCAGGGACAGGTAAGGCGGGGCCAGGCCCCTGGGCCAGGGCTTCCCCAGGCCTGGGCCCGGAAGTTCTTCCAGCCATCTGTCCTGAGTCCTTACCACGCAGGAGACTCCTGGCTCTGCCCTGCCCCTCCACGCCAGCCCCCACGCTCAGCAGAGGGTCCCAGTCCTTCCGTGCCCCAGTGGCCAGTCCTCCCGAAGCTCAGCTCTCTCCAGGCACCCCCACCCCCACACTGCTCCAAGTTGCCTGCTGCCTGTGGATTCCCTGCAGGCCTCACCACTAGTAGTCAAGGCCCCCCACAATGTGCCCCCCCACCCACAGCCTCCTGGCTTGCGGGGCTGCCAGGCCCGGAGCGCCCTCCCCTCCACTTCCAGGCAGGAAGGAATTCCCACCTGTTCTTCAAGCACCAGCCCAACTGTGGCCCCCACCTCCTCCAGAGGTCTTTGCGGCCCCTCAGAGGGGGTTTCCCTTCTCTGAAGCTCAGACCACTGTGTTCTGTCTCTGACGGCCTTTCCCCTCCCTGTCCTGGAGCTCTGTCTTCGCCCCCCCACCCCGCGACCCCCATGTTCTGAGCACACAGACTATCTGGTGCAGTAGCAGGAGCTGGACCATGATTTCCCCGTGGTCTTGTCTGAATCCTCCATCCCTCCCCAACCGGCTTCAGGCCACTGGGTGGCAGCCAGGGGCTGGGTGCTTCCCACACGTAGCTCTGGTTCTCAGGACAGTCTTGTGGCACTGGTGTGCTTGTCCCCATCTTACTGACAAGGACACTGAGGCTAACAGGGTAAGTGACTGCCCAAGGGGAGAAGTGGGGATTAGACCTCAAAGCCCACCCTCCAAAACTGAGGGCCCACCCTAAGTGGGGATGGAGGTGGGGTTCCCTGGGGAAGGGCCCATGCCCAACTGTCACCTAAGTCCTTGTGATCCTACTGCAGGGTCCCCACACCTGGGGGTGGGGGTCAACCAGGACCCCAGGGCATCTCCACCAAAACCCAAAAGGCAGGGAACCAGAGCCCAGCTACACACACCCTCCAAGCCTGGTGTGCAAACCCAGCACCCACAGCCTAACACACTACCCCCGCACCGCACCTCCTCCCTGCCCCCTCGGGCCTCTCAGTCCACACCCCGACCAACCACCAACCGGCCAGACAGGCTGGGGTGGCGCAGGCCCAGAGCGGCTCCCCGCCCCCACTGGCAGCGGGTGCAGGATTCCATGGGGCAGGAGCGCCCCCAGCTGACCAATGTAGGACAGGCAGGGCATGGGAACCCAATCCAGGCCCCGGCCAGAAAGAGAGGTCCTGTGTGCCCCAGGACCCCTGCCCGCCTCACCATTTCTTTTTTTTTTCATATATTTTATTAATTTTTTACAGAGAGGAAGGGAGACGGATAGAGAGTTAGAAATATCGATGAGAGAGAAACATGGATCAGCTGGCTCCTGCACACTTCTTACTGTGGATGTGCCTTCAACCAAGGTACTTGCTCTTGCCCGGAATGGAACCCGGGACCCCTCAGTCCACAGGCCAATGCTCTATCCACTGAGCCAGACGGGCCAGGGCAAGCCTCACCATTTCTTGATCTTCTTGAGCACCCGGGGCAAGTTAGAGAGGTGAACCAGGACCAGAGGAGAGGAAAAGGCAGGCCTGGGACCACATGAGCACAAATGTGGAGGGAGGAAGACAGAGCCAAAGGTTTTGACCTTGGACATGGTGTTGGATTAGGCCAGGGCTGTAAAAAAAAGCAAGAAATGGGCTCCCAGAGTTCAGGTCCCAGGCAGATGCTGAGAGTAAGGCTGGAGCCACAGCTTAGACAGGCCTGGGAAGATGGCTGAAGGACTCATCTTGGACACAGTAGTCTTGAGGGACATGAGCAACATCTGGTGGAGACACCGCTAAACGTCTAGAGCAGTGGTTCTCAACCTGTGAGTCGTGACCCCTTTGGGAGTCGAACGACCCTTTCACAGGGGTCACCTAAGACCATCGGAAAACACATATATAATTACATATTGTTTTTGTGATTAATCATTACGTTTTAATTATTTTCAATGTGTAACAATGGAAATACATCCTGCATATCAGATATTTACATTACATAAATAATGTATAACAGTAGCAAAATTACAGTGATGAAGTAGCAAGGAAATAATTTTATGGTTGGGGGTCACCACAACATGAGGAACTATATTAAAGGGGGCCGCGGCATTAGGAAGGGTGAGAACCACTGGTCTAGAGAGTCTGTGGACATGCCAGGGAAGCAAGGACGTCCATTATAACGCTGCTCCACTCTCTGGCTTCTGACTCATCCTTAGACAAGTCCCTCCTCAAAATGGGCTTCATGTGGATAAGTGGCTTCTAGGGGTTCTTCCTGTGCTGTAGTTGTCAGTACCCGCCCACCCTCTCCCCACTGGGCCCCAGTCCCCTGGAGAGCCCTCCTGGGAACACACTGAAGACACAGACAATGTTAACTTCCATGTACTGAGCACACACTAAGTGCGAGGCACTGGGCTAAGGTGGCCTCGCCAGCCTGTAGGTGAAAACTGGCCACTTTGACTTCAGTGCCCAAATCGGAGGGGCTCCTGAGACCCACCCGTGTGTGGCAGGGCCTCATGCTGACCCCTGAGACCCCAGTTACTTCCAGGGGCCTCCGAGGATGCTGCCTTGCGCCCGGGCGGGAGCCTGTGACGGCACCAGGCCTCAGTGGCCCACTCCTCCGTGTGAACTCTGCTCTGGGGAGCACACCTGTCCTCACCCAGGGCCAGCCGGGTCCTCAGACCTCAGGCCTTCCGTGGTCTGCAGCGGGTGCTGAGGAAGAGGCTTGGAGGGTGGTGGTTTCCTACTCCCCAGGCCCTGAGACCACACTTCAGGAACAGAATCTGAGAGGCTCCTCCACCTCCTGGTGCCAATCCCCTGAAACTCTCTCTGAAGGGCCCCGCAGCAGCCCTCCAGGCTGGTGGGACTGGCCTTGAGTCTGCTCCATCCACTCCCTCCCTCCCCCATCTCTCCCCAGAAACCTCCTGCGCAGACCCCCATCCTCTTACCGCGCCAGACACCAAACACACCCTATACTAGCATTACTCTACCTATACTCTGCACCACATACTATACCCTGTATAATTCCTATGATAAGGAAGACTGAAGAGGAGACTGAGGGTCAGAGAAGCTAAGTAACCTGCCCAGATAGGCTGGATCAGAGGCACTCCCAACCCCAACCACCCGGGGTAATGCCTGGCAAGTATAAGACCCTCTGTGAGCAGGCTCCTCCCAGTCGCCCACCAAGCAGCAGCAGGGCCAGGGCCACACTCTTACCCTTAGGCTTGAGCTTGTTTCCATGGGCTGCCCAGGTCCCCCACTGGTCCCCCCCACCCCGCCCACCTTTCCAGATCTGCCTCCAAGGTGCTGCCTCTGAAGCTTTCCCTGCCACCCCAGCTGGGCGAGGATCTCCTCTGTGCTGGCCCCCAGTGCGGAGCCTATTCAGTCATGTAGCAGATACTTACTGAGCACCTACTACGTTCTAAACACTGTGGATACCTCCTAGGCAAGACTCCCCTCTTGCATTCCAGTTGGGGGAGAAGGACAGTAAATAAATACCTATAACCTTGTCAGGGCCTCTTCATGGGTGTGAAAGCCAAGCAGGCACCAGGGCCCCAGATTCAGAAAGTCCCCATACAAGGTTCATTGTTCTATTGTCACCGTCTTAAAATCTAATAAAAGCCTAAGCGACCATTACAGTGGACCCACCAGAACAACCAGTCGCTATGATGTGCACTGACCACCAGTGGGCAGGTGCTCAATGCAGAAACTGCCCCCTGGTGGTCAGTGCGCTCCCACAGGGGAAGCCGGGCTCACGGCTGGCAAGTGCAGCAGCAGTGGCGAGAGACTCTCCTGCCTCCGTGGCAGCAAGCTGAGTGATAAGGAGCAAGCGGGTGGTAAGGAGCAAGGGGTCCCGGACTGCGAGAGGGATGTCTGACTGCCAGCTTAGGCCTGATCCCCACAGGGAGTGGGCCTAAGCTGGTAGGCAGATATCCCCTGAGGGGTCCCAGACTTCAAGGGGGCACAGGCCGGGCTGAGGGACAACCTCCAGCGCACAAATTTCATGCACTGGGCCTCTAGTGTTTAATAATGTTTCAACAAGGTGTCCACATGTTCTTTGCATTGAGCCTGCAAGTTGTGTAGTCAGTCCTAAACATAGTATGTTAGATCGTCATTGCTGTGATGAAAAACAAAACAGGAAACAGGGATGGGAATGACAAGAAGGAGGATAATGAATGTAAATAGGGCCCTAGCTAGTGTGCTAAGTGGATAGAGCATCAGCTTGCAAACTGAAGGGTTGTGGGTTTGATTTCTGGTCAAGGGCACGTACCTGGGTTCAATCTCCAGCCCCCACCGGGGTGTGTGTGAGAGGCAACCAATCAGTGTATCGCTCTCACATCCATGTTTCTCTCTCTCTCTCTCTCTCTCTCTCTCTCTCTCTCTCTCTCTCTCCCTCTCTCTATCTTCCCATTCTCTCCCCCGCCACCACCCCCTTTCACTCTCTCTTACAAAAAAAGAAATGTAAATAGGGATGTCAGGGAAGTTTTCATTAGAAGGTGATGTTTAGTGAAGACCAACCAGGCCACGGAGCAGCAGGTGGAGGAGGGCGAGAGCAGAGGCCTGAGGTGGGAGCATGGCCGGTGCGTGCAAGGAAAGGCAGGAGACCAGTGTGGCCAGGGGAGCCATGGAGAGAGGGCGGGAGGAGGTGAGGCTGGGGGCCCACAGGCTATGTCAGGACTTGGCTTTACTGTGAAAAAGACAAGAAGATACTGAAGACCCGTGACCAGGAAGCTGATGCGATCTGACAAGGATTTACCAGGAGCCCTCCTGCTGACGAATGGAAAAGTGTCTGCAGGGCTGGGGGCAGAAGCAGCGGACAGGTTCTAACACTCCGTTGGAATCCCGGTGACATCTCCGTCTTCCCGAGAGGCCTGGTGGACTGGGGAGGGGGTGGGCAGTAGAGGCATCCGGACGTTGCCCAAGTGTCCAGTTTGGGTAACCAGGTGGGCGGAGGAGCCATTCCACACAACAAGACAGGGACCACTAGAAGAGGGTGGTGTGGACAGGGCGGATGGGAGATGAGGGGTCCGTGGCTGACCGCAGGCCCGGCTTCTGCTCCCCCTTTCTGAGGACAGCCTATCACCTCTGCCCGGCTGCTGGAAAACTCATAGAGCAGAGGGACCATCCCTCATGCCTGCCAGCTTTGTTTTCTCCCCAATTAAAGGGCCCTGGTCTTCCATTTTATCATTAAGGATAGCTGCTTCTTTCCAAAAAGAATGTGGGAGGCAAATGTATCAAAGATTAACAGTAAGACCAACACAGAACTGAAATGCTGAGCCCACCGCCCAATCAGCATGGCTCAGTGTTGAGCATCAATCACTGTGAACCAGAAGGTCACAGTTCAATTCCCGGTCAAGGCACATGCCCAGGTTGCGGGCTCCACCCCCAATAGGGGATGTGTAGGAGGCAACCGATCAATGATTCTCTCTCATCATTTATGTTCCTATCTCTCTCTCCTTCTCCCTTCCTCTCTGAAATCAATAAAAATATATTTTTTAAAAAATAAAAATAAAATGCCAGGCCCACAGAGAGCGGAGATTGTAAAGGCTGACCACGTGGCGGCAGCTGCTGTGATTAAGCCTCAAGGCGGCAGGCGGAAGAGGAAATCTGATCTGTTAGTATCTGCAGGAAGCAGATTATTTTCTCTGTGGGAACAAAGGTCTCCTCTGATGATAAATTCTAATGAACATTGCTCACGTGGGCCTTTATATAAGGAACGAAAGGAACGTGTACTTCATGTGACTGTGACCAACATCCCCAAGGGCACCACACCAAGGGACACCACGGGAAGGAGGGCCTCCAGGAGAGAGGCAGCGTGGTCCAAGAACAGACTCTCCGGGGCAGGACAGTCCCGGCAGGGACAGCTTGGCCCCCAAGGCCATGGCCTCCGCTTGCTCCACCGGCTCTGGGTTGTGAGGCCTGGCTGCTCCCTGAGCACAGGGTCCAGTCCTGGGTCTGTGACTGGCTCCTGGCTCAGGGCCCTCAACAGTGAGCTGGTTGGAAAGGTGGCCGGTGGGTGGTTGAAGCTGGTCCCCGAGGCCCCTTGCCAGGTGTGGCAGACACATCCTTCAGCCCCTAATCTCTGCCCTTCCTGCCTGTAGAAGTAATGGAGCCTGAATTTGCAGTTGGGCACAGGCTGTGATGGGAGGTCATGAGTTCAGCCTCTGCGTTGGGCACACCCTCTCCCTGCCTGTTCCCTCCGCCGGCTGGAACCCAGAGGTGGTGGCAGCAAGGCAGTTTAGATCACACTGTCATCAACAAATCAACAAACGACAAGTGCTGGAGAGGATGTGGAGAAAAAGGAACACTCGTGCACTGCTGGTGGGAATGCAGACTGGTGCAGCCACTATGCAAGACAGTATGGAGTTTCCTCAAAAACTAAAAATTGAACTCCCATTTGACCCTGTGATCCCACTTCTAGGAATATATCCCAAGAAAACAGAACCTCCAATCAGAAAGGATATATGCACAATTCACCATAGCTAAGATCTGGAAACAGCCTAAGTGCCCATCAGCAGATGAATGGATTAGAAAACTGGTACATCTACATGATGGAATACTATGCTGCTGTAAAAAAGAAGGAACTCTTACCATTTGCAACAGCATGCAAGCCCTATAAGCATAACCAATGGAATAAGACACTGGGGGCTAGGGAAGGCCAGGGGATTGTCAAGCGTGGCGGGGGAGGGCGGGGAGGACACATATATAATACCCTTTGTAAGACTTTAAGCAATAAAATAAAATAAAAATTTTTTAAAAAGCAAAAAAAAAAAAAGAAAAAGATCACACTGGCCCATCAGCCTGTGGAGCAACCAGACAGAAAAGCCTGAGACACGATTCAGGGGAGCTGCTATCCCAGCCCTGGGGGGCTCCTGCCCTGATGGGCATGAGAGAAAACTGAGGTTCCATCTTCTGTAAGCCACTATTACTTCCCATCTCTGATGCATAGGTGAATCAATAGTCCAACTAACATCCCAGTGGACCCAGGAAGTGCGCCGATACGCCATTGTCTGTCATCCTGGTACTGGGTTCCACCCTGTGTCTCCCCCTGAGGCTGTTCCATTACCAGCAGCTCCAAGTAGAAGGATGGCTATTTCCACGGGGCCAGTCACTAACCTGAGGCTTTTCCCACAGAAATCGCACAGCAATCCTGCCAGGGACTTCACACTCCCCTGTTTCTAGGTGGGGAAACTAAGGCTCAGAGACAGGACCAAAGCTGCTGAAACACTCAGAGGTAGTATTAGTGGAGCCAGTCTCAAAATCCAGGTCTGCCTGCTAGAGTCTCTGCTTCCCCGACAGAAATGAGAATTGTTGACTCACTCGTCCAAATTCAGACCCATTATTCTCACAGCGGAAGAGGCCGGTGTTTGGGGGAAATGCCTGGGGAAGCCCTCCCAGGGTTGAGTTCAGATCTGGGTGACGGGCTGTGACAGGATGTGTGTCAGGAATGGAGCCTGGAGCCTCCGTTGGGAAGACTCCAGTGGCCAGGGGTGACTCAAACATCGGGGGCTAGAATCATCACTCACAAATCTGGACCAGGTGATTCAAAAGCTGGCCTTGCCCGGCCAGTGTGGCTCAGCGGTTGAGCATTGACCCAGGAACCAAGAGGTCACCAGTTAGTTCCTGGTCAGGGCACATGCCCGGGTTGTAGGAATGCATGCAGGAGGCAGCCAATGATGCTTTTCTCAGCCATGTTTCTATCTCTCTATCCCTCTCCCTTCCTCTCTCTCTAACAATCAATAAAAACATTTTTTTAAAAAAAGAATTTTTAAAAAGCTGGCCTCAACTGGAGGACCGACAAGGGCCTCTTCGGGTGGCTTCTCACAGCATGACAGCTGGGCCCCAAGAGGAAGCGCCAGGAGAGGGACATTAGAAGAGCAGAAATCCCAGAGGCCAAAGCCAATGCAGGTTCTGCGACCTGACCTTAGAAGGCACATCGCCTTGTGTCCACTGTATTCTGTTGGTAGAGCAGTCACAGCCGCCCACTTTCAGAGGAGGGGCCATAGATCCCTTTCCAATGGAAGGACTGCAAGGACTTTGGACCCGTAGTCAAAATTGCCACATCCCATAACACCACAAGCGACACCCACTGTGGGTGTCTCCGCAGGCGGCTCACCTTTATGATTTTAGGTGTTCCAATGTCAAAAAATAGCTCCTCTTTCCACAGCCAATGCTTGGAATTCCCAGGGAGAGCTTTCGCATTTGATCTAGAAAGGACTTTTATTCTAAAACAGGTCCCCCACCTGGAGAGTATCAAGCTAAGTGAAATAAGTCAGTCAGGGAAAGACAAGTATCACATGATCGCACTCATATGTGGAATCTAAGTAACAAAATAAACTGATGAACAGAGTGAACCCAGAGACATGGAAGCATGGAATAGAGTGTGAACCTCAGACGGAAGAGGGGGTGTAATCAACCAAGGACCTTATATGCATATATACATGGCCCATGGACACAGGCAGTGGGGCGGTGAGGGCCTGGTGCAGAGGGCGGGGGTGGGCTGGAGGGGATCAATGGGGGGAAAGGGGGACATATGTAATACTTTCAACAACAAAAATTATTAAAAATTAATACATAAATAAATATAAAACAGGTTCCCCAACCTCAACTGCTCTTGGGATGTGCTATAGGCCTCAATGGGCTCACCAGATCTTTACAAAGAGCATCCGTGGGTAAGAAAGGAGAAGAGAGCACCTGGGCCATTGTATTTCACCAAAGGTCCATCCTGATTGGGTGCCTGGGAAGGGGGGGAGGAGAAAAGGGGGGTCTAAGTTCCTGGGGTAAAGGTGAGTGTTGCCTTTAAGTCAGAGGTTGGTCCTCCTTCAATCCCTTGCTTCACCCCATCTGCACTCTCCCTGCCCATATCCCACTGGCTTCTGAAAAGCAGGACCCCCATCCAGCCCTGTACCTCTGAGGATTCCTTCCCACTTCCCATCCCCAATCTGGTGTGGTCCTCTTTTTTGGAGCCAAGGACCCCAAAGATTTGTTTTAGGAGCAGATGCAACTTTCTGTTTTCATCCATTTAAACCAGCCTTCTCTGTGTGCCTACTGCACCAGCAGGGCACAAAACAACCCATTTTAGGTTTAAAAAAGGGATTCAATAGAAGGCATTAGGCACTTATAAAATCATGGTAGGAGGCGGCAGGTGGCAACTTGAGAGGCAGGAGGCAGGCAGCTTCCAATGGAACTGTTGAGGTCAAGGACACACCAACATACCACCACATCACCATCCACAGATCAAGACTCTCTGTTGTTGATGCTCTAATCACCACAATTACTATCCCTCACCCAGGATGATCAGACCAGACACTGGGACACAGAGGACAGACATCACAACCAGCTTCCACAACCTTGCTGGTCAGCAGAAACAGTAGCAGGAAGATAACCCCCTTCATCTTCCAAATCCTGCACAAGAGCCTCTCTTTGGGGGCGCCTAGTGCACTCTAGCTGCAAGGGAGTCTGAGCAGTGTGGTATACGGCATCCTGGCCTTCCTAAGACGGAAGGCACATCAAAGGAGAAGGGAATGGATGACAAGGCCGGAGTTCACTGCCCCCTTCTCTCAGGGGTGGGAGCAGCAGAGCTTCCTATTCTCGGGGTAAGTCAGAAATTGGGTCTCCTATCTCCCCGACGTGTCCTATGGTTTATTTTTTCTACCATTGTTTTGCCACCTCTAGAGCCATTGATCACCCCATGGACCTCATGGCCCAGTAGGCTGACATCCTTTCTACTGGAAAATGGGAGATAAGGTGACACTGGTTCCCTTTGACACCATGTCCTTTAAATCTCCCCCAAAGACAATTTTACTCCATATGCAAATTTATTTACTAAAGCATTTGCATGAAGGGAATTACCTCTTCTGAGAGGAAACAGTTAAAGCCCCAAATTATTTGGACTTTCCCTTATGTTTCATGAAGGACTGTACCTAAAGATTTGGGTCTTTCCAGGGAAGGGACTCTCCCGCACAGGGCTTCCCCACTCCCGGCTGCTCTCCTGACTTCTGGCTGTAACCATACCCCCAGAGCCCTTTCCCTTCCCTCAGACGTCTGCTCCTTTCTCAGGAAAGTATCTTGCTCCCAGAATCATTTCCCCTTCACCTTCCTTCATAACAGACTCAGATCTTAGCCCTGCAGCCCTAAATACCATTCCCAGCTTCAGTGAGGGGGCAGGAAGGGCCTAGGGGGAGCAACAATGCCTTACCACCTACCCTTACAAGTGCTGAGGGAGGGGGCTGGCAGGAAGCGGGGTGCAGCCCCACAGTGACCATGACCGGAATCCTCCCATTCCCCCTAGAGAGAGCTAGAGACCCACCAGTTTCTTCTTGGGTGACGCCAGCCTAGATGAACCCCGAGAGCATCTCCCAGGACAAGAAGTTCAGACAAATGAGATCTCGGGGAAAGCATTTCCGCATTTGCAAGGTGCCTGTGCTGCTCCAGAACTCATCGGTCCCCGTTCCTTCAGGGCTTCCCGGTCCCCCAGGGCTTTGAGCAAAGAGGAGAAAAGGACTCTGGACTGGAAAGTGGGGGATAAGGTGACTCTGAGTGTCCCTGTGAAGCAACGAGGGGTCTTTAAACGCCCCTAGCACACTTGCAGGGAGCCTGGGAGCTCGTTGGAGGGAGTTTAAGCTGAGACAGGTGGCCCTCCCTCACTCCCACCTGTTGCATAAGTAAGAGTGTGCAGGTGGGGGAACAGTATGTAAGGGAGGGAGGGGGGCTCTGATCGGCTCCCCGGCATGACCTCCCCAGACTTCTGCATTAAGTAGCTGTAGACAGATGCTGCCCCTCTCTGAGGTTGGGAGGGAAAGAATGGGGTGCCTCTCCCATTTTACCCCTCCTTCTGCCCTCTGGCAACCACCAAGGGGAGAGTGGGTGTACACAGGTGGTTCTCAGATGCCTCCCTGGCAACCATTCCCCCTGTTCCTATAAACATTCCTGCGTTTATTTTATGTCTACACATCTCCTCCAAGCAACACATATGCTCTGTGTGGAGCTGGCTCCTTCGTGGGTTTTAGGGTACAAGACCGTGCCCGTGCCCATGCCCTGCCAGTTACACAGTCAGGGTGGGAATATGACCATCTGAGCCAAGAGTTTCACTGTGGGCTCCTTGGGAAGTGGCTTCCTCACCCTCCTAGGAGAGCTTCCCAAAGCCGCCCTCCCTCCCAGGACTTGGACCAGGAAGCCGCAGCCCTGGACTGAGCTGCTGTACCCCTTTGGGCCACACGGGGGTGCCTGTCTCAGGCAGATGCCATACCACACCTGCTTGGGAGAGGCCAGATTCCCCAGGCCTTTACCTGCTGAGCCTAAATCAAACCAGCCCGGTGTCCATCCTTCCTCTGCCCTGGCCAGTTGGTTGAGCTGATAAAACCACCCCCCACCGCTTCACCCACTCTGAGTGACAAGTGTCCTTGCAAATGAAAGCCTCCTGCTAACTCCAGGTGCTTATCCTCCTTCCGTCTAGGGACCCCCCTCCAGATGTGCCAGTGTCTTCCTACCGTAGAAATGAAAGCATCTTACACCTGCTTTCTCAGCTGACCTTACAGCTCATGCTTGGAGGTGGCCGCAGCGGCAGCTTGAAGCAGTTCTGTGATTTGGGGGCATGTTCTGGCTGAGACTGGGATGGCTGGAACCGAGGGTGTATGTGGGGACCAGGTGGGAGGTGCAACTGGACACATGCATCCTGTGGGGTGGAGGTGTAAAACAGGTTAAGGAGTCTGGACTTGATCCAGAGGGAAATGAACAACCAGGGAGGTCTTAGGCATTAACATATCACAGAGCAACACTGAACAGTAGGATTTCCTGCAGGAATGGAAATGCTCTACATCTGCACGGTCCAATACAGAAGCCACTAGCACCTGTGGCTGAGTACTTGCACTGTGGCTACTAAGACTGAAGAACTGAATTTTATTTAACTTTAATTAATTTAAATAGCCACAGGTGGTTAGTGGCTAAAGGGAGGACCGGAAGGGAGGAGATCTGCAGGCAGGAACACGAGTTAGGAGGCTGTGGGAATTGTCCAGGTAAGAGAGGAGCAGGGTCTGAAGACCGTGGCAAGGAAATGGGGAGGAGGGCATGGATGCTAGAGATTGTTAACTAGAACTAGGACATAAGTCACGGTGATGGCCTGAAGGGAGAGGAACGGAAGGGGAGCCCAGCAGGACGCCCAGGTGGGTGGCCCGGTGATTGGGTGCTTGCCGTCTCATCGCTGAGGACAGGAGCACAGGCAGGACAGGCATGGAGGAGGAGTCAAGTTCAACTTTAGACGCTGAGATGCTTTGGGACATCCAGGAGGAAGCAACTGGTAGGCCGTTCTGCATGTGGTCCTGGTGCTCAGGGGAGAATTAACGGGAGCCCAGCAGGACGCCCAGGTGGGTGGCCCGGTGATTGGGTGCTTGCCGTCTCATCGCTGAGGACAGGAGCACAGGCAGGACAGGCATGGAGGAGGAGTCAAGTTCAACTTTAGACGCTGAGATGCTTTGGGACATCCAGGAGGAAGCAACTGGTAGGCCGTTCTGCATGTGGTCCTGGTGCTCAGGGGAGAATTAAAGCTGGAGAGACAGATTTTCCAAGTATCAGTAGTCAAACTGGCAGCCCATGGGTTACTTCTTCCAAAAGGGTTACTTTTTTATTATATTTTTTAATTTATTTCAGACAGTAAGGGAGAGAGAGAGAGAGAGAGAGAAACATCAGCGATGAGAGAGAATCATTGATCAGTGCCTCCTGCACACCCCCCACTGGGGATGGAGCCTACAACCTGGGAATGTGTTCTGACAAG
>NW_006285917.1:2367869-2368183 GCF_000327345.1 Myotis davidii
GGCTGCCACAGGAGCCACGGGGGAGAGCTGCCACAGGAGCCACAGGGGAGCTGCCACAGGAGTCACGGGGAAGCTGCCACAGAAGCCACGGGAGAGCTGCGGGAGGGAGGAGGGGCTCGGCAGCAGTGTGAGAGTCCAGGAGGGCAGCTAAGTGCTGAAAAGCAACTTCAAAGCAACTACCCAGGGGCTGATGACCTTGACCCACTAGTGTAGACAGAAGCCAAGCAGGAGGCAAGCACGTGGGGTGCAAGTGCGGGTAGCTCTTTGGAGATGTTTGGCTGCAAAGACGAGACAGGGGAGTAAGTGGAGAAACA
>NW_006285917.1:2368995-2369275 GCF_000327345.1 Myotis davidii
ACCTGCTGGGCTAGGCCTGGGCAGTGCAGATGGGCAGGAAGCACAGCAGGACCTCACAGGGAGAGACAGACACATGATCAACAGAGTGCTAAGCACCACAGCAGACAGTGCAGGCGGTAATGTGCAATGTGCGTGTGACGCAGGCAGGTGTGTGGGCCTGGGGTGGGGTGCTACAAAGCCCCAAACAAGGGCAGTGTTTGAATTGAGCCTGCGGTTATGCAGGTAAACAATGGGCTCCAGGCTGCAGGACCAGGGGTGCCCAGGCATGAAGACAGGAGAG
>NW_006285917.1:2369523-2373219 GCF_000327345.1 Myotis davidii
GGAGAGACAGATTTTCCAAGTATCAGTAGTCAAACTGGCAGCCCATGGGTTACTTCTTCCAAAAGGGTTACTTTTTTATTATATTTTTTAATTTATTTCAGACAGTAAGGGAGAGAGAGAGAGAGAGAAACATCAGCGATGAGAGAGAATCATTGATCAGTGCCTCCTGCACACCCCCCACTGGGGATGGAGCCTACAACCTGGGAATGTGTTCTGACCAGGAATTGAACCTTGACCTCCTGGTTCATAGGTGGACGCTCAACCACTGAGCTACACCAGCCAGGCGGGTTACTTATTCTTTAATAAGAAAATAATTTTGTTAAGAATCTCTTCATTTCTATTATTTTAGTCCAGCAACAGAGTCGACATGGCAGCCTCCAGCCATAACCAGTGGCCAGAGTTACAACTCAGAAATTAAAGTTCAGAACATATAGCAGACAGACCACAGGGAACTCAGATGAGTCTAGTGAAACATTGCCAACCTCTTGGCTGTACAGCCAGTTTCCCTGCGGAGCCAGAGCGCCAGGTCTTCAGGCTCCCTTGGCTTGGCCCCCAGCCCCGCTCCCCAGCCAACAGCCCATGCCACTGACCCCAGTTCATTTTAGGCAATAAGTGTGCTGGGCTGTTACAGGGATTGGTCAAACAGGGCAAACAAAATAGCTCTTCGAGGAATGGGCTTTCTCTGTGACAACCATGCTAAAGGAAACCCAGCCAAGAGCGACTGCGTCACCAGAACCACAGACCACAGTGAACTTTGGGTAAAATAGTTGTGGCAAAATTGAAATTCTGAGATCACATTTGCATCCTGCATGAAATTCATGAACATATTTGGCCATTGCTCCCTGTAGAGGTTTATTTCACATAGGGAGTCATTCCAGAATGTATTTTTTAAAACACTCTTTAGGGGGTGGGGGATGAATTTAAATTTAGTAATGTGGCATTACAGTCATTGGAAATAAAATTAATGTTATACTGTTAAGGAAAATGCACTATGATCTAATTTTTCCCGAATTATTTTCCAAAATTTTTCTTCTCTTCCAAAGGGAAGATTTTAAATGACATTTCCCAAAGTATATTTTTTGGAATGTTGGTCTCATGATATGCTCCTTAAAAAAAAAAAAAGTGGGTCCAGCCAGTATGGCTTGGTGGTTGAACATCAACCTATGAACCAGGAGGTCACAGATTGATTCCCAGTCAGGGCACATGCCCAGATTGCAGGCTCATTCCCCAGTGTGGGGCGTGTAGGAGGCAGCTGATCAATGATTCCCTCTCATCATTGATGTTTCTATCTCTCTCTCCTTTGCCCTCCCTCTCTAAAGTCAATAAAAATATTTTTTTTAAGTGGGGAGGGGGAGGAGGAAGGAAAAAAAGAATTCTTAGGTCAAATCTGCTCGGAAATCCTCTATGCCTCTCCTAGATGCATCATAATATTGGCATAGCAATGGCTCTTAAAAGACTGGACTAAAGAATCCCCAAATGTATCAGGCCACAGAGTCTTTTTCCTTAAAGTTCCTTGAGGCTGGAGGAGCATGGAACCCACTTTAAGAAACACTGCTTCAGCCACTAGAGGGCGGGGGGCGGGTGAGAGAGTGGAGGGGGAGACATCACTGCTTTAGTCTTAAAATAGTCATCATTTCACCCAAATGACAAAAAAAAAATATTATTTCTACTTTTAATTCATCTTGCCTGCAATTCCTGGAACATTTGGTGTCTGACAGACATTTTAAAGAAAAACATACCTTCAAAACTGGGAGCCAACAGGCAGCACACCGTCCCGTTCGCTGGCCACCTGTGCGTTCGAAGCGGCTCGTTCTGAACGCTCCGCTTCCGTCACCGCCGGCACGGCTTCCCAGGTGGACAGTGTGCTGTTCACATCCCCAGCCAGTCACCAGCTCTGCCCCTCCACCCGCTCCCACGCTGGGGGAAATGTGCGGGCCTTTTGTTGCAAACCCAGGAGGAGGGCTGTCTGAAGAACCGACCGTATTGGAAGCATGTGGGGGTCATCAGAAGGTGAGCGTGACAATGTCTGGAAATCTACCGACCTTCCCCTTGAAGGCTGCTGCCATTTCCCTACTGCTCCCACTGACGCCAGCCGCAGAGCCTGTCATCTGCTCCAGCGTGCCTCCTGAGGTTCCGACACATTTGGGGGAATCGGCACATTTTTCACTCAAGAAAGGGAAGTGGTTGTAATTCACTTCGTTTTCCCCTCCTGCCCACCCTGTGACCAGAAAAGTTTAAGGGACCATGTTATTCATTCACAGAGATATTTCCTGACAGCCCTCTCCCTGCAGGGAGGAAAGCAACAAAAACCCCATCTCAGTGGAGCTGACATGGGAGCAGAGGGCTCGGGCAGGAAAGCTGCCAGCTAACGTGGTGGCTGTTACCACGAACCCCAGGCTAACCTGCAGCTGAGTTGCTTTTTTGCAAGGAAGGGGTTCAAAGTCACAAAAAGAGAAGGGTGCACAGGGACTGTCCGCCGCGAGGGAAGAGCAGCTGGCATGGGGCAGAGGCATCTAGACTGAGAGGTGAGGATGGTGGCCAGGGGGATGGAGCAAAGCTCCGAGAGGTAGCCTGGACCAAATTTGGTGATGGACCGGCCGGGCAGGGGCAGGGGAAAGGGGAAGCGAGGACAGCTGTGAGGGAGGAGGCCCCACGCGCTGCGCCAGAAGACGCAGGAGCGAAGATCACGCGCTTGGGCTGGGGCGCGGCGCCCTCCCCAGGCGCTTCCGTGCTCCGGCCCAGCCGCGCCCCCTGTCGCCCACTGAACTGCGGCACCGGCCTCCTTCCCACCCTCAGGGCGCCAACCTTATGCCCAGGGCAGGACCTTCTCACCCACTGTCCCCCTGGCAGGAACCCTGCGCTCGCCTGGCTGGATCCTCCCCATGGGTCAGCCATCGGCTTAAATGCCGCCTCCTGGGAGAGGTTATCCCTGCGCACCCCCACGTGGGTCTCCCCACAGGCCTCCATCCACTGCGCTGTTGTATTTTGTTCACAGCACAATCACTGTGTGCCGTTACCTCGTGCGGCTGTTCCCACGTCCATCAAACGCCCTCCCTCAGAACATGGGGTCTGTGGGCAGGGGCCCTGTCTCCCCCTCTGTGCTCTCCAGCGCCCAGAGCAGTGGCTGTGCAGAGGAGCTTAGCACATCGCTGTGGGAGGGAGAGGCATCCCTGGGCGCTCGGGAGCCAGGTTCGGCTGAGGCTGCCGTGGTCAGAGCTGAGGCGCTCAGATGGCGATTTCAGTTCCTGGAGAGGGGGCAGCACCCCAGGCAAGAGGCAAGGTGAGAGAAAGGCCCAGCACGGAGTCCCGAGGCACTCCCCACACGGCGCTGAGAGCAGGGAGAGGAGGTGCTGGCCGGGACCTCAGAGAGGCGTGAGCCTGAGAGGCAGAGCAAGGCCTCCCCGCGGCCCGCGGCAGGAGGAAGGCCTGGATTCAGCCCAGGCGGGCGTCCAGAGCCCGGCTCCCACACGCTGAAGTCCGCCTCACTCAGGGGGTTCCCAAAGTGGCTATTATCCTTCTCCCATTTTATCAATGAAGGGAGGGTTTCCGTGCCCCAGTAAGTGCCGGTCCCAGGGTGTGAACCCGGGGCTGTTCCGGGACACACGGCCTCAGCCTCTACTCTCCAGTCTCCGAGCTTCTCCAGGAGTTGCCACAGGAGCCACAGGGGAAGCTGCCACAGGAGCCACAGGGAGGCTG
>NW_006285917.1:2373758-2389417 GCF_000327345.1 Myotis davidii
AGAGGCGTGAGCCTGAGAGGCAGAGCAAGGCCTCCCCGCGGCCCGCGGCAGGAGGAAGGCCTGGATTCAGCCCAGGCGGGCGTCCAGAGCCCGGCTCCCACACGCTGAAGTCTGCCTCACTCAGGGGGTTCCCAAAGTGGCTATTATCCTTCTCCCATTTTATCAATGAAGGGAGGGTTTCCGTGCCCCAGTAAGTGCCGGTCCCAGGGTGTGAACCCGGGGCTGTTCCGGAACCCACGGCCTCAGCCTCTACTCTCCAGTCTCTGAGCTTCTCCAGGAGTTGCCACAGGAGCCACTGGGGAAGCTGCCACAGGAGCCACGGTGAAGCTGCCACAGGAGTCACGGGAGAGCTGAAACAGGAGCCACTGGGGAAGCTGCCACAGGAGTCACGGGGAAGCTGCCACAGAAGCCACGGGAGAGCTGCGGGAGGGAGGAGGGGCTCGGCAGCAGTGTGAGAGTCCAGGAGGGCAGCTAAGTGCTGAAAAGCAACTTCAAAGCAACTACCCAGGGGCTGATGACCTTGACCCACTAGTGTAGACAGAAGCCAAGCAGGAGGCAAGCACGTGGGGTGCAAGTGCGGGTAGCTCTTTGGAGATGTTTGGCTGCAAAGACGAGACAGGGGAGTAAGTGGAGAAGCACTGGGTGAGAGGAAGGCTATTTTAAGGTGGAAGAAACCTGAGTGTTTCAAAGTTGAAGCCAGCAGAGAAGGAGCATTAAGGAAACTGGGGTGAAGAAGGACCGTCAGCACCCAGGAGGGTGGGTGCAGAGGCGATGCGCATCCTTCCTGAGGGGAGGTGCTCCCAGGAGGCGTGCTTGCAGGGCTGGGCAGAGAGGAGGGAGCCTCTGAGAGGGGGTGGGGAGGCCCCTGTGCAGAGTGCAGGGGAGAAGGGAGGGCAGGGACTGAGAGTAACTCAGCATCGGCAGAGAGCGCTGGCTGGAGGGGTGGGGGCAGGCAGGGTCCAGCAGGGCCCGGTGGCCCTTCTTGGAGCCATCAGTGTGCCCAGGGCTGGACTGTTCTTTGGGGCACTCAGCGCCCAGTGCAGGTTCAAAGAAAAGGGTCACCGCCCTCCAGAGCGGAGGGCCTCCCGGGAGTCTCCTTGGGAGCGAAGTCAGGAGAGGGCCAGGAGTGGGCTGAGCGAGGCCCCAGGACCCAGGCTGGAGGGTCAGGAGGCGCGGCGGGGCGAGGGCCCGGTAGGACGTGGGGGCCATCCTGGGAATGTGGGAGGGAGCAGGCTGAGAGAACAGAAGGCCTGCCCATACAGCCCAGCGCCTGAGGCAGGGGCTGAGACAGAGACGGAGCCGCGGTGTGGGGGGGGAGGGGTGGCCGCGTCTCCGGCCTCCAACAGGAACACCCCCCACAATCACTGCTGCTGCCCTGACCAGTTTGGCTCAATGGATAGAGCATCGGCCTGCAGACTGAAGGGTCCCAGGTTCGATTCCAGTCGAGGGCATGTACCTTGATTGTGGACACATCCCCAGTAGGAGATGTGTGCAGGAGGCAGCTGGTGGATGTTTCTAACTCTGTATCCCTCTCCCTTCCTCTCTAAAAAAATCAATAAAATATATATATATTTTAAAAAACAGTCTGTTGCTTCGTAAAGGGATGCACTGTAGCTAGCCTTGGAGAAAGACAAGCTTCCTTTGTGTGTGTGTTTGGGTTGGTGAGACATGCCCGTGGTAACGCGTTCACACACCCAAAGGCCTTACTATAGCAAATAGCCCCTCTTCTCACTACAAGGAGTTCGCTGGCCCAGAGGGAGCCACGTTCCTCCCTCCTTCTGTACGGGGCTCCTTTGTCCGGAGGCTGAGGGCCGTGACAGAGACATCCCAGGTGGGCTGTGGGGTCCATGGAATGGCCTTCCCACCCACCCCTCCGTCCTAGGTCTCGGGTGTCATGTCCCCCCTTGGCACACCAGCTGCTGAGGGCACGGACACTCCTGGCCACACCCTCAGCTCCAGAATCCTTCGGTGCCTGCCCGCTGCCTCCCTCGCTCACTAGCATACCTTCTCCACCTCTTGCCAGCCCCTCCTCTGCTCAGTCTCCTGCCTTCTTGCCCCAACGACCCCACCGTTTTCACAGCTTCGTTGTCCATCTCTAGCAGATCACAGTCCAGAACTCTCTCAGCTGAGCTGCAGCCCCACATACTAAATGTCCACCTGACAGCTCCCCCGGAATGTCCCTGACACGCCTCAAACTCAACACACCGACACTGGACTCATCAGCCCCCCCGACCCCACCCACAGCAGCCACCTGCATCTGACACAGGCCTCGACTAGATGAGGAGACACCCCCCTCCTCTGGGCCCTGAGTGGAGCAGTGACCTAGGCCTAGAACATTCTGTCCTTGCAGCTCAGTACTCTGGGTGAGCACAGAGTGAAAGAGGCCCAGTCACAGCCGAGCCTGGGGTCTGGCCTGAGTGGACTCGGAGATGACCCCCCCTCGCCTGATAGATTTGAACTGAGAGGCCATAAGGCTAACATCCTGCCTCACGCGGCACTAACAGCAAGCACACTCCACACGCATGAACCACATGTCATCCCAGGGGGGCGCATGGAGGCACGGAGGGGAGCACCAGCTCAGGCCGCAGGGCTGGTGAGTGTGGCCCCAGCACTCAGGTCCAGCGGTGACCCCCAGCCCTCTCTGCCCGCCCTCAGCATGGCAGGCCTAAGGCCAACACTAGGCTTTTCAGCTACAGGGACCAATAAATTCCCTCTGCTCAAGCCACACATCATGTTTGGCGGGTTTCCTATAAACTCAGACCGAAGAGTCCTAACTGCTAATGCATCGCCTCGGTGGGTGGCAGGCATCACCACCCGCTCCGTTATTCAGGCCAAGAGCTGGGACATTGTCCTCCCTCCTCCCTCCCCCTCATCCCTCACATCCAACTGGTGACCAAAGCCTGAGTCCCAAATATTGCTTGGGTCTGTCCCCTTCCTTTCCACCCTCGCCCCAGCCACCATCACATTTGCCCGTTTTTGACCACTGCCTCCGGGCTGGCTCTGCCTCCAGCCTGCTCCCACCCACACACTGAACCCCAATTCCCTACGATTCAGATCTTACCAGGTCCCACCGTGAGACCACGCTGCTCCCCACCCCCCCTCCCCAGGCTGCCACCCTGCTGTACTCACCTCCCTTCACACCGCTGTAACGACCCTGCTACTAGGGCACCCCGGCCACACCCCTCTGCCCAGAACATTCTTCCTCCCCTTCTCCGCCCCACGAATGCCCACCCAGTACACCGCAGCCTCTGCAAGCCAGTCCCTCTGTGCTCCCGACACTGGCACTTACCATGCACAGTAACTTTAGTTTTGTGAGCAACGTTCTTTACTGGACTCTGAGTCCCTCCAGGACAGACGCTCTGTCGCTTCACCTGCTCGCCCAGCCCCCAGCGCGTGCCTGGCACCGAGCTTTCACTCACTAAGTAGCCGCGGGAAAGGTAGTCAGTGAAGCAGTCCTACAACACAGGGGTGGCTCCCCATGTCTTCTCTGCGGATGGCTGGGTTTGGGGGAGGGACGGAATAGTAACATCACATGATAATTGCGGTTCAGAAAGCCCTTTATCTCCAGACAAGCACATTACCCATTTGATCCTCACGAGGACATGTGTTGCCTTGTTGTATAAGTGAAGAGACTGAGGCTCAGGAGGTTGACTCCCTAGCCTTCCCTGAGCATGGTCACAAAGCCCACTCTCGTTTGGAGGCACCAGCTGGAGCTGCACTCGGATCAGACCCCAATATGCAGGTAGAAAGGATGGGTGTTCTTGCCCACACTGGCCACAGGGGGGCAGCGGAGTGCTGGGTGAGAGTCACTGTCCCCTCACCTCCTCCACCTGGAAAGATCTGGAACTGAGACTGGGAAAGCCACCACTGGGGAGCCCGGGGAGAGGGGCCTGGCTGGGGCTGCTATTTCAGACCTGCCAGAAACAGTTCAGACCAGAAGGGGCAGCGGGGCCATTGATGCCAAGAGTCAGGAGCTGGAAACAAGGACTGTAGACCCCAAACTTGTATTGCCAGCACGTTTCATAACAAGCCAAGGAACTGAGGGGTCATTGCTGGGCCACCGACTTCCAAAGGAGTGACACTGGCCCACAGCCCTCTGCAAGGACAGGTCACTGGGCTGTCAGATCACGGCCACCCCACAGAGACAGGACATGCCCATGTCCTCAGAGGCCCAGCAGGCAGGGGCGCACCAGCACCTGCTGCGGAGCACCCAGGGTGTGTGGCCACTTCAGTGCCCAGGGCGCGCAGCCATCACCGAGGCTCTCCTCCCGAAGCGCTGGCCTCGCGGCCCATGCCATGCGTCCAGGAGGCTGAGTGGAGCCGCAGAGGCAGCAGTGAGTGCACGGCTCTTCCATGGAGGTCTCACCACATCCGCGGGTCCACGGCGGCAGAGTTCCAGCCGGCGTGGGGAGCGCTCTCTGGAGAACACACCATACAAGGCTCAGGAATCTGTAAGAGACGGCTGCCCCATCCTTTTTTAACATATATTTCTAGCCCTAGCTGGTTTGACTCAGTGGATAGAATGCAGGCCTACGGACTGAAGGATCCCGGGTTCAATTCCCATCAAGGGCACCTGCCTGGGTTATGGGCTCAATCCGAGAGAATCATTGATCAGCTGCCTCCTGCACACCCCACACTGGGGATCGAGCCCACAACCAGGCATGTGCCCTGGTGGGGAATCAAAATATGACCTCCTGGTTCATAGGTTGAAGCTCAACCACTGAGCCACACCGGCCAGGCACAGCCCCCATCTTTGCTGGAAAGGGAGCTGTGCTCTGTGGGAGCCAAGGGATGAACTGAATAAACCCCAACAGCCTTTTCCTGCTCAGAGTGACACTCAGGGGCTGGAGGAAAGTTAAGGCAAGACCTCCACCCACCTGTTGCCAGTCCTTCCCCTAAGGACAGGGCAGGCTGAGCGAGCTTGCCAGGGATCCAGGTGCCAGCCTCACTCCGTGGCACTCAGACCTGCACCCACTCCCCGCCCTACTCCTAGCTTAGACCGAGAGACGGTGTGACAACAGCACCGATTTCCCAATTTTCCAAATTCTTTTCCTTCCCACCCAGTCTGACAGCCTTGACCAGGGTCAGGGTTCCATAGCAAACATCTCAGTATCTTCCCCCAGGAACACTGAGGTCCCAGCTCATGACAGCCTGGCTCTCCAAGCCCTGAGCAGAAGGGACAGCCAGCAGAACGTTGGATGAAGAAAGCCTTTGCCTGCCCCTCTCCTCCTCCCCTCAGCCCTGCGGGGTGTCAGCAAACAGCCCCTAAAACCACCCAGGCGGGAACCCAGAGGCCAATCCAAAGGCATCACCCTTACTTCTGATCCCTCTGTGCTGACCACGGGGATTTTTTCATGGATGTATATTCCAGCTGACCCGCTGGGCCCACCCCACCCTCGGGTCACACTGGGGAAGCTGAGCCCAGCAGCCTGGGAGCTGCTGGCTGGCTGGCAGCTGCTGCAGCGTCTTGTGGTCCCGGCAGCCGGAAGGTATCTAAGAAGGCCGCTGGGGAAGTAAGGACCCTGGGGTGGGGGAGGGGCGAGTGGTTGGGTTCTGGTTTCTTTGGGGATGGAGGAGGGGCCATATTTTGCATCAGCATCCCAACGAGTAATAGGAAATGGGGGAGGCGGGGACAGAGCAGGAGGGGTGACCCAAGGGGGGACCACTCACTAGGATGGGCCATCCCTGAGATCCAAATCAGGAGCCCCAGGGTCTGTCAGTCACTTGGGCACATCCCTTCTTCTCTCTGCGCCTCCCCGTTTGTAAAATGAAGGGTTCACCGTGGACATGGAGACTCCTCCCCGCAGCTGGGGGAGCGGAGCTCAGGGAGAAAGCACGGAAAAGCAGCAGAGGGATGGGGCTTCACCCAGGGGGATGAGCCTGGATACAGTAAAGAGAGGGTGCTCCCACCCCAGGACACAGCACCGGGAGGTGGGTGTGTCCCGGTCCAGCCTGCTTCCCGTGTGCCAGGAGCCAACATGCACCCCTCGGTGCCCCAGGGGCCCTCTCCAAAGGGGTGAGGGTGGGACCTGAGGTGAGATGCCCACAGCTCAGCAAGGCCAGAGAGGCTCGGCTGCTAGGATAAGCACCAAATCCCAGGCTGCTCTGGGGATTACACGTCTTCACAGCTGCTTACTAGTAGCAGCACCCTGCCCACACTGCCCCTTGCCCCTCGCCAGTCCCTGCCCACATGGCACTCCTCAGAGGGAAGCTGGGACCTGCCTCTGCAAGCAGGGGAGGGGCTCTCCTGTGGAGCAGCGAGAGGTAGAGCCCCCCAAGGGGCCCCACAGACACCTGCCAGCAGCCCCTGGGTGCAAGGCTGACAGAGGAGAGGGACAGTGAAGGCTTCTCTGCCCAGCCCCTGTGGCTCTGCCCCCGGTGCCTTGGCCTGGAATTACCGTGTCTTTAGGCCACCCAGGCCCTTCCCTCCAGATGGTTCCAGTCCTTGGAGACACCGAGGCAGAGAGCCAGATGGGGCCCACACAGCTGGGAAGCGTCAGTCCCAGCTTCCTGGAGAAAGTGCTCCTGAGGCCCCCCAGCTGTTAGCTACCTGCCATCCACCACCCCACAAACACACCACAAAGCTCCTAACTCTGGGACACCGCCGTGCACCCCAACTGAGCAAGGGCTGGGGGCCCCTTCCCCCTGCACACCTCCCACCCTCCTGGTCATCCCTGCCTCAAGAGGGAGGTCACAGTGAGGAATCTTACTCAATTTACTCAAATCCCCTCCAGGGACGCTTCTAGGAGGCGAGGGGGAAGTCAAAGGCCCAGGTGGTCTGAGTTTCTGTCCAGTCTCTCCACCTCCCAGTGGAACGGGCACCTCGGGTTGGGCTGGAGCAAAGTGGGTGCAGGGAAGAAAGTCTCCCAAGTCCATGTGGCCCTTGCAGACTCTCCTCTTCCACCCACCGACCGCCCCCGCCCCCCCCAGGTACAGTGACCGCTGTTCTAGGGAAATAATACCCGGGCGGGGCACCACTGCAGGAGATGATGGGCGAGACGGGGGGCAGCCCCTTCCCTCAGATCCAAGAGCTCAGGGTGGGGTGAGGCAGCTGCAGGCCCACCCTGGACTTCCCGAGGCGGAACCAGAGACGCTGCCTCTCACCTGTGCACCGGCGGCCTCAGTGGAGGAGGAACCGGAGCCGGCTCCGCAGCAGCCCTCAGCGCACTCTGACCCGCACCGGCACCGCGGCAGCTCCCTCCCTCGCAGTCACACACCCAGCTCAACTGTGCCAGCTCTAGGGCTGCCTGGACAAGGCAACCCCAAGCACAGCTGGGTGCCTAGGGGCTGGGGTGCCTAGGAGTCTTCGCTGCCAGGCTCAGCCTCTGGGGATGCGTGCTGCTCCAGGGCCAACAGAGCCCTCAGGCCCTGAGTGCGCAGGAGGAGGCCGCCTCCCAGGAAGAGGACCCCGCAGAGTACCAGCAGTGACAGCACGCCCAGCACGGCTGCCTGCACGGGGCGCGGCCCTTCAGGGAGCCCCAGCTGCACCCCTGACTGGTTACAGCAGCTCAGCCAGGCAGCTCTGGCCGCCTGCGAGGCGTTCATGCTTCCCCTCAGCTGCTCAGATGTGCCCAGGCGTGCGCAGGACCCTCAGACGTGTGGGAGCCTGGGCTGCAGGCAGAGGACTGTATCTGGGAGGGACCTAAGGGGCGGATCCCAGTCTTCCTACACCCCCACCCCTTGCACAAAGCGCTCAGGCCCTTCCTAGACAAAGGGCTCCCCCGGCGTGGACTATGGCCCAGAATTCCAGGCCAGGGGTTATATCTTGTCTCAGAGCCCCCACACCTACGCATGTGAATCTGGCCTACGCTCCCAACAAGCAAAACCCAGGAATCCTGTCTCCAAGGCTCCTCCTGCCCCTTGGCAAAGGAAGTTGAGAAAGATCTTCCAGACCCATCCCAGGTGCTGGCTGGGGCAGGGCAGCTGCGCAGGAAGCGGAGCAAGGGCCATCCCCATTTCTGGCTCTCTGCTCAGTGCCGCTGGATGGCCCAGGTGCCACCGGAACAGGAGATACTAGTACATGAAGGCCTCTAGGACCTGAGTGACGCCTATCCTTCCTCCCCTTTGGGAGCCTCCAGGGGCTGGACAAGCAGGCCAGTGCCTCCCTGGTCCCACACAGGAGAGGGAGGCTAGGGGGACTTTAAGGCCTAGCCCTGCTCCTTTGTTCAGGCCCCAGAGGACAAGAAGGGATGCAGACCAAGGGGAAAGCAGATCTGAGTCACCATAGCTTGGGTTCTGACCTTGAGAAATCAGCGCCCTACCTCTGGGAAATCACAATGCCAAACGATGGAGATGTTATTGTTCTGTCCACCTAAGGGCGTTTGCTGCCAGCTGGGTAGCCCACAGCCAAGTCAGCGGGGGAGAGTGGAGAGGTCTGGCTGCAAAAAAGGAGTCTGGGGAAGCTGGAATGGAGGGAAGACCCTACTGCCCAGGTCTCCTGAGAAACCCTGTAGCAACCCTGAGCTCTTTAAAACAAAGTCACTGCTGCACTAGCCAGTGCTCTCAGTGGTTAGAGCGTCAGTCCGCACACCAAAGGGTCGGGGGTTTGATTCCCAGTCAAGGGCATGTACCTGGGTTGCAGGTTCATTCCCTGGCCCCGTCAGGACATATGGGGGAGGCAACCAATTGATGTGTCTTTCTCACATCAATGTTTCTCTCTTTCTCTCTCTCCCCCTCCCTCCCTTCCACTCTAAAAATCAATGGAAGAAAGGATCATTAACAAAAAGAATACAATAAAGTCACTGCTAGCAAACACATGTGTCATCCAACTCAGAAGAGATCAGCTGATGGCCAGCTAGGAGAAAAGGTCACCCAGACTACAGGCCAAGTAGGGCTCACACACCATTAAGGACTTGCTGGGGATGGGCCTTCCCCATCTCCAGACCCCTGAGTTCTCCGTTTCTTCAGAAATCAAGGGTAGGACATCACAAAACGTGTCATGAACTATCACATGGCCAAAAACGGCTTGAAATGAGAGAAACGTGCACACGCTTCCTGCCAATCCTGGCTACTACCTACCTGCTCCAGGACCATGGGCACGCCCCCTCCCCCACCCCAACCATTGCTCCCTTAGCACCCCTCCCTACACAGAGTTCATTTAGTCTGTTACAACTGGCCCAGATGTAACCAAAAAGCATTGCAAAATATGGAATAAATCAATAAAAAGCACACAATGAAGGTCATTGATTTTGAGTATGCCTGTGTTGAAACGAGTGTGAGCTGCCACAGTAACGTTCCAACAACCAGCCAGGGCCAGCCCAATCTGAAAGAAGTGTCACCAGATACCAGTCTCAAGCTGGCCGATCTCTCTCCACAGAGAAACCCCAAATCAAATGAACTCTCTGGTGCACGCTAGGCCTGTGTGCACTATGAAGACAAAGAAACCCAGCTGGCATGGCTCAGTGGTTGAGCATCGACCTATGAACCAGGAGGTCATGGCTTGATTTCCAGTCAGGGCACATGCCCAGGTTGCAGCTTGATCCCTGGTGTGGGGCATGCATGAGGCAGCCAATCAATGATTCTCTCTCATCATTGATGTTTCTGCCATCATAAAGCAAGACCACACAATATACAGGCCAGGGATGGTATAACTTCCTTAGGGAGGAGAAACAACACTGTCATATCTAAAAGCAACAGAGCCTCCTGGCCAGGTAGCTCAGTTGGTTAGAACATCATCCTGATACAACAAGGTTGAGAGTTCAATCCCCGGTCAGGAAACAATCAACCAATGAATGCAAAAATAACTGGAACAAATCAATGTTTCTCTCCCTCTAAAATCAATCAATCAATCAAAGCCTGTGACCAGCCAACCAATCGACCATTCAACGGGTAGCTATGATGCGCACTGACCATCGGGGGGGCAGACACTCAATGCACAGGCATGGAAACATGGAACAGACTGATGAATCTCAGAAGGAATGGGGAAGAGGGGGAGGGGCAGGGCAGGAAGAGATTAACCAAGGGTCTTATATGCATACTAGAGGCCCAGTGCATAGATTCGTGCGCCCGTGGGGGTCCCTTGGCCTAGCCTGCGGGGATTGGGCTGAAACCAGCAGTCCCACAGCCCCCAAGGGGTCCCGGATTATGAGAGGGCGCAGGCCAGGCTGAGGGACCCCACCGGGCCTCTAGTTTTTAAATAAAAGCAATAGATCCTGATCTGTGTCCTCATTCAAGGGACTGACCCTGGTCACACCCTGGTGGGTAACATGTGAATGCCCAACAAAACACAACATCAGTCAGCTTTAATCTATCTGTAATCCTATCCACCCATTCCCCTCATCTTGGATCAATGCCCTCAACACACCTGTGTCCTCACAAGTCTACCAGAAAGTGTTAATGTTTCAGGACAGAACACAAGGCAAGGGAGAGATGGCTCAACCCAAACCCACATTCTCAACTTTATTCACCATCACAGTGATGGCCCTTCTATACAGTAGAGGAGGAAGGGGGATCCACCAGAGGTGGCAGACAGTATTGGCCTGACCTGACCGTCAGTGAAGGTTACGAGGCTGGCCAGAGACTGGCAACCACAAATCAAGGAAGCCAGGGGATGGCCCTTCCAAGCCTTACCAAGGACCCGGAGCAGGTTCCAGAGCCCCAAGGGCCTGAGAGTACAATCCCCAGAGGCCGAGGTTTGCAAGCCGTCAAGGAGCACCCAAGGCACCCAGCACGGCCTAGAGAGCAAGGGTGTCTTTGATGAGCCTGCGCATGGTGGTGGTGACTGAGGTGCCCAGGGCGTCGGTGATTTGGAAGGAGATCTTGTAGAGGTAGGGCTGCACGTCCCGCAAGCCTGTGTCAAACACGTTGTCCACCTCCGACTGCGTGGGCATCTTGGGCAGGTACTCATGCCGGTTCATCACCTCCACGATGTTGATGATCTTCTCACAGAGCTTCTCGCCCACCTTCTCCCGGCAGATCTGCCGCTCCTGCTCCGTGGCCAGGGCCACCACGTGCACCTTGACTGTCCACACTTCCCAGGGGATGCACTCGTCTGAGAAAGGCCAGCGAGACTTCTTCTTCTGGTAGAACTCCAAGGACATCTGCCCTAGCCCATCACCACCTGAGTTGCGCAGTGCATCCTGGGAAGAAAGGGTAGCAGATAACAGGCTAGGACAGGAGTTCTCATCCTGTGAGCATCTGCTTCCTGCGCCCCAGGGAATTATGCTCTCCTAGCTCTATTAATCCTTTAGGGAGGGCAGGGAATGAGAAACAGAGAAGACAGATTTGGGACACAGCAAACTGCCTGCCTAAAATTGAGTGGTTTAGACAAAACAACAAAATCTGTCTCCTTGCCCAACTCCTCCAGCTTTGTTCAGAATTGCCGTTTTTAAAGCACTTATTCAGGGCCAGGCACTTTATATACACAATCCCACTTACTCCCCTCAACAACTCTGGGAGGCAGGAATATTGAGGCAAAATGAGGCTCAGATTGAAGTTATTTTGCCAAAAGTCACAGGCCAGTGAACGGCCTGTGAATGAACCCAGATTGTCTGATTTCAAAATCCTTACTTTTCACCTTTATTCGAAGGGCCTTCTTGCTCCTTCAACAACCACACCCCTTTAGCCCCATCCTTCAAAACGCACTCCAACATCTACTCCCCAGGTAAACCCTGTATGCATTCCCACTGCTAATTAAGCACAATCCTTCCACTTCCTTCGCTCAATGACAACCTCAACTCACAATCTTTAAAGAAAAGGAGGGAGGAATATAAAGCCCAGTGATCCTTGATTAGAAAGAAGGAAGCCAAGGAGCCTGGCTGGTGTGGCTCAATGGTTGAGCATTCCCCATGAACCAGCAGGTCATGGTTCAATTCCTGGTGAGGGCACATGCCTGGGTTGCAGGCTCAATCCACAATGGGGGGCATGCAGGCGGCAGCAAATCAATTATTCTCTCTCATCATTAATGTTTTCCTCTCTCTCTTTTCCTCTCCTTCCTCTCTGAAATCAGTAAAAATATATTTTAAATAATAATGATAAAATAAAATAAAAAAGGAAGCCAAGGAACAGAAGAGGAAAGTGAGGCAAAGAGCAGATCAGACCTTGCTGCTTCTCCCTCTTCTCATCTGAGCAGCAAATAGGAGCATCTGGTCTAATAATTCTGCCCAGGCTCCCTCTACCCCCTCCTCCTAGGGTAGCCAGGGCCCTTCCCACCTCAGTTACGCAGAGCCAACCCAGAGGGTAAGGATGCTCCTCTCGAGTCCTGACAGCACGGTGCCACACCCTACCTTGAATTCCCCAACAACCTTGCGCAGGGCACGGTCCAGCTCCTCAGAGGAGACGCGCACGTAGGTGAAATCGATGAAGTCACAGTCGACATCCTGGGTGCCCACGGTGCCGATGGAGTAGGTGCCCTCCTTCTTGTAGTGGAACTTGCCTGTGCTGCGATGCAGGAGCACCGTGTGCAGCACAGCCAGCATGGCCTCCTCCACCTGCCGCCCCTCCACCGACACCTCCAGCACCTCCGAGCGACAGTTCATCCTGCAGCCAGTGGCCCACAACAGGGTGGGGGACAGGAGTAGAGACGGGAGCTTCACCCCACACAGGGGCTGCCCTGCAAGAAGAGCCAGGTCAGAATACTGAAACCTTCTGAACGATCTGCATGTTACCTGCTCACTTCCTTCCAGGCCCAGCCCAGCCCCTGCCTCCGCAGCCTTTCTCTGCATTTCGGCATACCTACTATCAGAGAACCTTAGGCTGCTGGGATCAGAAAGGGGGAGAGCTGCAAAGCTACCAGGCCACACAACTGGCCAAGGCTTGAGCTCCATTAGGGTTCAGTGCTGGTTACAACACATGCTCACTGTGCAGCACCTGTCAGGCACTGGCCACTAAAGGCAAACACCTGCCCTTGAGAAGCTGCCAGGGTGGAGGAGAGACAGGCAGGCAAATGTTCCCATACTGGCGAGACTAGCAGGTGGGAGTAGGACAGTCTGATTTCCTGGGACCTTGAATGACCAGGTTAAGGATTTGAACTCTGTCCTAAGGACAGTGGAGAGTCGATGCATCACTGTGCCAAGATCAAATCGGTGCATCAGAAAGTTAACTCAGCCTCTTCACTATCTGGGGTCACAAAATGCTCTGAGACGTCAACAGAAGCTAAGGAGACTTGGCTTTAAACCTGACTGACCTGCACAGACACACCAAATCTCACTTATTTCCAGGCCGTCCACAGACTCCAGGGTAAAAGCTTGCCAATTCACAGTAAAGCAGAAAGGCTGGGCATGGAGTCCAGTTAGAGGCCACTACAGCAGTGGCAGTGACAGGGGCAGCAAATGGCTGTGGGGGATGAAGTGCAGAATCTGGGGCTCCATGTCCAGCAGTCCTGGGTGTGAATCCCAGCTCTCCCATGTCTGGCAGTGATCTTAGGCCAATCTCGCACCTTCTCCGGCTCTGCTTTCTTATCCGTAAATTTGGATTGTTGTGACGGTTAAATAAAACAACACATGTAAAACACAGAATCGTGGTTCAGAACAATGACTCTAAAGCCAGACAGCCTGGGCTGGAACCCCAGCTCTGCCAACTGCTCACTGTGTGCTCTTAGGCAAGCTGCTGAGCTCCTAATGTGCCTTAGTTTTCCCAATCTGTAAAAAGGGGATTTAACAATCGCTACCTTAAAAGGGTTTTCTGGGGATTAGGTGAGCTGGCATCTCTAAAGCACTTAAAGCAGTACCTGGCAATCAGTAATCACAGCAGGCATGAGCTGCTATAGTTACCATGTTGTACCTGCTGCAAGACGACGCAAGGCTACACGGCTGCACCGGTGGAGGGAGAGGGAAGAAAAGAACAGACTTGAGAACCAGAACTCAGTAGGTAACTGAAGATGCGCCCAGAGGGAGAGGGGACAGCCACGTTTCTTAGCTGAGAGCGTTCCGCTTACAAAGCTCCCTGACAGGGAATTCAGTGCCTCTCACGGCGATGACCCCATCTTTAGACAGCTCTCCTGAGGACTCTCTCTTAGTGCTTCAAACCACTAGTCTTAGTTTTGCTATCAGAAGCCACACAGAAGAAATCTCACCGCTTTCCACAAAGAAGCCTTTCGGCTGTTTAGAGGCAACTCTTCCATCACCCCCTCCTCCCTTCTACAGGTTAAAGTCTCCGTCCCCCAGGAACATGCCAACATCACATCTACTCGGAGTGAGGCTGAAGCAACTGTGTAGGAACTGGTTATAATTATCAACTTTTAGATCAACTTTTCCCTAAATCAAAACATGATTTCCCACGCTTCCAGACTTCAATCCTAGTTCCTTCAATTCTAGTTGCCTCGCACGTACCTGTCCACTAAGTCTCCTTCCAGCCTCTATTCACTATCCAGTCCCAAGGCCATGTCACACACGTTACGTTTTTATTATTGAGCACCTCAATCTTAGGAACTCTTTCCTCTTTCGACTAGTCTTTGTTGTAGAATAAAACACTCCTAAGTTTAATCGCTTAAATCATCCAAAATTCATCCTTTCACGTAATTCCGTGGCGGCTGAGCCCTTCTCTGCTGCTTTCACTTAGGCTCAGACACCCAGGTGCAGAGGTCCTGACAACTCTTTTCTAACTTTTTTTCAGTCTGTCTCTCTCCCCCTTAAGCGGTGCTGCTCACCACTGAACACACAGGGCGGCGGGTCAGAAAGCCAACGGGCTCTGCCCCTCGCTTGGCAATCAGCCGGGCCCACCTGTCCCAGCAGTCCGCTTCTCGCAGGTGTCATCCTGTCCTGTCTCCCCCAGGAGGTAGACAGTTCCTCCAGGGCAGGGACCGTCCTATCCACCACCAGGAACCTGGTACCTGGAACCTGGTGCGAAGTTACTGCTGGATTCACCCGGACCCAGGAACTCCCGGTCCTTGCTGGGGCTGCTGGGCGGGTTTCTTCTATGCTCTTAGGTCACGGATCAGCCGGCTCTCCTGTTCACTGCTGCCCTCCATCCAGTTTAACTCCATCCACCAGTCCCCCAGCTAGAGACTCCCAGCTCCAGGGCAGCTCCCCCTTCTTCCACAACTTCGCCCTCTGATGTCCCCCACAAACTTCAAACAGGCCATGCACAGCTTCACTTCTGCCCCAAGCCCAGCCCGACCCTCATTCTCCACGCTATCCTGGGCTCCACTTCTCCAGGAAATCAGGACTGACCAGCCCCAGCCTCCTTCCCAGAGCGGCCACCTTTGGTCTGTGATGAGCCTGCCTGTCCCCTCAACCTCACCCGGCCTCCCGTGAGCCAGGAATTCTACAGAATAGGGCCTGGCAGGGAGGTCCCGTCACCCTGGTCCTCGCACGCCCAGGTCTGCAGATCACAGGGGCAGACCGACCCCTGCGTTCTCAGCGCCAGGCTGGAGCCCAGGGCACCCCAGGACCACCCTACGCGCACAGGCCGGAGCCGGGTCACTCAGGCTCGGATCATCCCCTTCCTCCTCCTCTTCGCACCCGGCAAGATCCCCGCAGGTCCGACCCAGCGCAAGCGGAGGACTGAAAGCAGGACAGACAGCGCCCGGCTACGCATCAAGAACGCGGGCCGGACTCAGCGCCAACTTCGGGCCTGGGCCCAGTTTTCCCACCGCCACCCGCCCAGAACCCCCACAATTCGCTACCGGGGATGGAGCGGGCTCCGGAGAGGTGGTCTCGGGGGCGGCACTCCGCGCCCACCTGGCCGGGCTTGGGAGTTCGGGGCGCGCCTTCCCTCCGGAC
>NW_006285917.1:2389535-2396401 GCF_000327345.1 Myotis davidii
TGCCCCGCCCCTCCAGCTGGCCGGCTCCACCTGCCTCCGCGGCCGCGGGGGGCGCGGGCCCGCCGGCCCAGCCTGGACACGAGTGCAGCTGCCCAGGCCGTTTTTACACCCACGCGAGAAAATATTTACACCTAAGTCCTTCTATTTAATGTGCATGTTTCCTTGTTCTTGATTATCTTTCGGATTTTAAGATTTGATGGTGAGAAGTATCCCCCTCATTTGGATGACTCCATTCACTCCCACCACCGAGAATGTTGTTGTGTTTCGGCTGGAACGACTCACTTCCGCCATAGAGACGGGAGGGAAGGAGAGGCCGACGAGCTCTGTGTCGCCTCCCTAGGCAGAGCGGAGTCATCGCGGCGAGCCAGCCCCTCAGGGGGAAGCGCGGTCCCTAACTCGGGCCTCAGAGGCCAGGAAGGGGCACCGACACCCCAAGATGAGGGCCATGCTAAGTGGAGGGGTGCCCTGGAGATGAGCCCAGGCCAGTGTGCTGCATGACGCCGAGTGGATCGCAAAGCGTTAGCGTTTCCAGTGCACAGTAGCCAGGATCCCTGGCCCCACAGAGACTGGAGAAAGGGGCTTCACCTTGCTCCGCGTTATCACCATACAGAAGGGCGGCTTGGTGCTCTACTTAACCCGTCTGGTGGCAGTCCTTGTAAGGCTGGTAATTCTGCCACTGCCTCTGTGTGTGCCTCTTGACGTCACTCATCCTTTCTGATTTGCTCCTTTAAACAGGGAGCTAGCTGTTGTGCGGCTTACAAGAGATAATTCATATGAAAAGCCTTTGTGCGCTGTGAAGTGTTATGTGAACATGAGTGCATGTTTAGTGCTGTGTAACTTC
This sequence comes from Myotis davidii, assembly GCF_000327345.1. NCBI lineage: Eukaryota > Metazoa > Chordata > Mammalia > Chiroptera > Vespertilionidae > Myotis > Myotis davidii. The sequence goes on from NW_006285917.1 coordinate 2,390,377, forward strand.
CTGGGAGCACTGGTCCTCCAAGTAGATGGTCTGTCCAGGGCAGACAGGGGTTTCTTCACAGCTCTGGGAATGCCCACAGGACCTGGGGGTCAAGATGCTCATTTTCCTAACACGCACTTTCTCCTCCAAAATAATAATACATAACATGTGTGGAATGGAATGGAAAGGGCGTGATTCTAAGTGCTTTATATATGTTAATTTAATCATAGGAGACAAATTGACGCTGGGAGAGGTCAAGTAACTTGCCCGAGGTCACTGGGTAAATGGCAGGGCCTGGGTTTCACATGCAGGACTTCTTACCAAGACAGAAGTTCTATTTCTGGTTTCTCCACACCCTGACCCTCTGTGCACTACCACACTCCAAATGCCACCCCCAACGCCTGCTCTCTGATGGAGAAATGCCTTGATTAGTAGCATTTGCCAATTCTCTACTATGGCCAATTTTAAGCTCTAGGCCAGCGGTTCTCAACCTGGGGGTCGAACGACTCTTTCACAGGGGTTGCCTAAGACCATCGGAAAACACATATATAATTACATATTGTTTTTGTGATTAATCACTATGCTTTAATTATGTTCAATTTGTAACAATGAAATTGGGGGTCATCACAACATGAGGAACTGTATTAAAGGGCTGCGGCATTAGGAAGGTTGAGAACCACTGACCTAGGCCATCACTGAATGTGGAGTTCAGAAGGAAAGGATTACAGTTTGATCATCAGAGTTACAATCGGCTCTAGAGGACCAGTACCAGCAGCTCCAGCATACCACTGCCAGTACCTGCCCTCAGGCTTCCCCGCTCCCACCCATCCTTCAAATCCCCTACTCAATCCCCTTTCTGGCTGACCTCCCCACCCATCTATTCCCCATCCCCTTTCTGCCTCCCCATAGTTCTTCCCTGTGCAGCCTTGGTCTCTGGTTGTCTCTGTCCCAGTTGCAGACACCTCCTCCAGGCAGCCTCGGAATACCCCCAAAGCCCGGGAAGGGGAAGCTGCCTGCCTTACAGACCAGCGGCCTTTCCTGGAGCCTGGACTTCACCCAGGACGGGGTGTCTGTGAGGAGCCAAAGGCCGGTGAGAACCCAGGGGAGGAACCAGGGGCTAACTCCCAGATACAGCAGTGAGCGAGGGGGAGACTGACCTCTCTCTACCTCCGACCCGGTCCGTCTGCCTCCGGGCTCTGGGCGGCCACGACCCAATATCATCATCACCCTACTACCAGCCGTGGAGCCTCGCTGGGCACCACAGCAGCACTTCACATGCACGATGTGTGGATTCCTCCAACCACTTAGGAAGGGAAATGTCATTTCCCCCCGATTTACACAGAATGAGCTGGGGCGTAGGGATAGGTAGTGACTTGCTTCAATGGCTAATTTTATGTGTCAACTTGACTGTGCCACAGAATGCCCCGGTACCTGGTCACACTTTACTCTGGGGGTGTGTAAGGGTGTTTCTGGGTGAGCTTCACAGTTGAACCCCGAGGCTCAGAAGGGCAGCCCGCCTTCCCTAAGGAGGGTGGGCCTCAGGCAGCCATCCTGATAGAACGAAAGGCCTGACCCCCACACCCGTGAGGGGAACGCCTCCTGCCTAACATCTTTCCAAGCTGGGCCGTTGGGTTTTTCCTGCTTCAGACTTGAACTGAAATATCTGCTCTTCCTGACCTTGAGGCTCCGGCATCTGGAACCACACCATCAGCTCTCCTGGGTCTCCGCTTGCTGACTGCAGATCGGAGGACTTGTCAGCCTCCATGCTCACATGGGCCGGTCCCTCCTAACAAAGGTGCGGATCCTATTTGGTTCTGTTTCTCTGGAGAACCCTGAGAAACACGCGCCAAGGCCACACAGCTGCTCTTTCCTCGTTCCACCAGTTCTCTGACCCATTCTTGTCCCTACTCCGAAACTCACCCTTCCATGGAGCCTTCCTTGCCTGAGGGTGAAGCCGAACCCTCTCATCTCTCTTATCTCAGGCCCAGGTGCTAGCCAAGACTTGCCTCCTCTTCCCTCCCTGAATCCTTATTGGATGGTTCTCATTGCACCTCAGTTCCTGGTTCCTACACCCACAAGGGTGGTCCTGACAGGGAAGGAAGGTCTTGGTCAAAATAGACAACATGGAATGAATTCTCCCATCTTATGCCACTACCCTGATGATCAAGATGCAGTCATTCATTCATTCATTCATGCAACACATACCTAACTTGTCCATATGCTAGACCCATGTCATACCAAAGTGGACAAGTCACAACCCTGGCCCTCTGGGCGCTCAGAGCCTTGCCGGGGAGAAGGACCAGGAGATCCACCCGGGCAAGAGAGCACAGTGGTATTTTCATATGGCGGCAGGTTTTGCAGGGCTAGACGGGGCCAGCATGGAGGCTACTGCTGGCATTCCAGAGATGCCTGTGGCCTGGATAGACAGGGACCCATTCAGAGTGAAGACGAGTCCCAAGCCATGCTCCCAGCAAGTTGGGAGGTGCCTGGGCACCAGAAGAAGCCGGCACAGCTGCAGAGAACACAGGAGAGCAGCCTGTGGTGACGGCGGGAAGGGCATCCTGGAAGTTGATTCCAGAAAGAAGTGGGGCTCCAGGGAATTATGCTGGGGAAGCTTCCTGGGAAAGAGGAAAGAAAAGAGTTGGGGGGAGAGGCCTCACTGAGGACTGAGCATGGAAACGGAGGGTTCTGAGGCAGGAGAGGCAAGGACTTCTCAGCCACAGCCCAGAACCACGGCCAGGCAGGCGGAGGGGCAAGTGCTGAGGCCCTGTGAGCCAGGCCTGCAGCAAAGGTCTGTGGAGGGAACTTAAAGGCCCACGGGAGACCTTGGGAGTAGGCAGCTGGCTTCGCTTGGAGCGTGTGGCCTCGGCTGGCCCCACCCATCCTAGTGCAGGTCCCAGGGGAGAGCTGATCCTGACGCTGGTCCAGCAGGCCACCCCCAGCCATTCCAGCACTGACCCCTGTGGCGTCACAGGAACGACTCGAGCCTCAGCAACAACAATCGGTGGGACTGACGTCAGGCTGGGGGCTCCTGACGGTGACCAGCCTGGCTGGGTAGCCAGCACCCTGCCTGCTGCCCCTCTCGTCGGGCCGGGCCTCGAGGGTGAAGAGGACCAGCTGCCCCCTTCTGACACCTGCCCCCCCCCGGGATCCTGAGCCAGGGCTCCTCCACCTCCCACCCTTTCGGGGCTGTCACTCCCAGTCCAAGCCTCCTCCAAGGCAGCGGAAATGGCTGGGCGGAGGAGAGAGTGACAGAGAGCGTGAGAAAGAGGCACCTCCCAGCCCCGGCATCATCAGGCAGCCTCTGGACCTGGACTGGGCTGGGAGGTGGCGTGTCCGCTGCCAGCTCTCCTGGGGGAGTGGGGTCTGTCCTTCCATGGGGGAAGGGAGGAGCCTCTCTTTGCTGGGAAGGTCTGTGTGTTTGTTTCTCTGGCCGGGTTGGGGTGGGGGTGAGGCTTTATTTTTGTGTTAGTCCCACAGGGGTGAGAAGTCCTGCAAAGTCTGTGCATCTGTTCCTTTGGGAGGCGTGTGTGTATCTGTTGTTCTCTGGGCCACACGGCCTGTACCCCAGTAGCCGGAGTTCTGAAAAGCAGCCACCATCCCTGGAACGTGACTGTCCTTGCGAAAGGAAAGGCCCTTCACCCATCCTTGTCAGAGGGTCTCTCTCCCCTGGTTGCTTGTCGAGCTGGGGACATCTCCGGATTACCCTCATGGTATCCAGGGTGGGGGCCCTTCTCTCTGATGTGCCCAACGAGGAGGGCGGCGGCACTCAGTGCCCCATCTGCCTGGTGTGCAGCTGGGCACTGCTCCCTGCTCACACGGCAGTAGCAGGACAGCCACCCAGCATTCTGCTCCTTGGCCCAGGTGCCACCCCCAGTTCCATGCCTGGGTAGTGGCTGGGCAGTGCCAGCTCCTGAGCCAGACCTCAAGTCAGACCTCAAGGGGCAGGGGCAGGGCCCAGCAGGATGCCAGGGTTGTGCAGAGGATGCTTGGAGCCTGGGCCCAGGGGTGAGGAGCGGGGGCAGGAGGCAGAAGCCCAGGCCAGAGCTCCAGGGCCCCAGGACCCTCAGGCCAGCTCTGAGTCCCGCTGGGGGCCCTGGGATGTGCCTCCTGCCCTCAGAATGTCCCTGGCCATGTGGAGAAGGAGACCTTGGGGTGGGCGTGAGGGGCTTTTCCTCAGCTCTGCGTTACTTCCTGTCTTCACCACCGGGAGCTGGGGGTTTCCAAGTCCCATTACCAGCCTGGGCCTTACCCAGACAGCCCCCCTGTGAGCAGCCAAGGCCGAGCCTGCAGGAGCTGAGCCTGGAGCAGGGCTGGAGACAGAGGTGTGGGGCCAGGCCTGGCTGCTCCAGGTGGATGTGAGCAGCTGCAGGATGAGCGGTGGGGCTGGGAGGCGGATGGACAGTCTCACCTTTCAGCCTCGCCTTCTGAGAAAGCCCAGTGGCCGGGGTCTCTGCTCAGTCAGGGACTTGGCGGGCCCTGGGGCTTGTCCAGATTTAACCTAAAACTTTCCGGGAATCCCCAGGCCCAGCGTCAAGTGACGAGAACAAACACCGCCCTCAGCACACAGCTGCCTCATGACCAGGAACAGACATCACTAGCAACCTGCTGACTGTCCGCTCACCACACCAAGACCGCCCGCCCCCGACGGGCTCTCTCACAGCTCCCCTCGAGCACAGAGCTGGCTGCCACCGCCACGCACACTGAACACTCACAGCCGACCACGTGGCACCGTGCAGCTCAAGTACAGTGTTGAGCTCGGGGTGCTCACGACCTTCAGAAGCTTCTCAAGCCCCACCGTCCCCCTCCATCACCGAGTGGTGGTAGCGGGAGCCCAGGTGTAGGGCAATGTCCTCCCTCCAGGCACAGATCCCTGGGGTGTAGAGTGCCCACTCAGACCCTAGACTCAAAATCCACCCCCCTCCCTAGTCACAGTGGCACCTTAGGGCTGGGGAGGGGGCAGCGCCTCCGGGAACAGGGCCCAGCGTGGGTGGGAAGGGGGAGACAGGGAGGCAGGCTTCCTGGGTCTCCGTGTGAGGACAAACTGCAGGCTTTGAGGCCTTGGAAAATCCCGCCTGGGGTTCCAGGCCCTGCCAGCGTCACTGCCTTTTGACTATTGTCCCCGTCGGAAATGGGCCCAGCCCCCGGCCAGCCGGGACAGAGCGGCCATTGTGAGGCCCCACCAGGCTCAATGCCCCCTTGTTTGCCCTCCCAGCCCCTAGCAAGTCTTGCAGGCCAGTTCTTCCAGTTGCTCAGTGGAAAGAAAGGGCTACCCGCTGGGCCAGCCCTTGGGCGGGGCAGGGCGGGTCTGGAGAATCGGCCCAGAGCCCCGGACCCCAGTAGCCAGCGTTCTGAGAAGCAGCCACCATCCCCGGAACGTCTTTTATTTCCGAGGCCCTGGGCAGGGAGGCCCCGTGGTTGGGTAGTTAGACACCCGCTCAGCCACTTACCAGCCAAGTGACCTTGGAAAAGTCATTTCCTTTTTCAGACATGAATCCTCTTTTGTAAAAACAATGGCTGTTATTATTGGGCATTTGCTATGTGCCGGGCACTGTTTGAAACCCTTTGCCTGCATTCGTTCTTGTCATCGTCATAGCAGGTTGATGAAGCAGGTGCAGTGACTTCCTCCATTGGCAGATGCGGGTGCTGAGGCACAGAAAAGGCGAAGTCACTTGCTCCAAATTCCACAACCAGTAAGAGCTGTGGCCAAGGTCTAAACCCCGCGGTCTGGGTCCTGAGTCTGCTGCGATGCCCGCCTGGGAGGTGATCGTGAGGGCTTGAAATGACAAACATATAAAGAACCTAGTGGGCAGTGGAACATATACTGTAAGTGGGACAACACACTGATGTTTCTCTCTCTCTCTTTCTCTCCCCCCCCACTAAGTCTATTATTTTTTAAATGTTCTACCACGTCACACACATTCTTCATGGGTCCTCATCCCAGACCACCCCGCCCCCTGCTTACTTGTAATCTGCGGGCGGCTTGAAGTCAGGGTTGAGAGCAACCATTTCTGTGATGAGGTTATGCCGCTCCTCTTCCAGCTTT
>NW_006285917.1:2396416-2398606 GCF_000327345.1 Myotis davidii
AAAAAAAAAAAAGGTTTGGATTGGTGAGGGGTGGGGCCCTGAATCTGAACTTTTACCAAGCACTCAAGTGCATGTGATGCAGGTGGCCTGGGGGTCACTCTTTTGAGAAACATGAATTTAGATCGACCCCATCCTGAGGCCTCAGGTAGCGGCCATGCGGTATCCACCCGTTCACTGCGCTCAGTGCCAGGTAGCCCGAGGGCAGGTCCGCGCGTGCCTGTTCCTACAGCCCGCAGATTCCCTGGGCCCAGGACTCACCTCCTGGGCGAGACTCCACCTCCCAGGCCACTGGCTCAGCTCAGGAATAGGACAGAGCCAAAGGCCTCCCCAGTGCCCCAGCCAGTCTAGGTCCCCAGGGAGCCCCAACCACATGCGCTCACTGGGGTTCTGGGAAGACATTCCAGCCCCAGGCCTCCTGAATGGTCCGCATGTGGGTGAGGCAGGGAGCCCTGTGATCCATGCATGGTGATGGCCAGCAGTGTGTGGGCTTCCAAGCATGTGTCCTTGCCACCCCCTGCCAGAGCCCTGAGTGAGCTTTTGTCGCAGCATCAGCACCTGGCCAGGCAGGCGGGCGTGGGCGTGTCAGGAAATCTGCTTCTGTTCGAAGCCCTGCCTTCAACTCCAGGCTGCTCTCTGAGAAGCCCCTCTTTCTCACCGGCCTCAGTTTCCCCGTGTGTTCAGTGGGGAGGTAAGCCTGGTGGCAGTGCTCTGATTAGGGCAGAGGTCCCTGGGAAATCTCCCACCAGCTGGGGCTGGACGGAGTCCCGCTGCCTTTGTGTCAGTCTCCTCCACATCTGCCCTATCTTGCAGACAGATGTGGAGCCAGGACAGCCCAGTTTCCCCGTCTGTTGAGTGGGGAGGCGAGAGAACCACCTGGGTGCTCGAGGAGGGGCTAGGGTTGGGGTTGGGGTGGGGCAATGGAGAATCCTGGTCCTTGTAGATCTCTAGGCCCCCTGGTGATGAGAATGGCTGCCACATACTCTCTGTGCTTTCATTGATCGATTCTTGTATGTGCCCTGACTGGAACCAACCTGCAACGTTGGTGTACCAGGACAATGCTCTAACCAAGTGACCTACCGGCCAGGGCTATCAGCCTGAACCTGTGAGGTAGTCTAGAAACCTGCATTTCATTTTTATTTTATTTTTTGTTAATCCTTACCTGAGGATATCGTCTCCATTGCTTTTCAGAGAGAGTGAAAGGGAGGGAAGGAGGGAGAGAAAGAAACATTGATGTGAGAGAGACACATCCCAACTGGGGGTAGGGAGTGAACCTGAAACCCAGGTACATGCTCTTGAGGAATCAAACCTGAGACCCCTCAGTGCCGCTGTTCAACGCTCTAACCACTGAACCCACCGGCCAGGGCTAGGAAATCTGCGTTTTAACCAGCTAAGCAACTGATGAGCTTGGGGGAAGGAACGCCTGCACCGGGACACTTGGGCACAGGTAGGGCCTCAGAACATTCTCCTTGCCAAGAAGTCCAGGCCTGCCAGCAGCCTGGTCCTGATGTTGGGGTGTGAGGCATGTGGGGAAGGATGTTGAGGAAGAGGATGGAAAAAAACTTATACTGAAAACAGCCGTCACCATCATTCTGGGCTGCCCTGTGCCCAGCCCCATGCTAAGCACCACACCCACACTCCTGGATTCCAGCAGCAACACGAGGTAGGCCCCGCCCCTTTGTTACAGATGTGAAAGCCAAAGCAGAGATCACTGCCCCAGGGTAGGACTTGGATGTTATTTCCCTGCCAGTCGGCCTCCATGGGCCTCCACGGGCCTCCACCGTGGCCCCAGATTGTCAGAGGCTTTCTAGTGTCAGACTCTAGTCTCAGTGCTTCTGCAGAACCACCCTAGGAAGCAGATGCCATTATTATTCACCTTTTACAGAAGAGTAAACTGAGGCCTGTTAAGTCAGGTTGGTAATATCCAGTCACCTGTCTCTTATGTGATTATGGGGGGGGGGGGGAAGGGAGGGGTGAAGGTGTCAGAGATAGACAGGACCTCAGTTTCAGCTACATGTCTATTTTTTATTCAATATATTAAATATATTAATCAGAAAAGTCACATACTATAAATCCAGGAAAATACACAAATATAAATGTCAGAATCTGTCATTTGTCTTCCTCCTCGAGTGAGTTTATGTACATGTGGAAGGAGGTGGCGAGAGAGCCAGGAGGAAGAGACTGGGAAAGGCT
>NW_006285917.1:2398623-2409699 GCF_000327345.1 Myotis davidii
AGGCTTGCCCAGGTTGGTGGGTCCCATCCCTCCCTCTCACCCTCCCCGCAACCTCAACCTCTTCCTTCCTGTATTTACAGCAGCATTTGGCTTATTTACAGCACAGCGGTGTGTGTTAAAAATGGTTTATCTTACAAAAACATGAAGGCCAGGGCTGGGATGGGGGGTAAGACAAATAGAAGGGGTCTCCCCCATGAATACACCCCCTCTTCCAGGGGGTGAGCTCCCCGAGCAGGTGAGGAGGCCAGTCAGTCTGCAGCTCCAGCCCCGGTGGGGGGCGGTGCTCGGGGGAATCCAAGGTCCATGGGCTCAAGGCACGTGGGGTGGCGTAGAAGTGTGCGCACACGGTGCACACGTGTCCCGAGGCTGGGGTCAGAAGGGCAGCGTCTCCATAAAGATCTTGTCGACAATGGGCGGAGGGGGCACCAAGTCCTCCAGCTTGAGGTAGAAGATGCGCTGCAGGCCTTGGGTGCACAGGGTCCGCAGCTCGGGCAGCTTGCCCAGCAGGCGGGACAGGCAGCTGGCCGGCTGGGGCTCGCCCGCCACAGCCGAGATGTGCTCCTTCAGGCAGCTGGCGATGCGGTTCTGCAGCTCCTCCACCCGCCGGGGCTCCTGCAGCCCATGCCGGTCTGTGAGGAGGGTACGGGATTCACCACCTGGACTGCACCCCTCCAAGGCCTGGCCTCCCCCAGGCCTCCAAAACCACTGCCACGGACCGTCCCTCATACGCCTCCAGCACTTTGCAAAAGCATGTCCACACACACGAAGCCACTTCTGAGCCTCATCAGAAGACTAGGAAGGCAGGGACACCTTATCCTCGTCGTCTCGAGGGAGAAACTGAGGCCCAGAGAGGTTTAATGACTTGCCCAAGGTCACACACACAAAAGGAAATCCTAGCCAAGTTTTCTGACTAGGCCAGTGTTTTTTTTCCCAAACCGGTTCCAAGAAGCCCTGGAGCTGAGCAGTGGTGCCCTAGAAGCCACCTCCAGCGAAAGCTGGCCTCAGACCCACAGGGGGCCTCAGGTTCTGCTGGGTCCGCTGTGAAATCTGAGTGCAAATGGGATGGGGGCAGATTCTGGTGCTTTAAAAAGTAAAGCATAACCGTGGCTGGTGTTGCTCAGTGGTTCAGTGCTGGCCCACTCACTGAAGGGTCACGGGTTCAATTCCTGGCCAAGGACATGCACCTGGGCTGCAGGTTGGATCCCCAGCCCTGGTCGGGGCACATGTGGGAGACAACCAATGGATGTGTCCCTCTCACATGGATGTTTCTCTCTCTCCCCTCCTTCCCTTTTACTCTCTCTAAAAATCAATGGAAAAAAATGTCCTTGGGTGAGGATTAACAAAAATAAATAAATAGTAAGTAATAAAACAGCGAGATCTGAAAACCTCCGCATTTAACACCCAGAGCCCATCCTGCATAATTATATTTACATAAACCACCCAAGAGGCCCAGGGAGCCTGTACTGTCAGAGGTCAGGATGGAGTTACCCTTGGGGGTCGGGGGGCACAAGGAGGGCTTTTGGGGGACTGGTCATGCTGGTTCCATGGGCGTGCTTAGTTTGTGAAAATTTATCATTTGGGCAGTTATGCAACATAATTCAGTTGACTTTAAAAATAAATCACAACCTTAGGCCACATACAACACCTACACAGTCTGGATCTTGGGTCGCTTGGGATCATTCACAGACTGGCCTGGGCTTCGCAGTCACACGCAGCTGGGACCCGGCCCCAGCTCTGCCTCCCCCCCCTCCCCCACACAGTGCTGCTCTCCTACCCGCGATGCTTGCCCCTCTCTGCATCCCACCCCCGCTCCACACTGTGGCCGCCTGGGAAGTGTCAGATGCCAGTCCACCCAGGGCCCTCCAGCCCTCCTCAGCCCCCAGGACCGGCCACTCACCTGTGATGAGGACAAGCGCGGAGAGGCACGCAAAGGCAGGGACATCAACGGCCAAGCTGTGCAGGGACCGAGAGAAGGCCAGGATGCTGTCGATCCAGTCGCCGAAGCCCCGGGCGCACTGCAGCCGGTGTAACACGAGGCCGGAGCAGAAGATGAGCTTCCCCTCGCCTGGCTTGGACCTGGAGGGCGGGGATGCAGGTGTGGTCAGGGGGGCTCCCGGGCAGGGCGGCGGGCAGGGGCCGGGCAGGCAGCAGGCAGCTCACCGGTAGGCCAGGCGGAGGATGAAGAGCTCCAGGAAGGCCGACTCCAGCAGCAGGTCCTGGTCGCCTGTGCACAGCTCCGCGAAGCCCGGGATCTTCTCCGCCCACTTGCGGATAACCTCCAGGGACCCCGAGAGCAGGTCGTAGAACTGCTGCACGTCCCTGGCATCCTCCTTCCCAAAGTGGGGCAGCACCAGCTCCTGGAACTAGGGGGCGGTCCAGAGGGGTCAGCATGCCACACAGGGCCCTGGGCCAGGGCCACCATGTACAGCCACCTCATGCATCAGAGGCCAGATCTCGGCGGTGAGAGAGGAACTGAGATCCCGCCCACTTCATGCCCCCCAATTCTGACACAGTCACCCGGGGCAGAGGCTGCTGGGGGGAGCACATTTTTCTAACTGGCCACCCACCCAAGGGGGTTCATTTTTCCATCTGGTCAGCCACAGGGGCTGCTCTATTTTCAATTTGTCCAACAACTGAAGAGGGGCCTTTGGTCATCTGCACGCAGGCACTGGATGTGGGCTGGGGGCTCACCTTGGAGTAGTCCAGCTTGGCTGTGCTGGGCCCCGAGTCCAGGTGCGCCCGGACCAGGGAGGTGAGGAGATTGGCAGGGGAGGCATCTGGGGGCTGCCTGGGCTTTGAAGGGAGCCGCCCCCGCCGCCCCTTCAGGCTGTCTGTCCGGACAACTGCAAAGAAATGGCAGGGGTGAGGAAGGGAGGAAGAGATCCCGGAGGGCCTCTCGGCCCAAGACGTGTACAATGCTGGGAAGACCAAGGCCCCAGAGCCCCTGAGACCAGGGGACCCAACAGGGACCGCCCCATAAGCAAGGCAGGTGGACCAGAGGTGGGGTAGAAATAGGTCCAGGCGCGCCCTCCCCCGCGGCCCACCAGGACGAATGCCTGCCGGGGCCTCTGCCTGCCACACCCATCAGGCCCACCTCTGTCCCTTGGCCTGTCCCACCACCCACCTTCCTTCACCATGCCCACAGCCAGGCACTTCTGGAAGCGGCAGAACTGGCAGCGGTTTCGCCGCCTCTTGTCCACAGGGCAGTCCTTGTTAGCCAGGCAGATGTACTTGGCATTTTTCTGCACTGTGCGCTGGAGGGGGGACAACACGGAACAGGCTGTCAGAGCACCAGCTCCTGCTGCCATCCTAGACAAAAGCCCTCTCTGTTCACAGCTATTTTTCTAACATTTGGGTGGCAGGGGAGGGAGAGGTGGAAGGGTGGGGGGAGAAAGAAAGTCTTGGGGACACTGGGGGAGGCTTCTACGTCAGGAGGAAGACCCCAGGGACACCAGGCTAGGGGCGAGGGGCTCCCTGGCAGCCCAGACACCTGCACGTCTTATGTGCCTGCATCCGCCTGTCCCTTCCTTGAGGCAGACAAGAGAGGGCCGTGGAGGGGCGGAGCGGGGTGGTGACGGGAAGCTAAGCAGGCACCCAGTGCTGGGACAAACACACAGACTGTTCCCAAGTCCACCCCCAGCCCTCAAGCACCAAGCCCTCTTCCCAGATCCTTTCATCTCCTGCCAGGAACACGAGCGCCTGGGGCCCCCTTCCCACCAGGGCCTGGATTCGTGGGGGATGGGCAGAGGGAAGCCAGAGGCTGGCCATGAGCACATACCCTCTTGGGTGCCCTTGCAGCCCACACCCTCTGCCCGTATCTCACCCCTCTCTCCATCACACTGCAGTCCCACCGGCAGTGTGCGCCCCAAGACACGAAAGGTCCCAGCCCCCTGCCATTTCCTGGGGACCTTTCCTGAAAAGCAGGACGAGTTGGGAGAACCCACAGACCCACTGGGGTGAGAGACCAGCCTGTCCCTGCTCCTCATGAAAAGCCATACCCCGGGCAGCCCAGTACCTTGAAGAAGCCCTTGCAGCCCTCACAGGTGCGGACCCCGTAATGCTGGCAGGAAGCATTGTCCCCACACACGGCGCAGCGGCCCTCGCTTCCGGCCGGGGCCCCACTCCGGGACTTGGCCGAGGTCACGGGCGCACTCAGCATCCCTGGGCCCTCCAGGTGTGGAGAAGTGGGCGCCAGGCCTGGGAAAGCCGTCGGCATGGAATAGCTCTCCCCCTCCACCAGATGGTGGGTGGCCTGCGAGGGGAACAGCTTCAGGGGGCTCTGGGCCAGGCTGGGGCCGGGGCCGGTGGGGGGACTGAAGGAAAAGAAGGCCGGTGGCTGGGGGGGCCCCGGAGCCTTGGGCAGCTGCTCTGTCCATGCCCGCAGGCCTTCGTAAGTCTGGTTGGGTGAGAAGGGGCCAAAGGAGCCGTCCCAAGGAGAGAGCTGGGGTGGCTGGAGGCCGGGCGTGGGTGGTGACGGGGCTGAGCAGGGACTGCCGTAGTAGTCAGAGCCGCTGGAGGACAGGGTCTCGTCCAGAGGGCCGCTCAGGGTGCCGGGGTAGCAGCCGTACACCTGGAAGTCCTCGAACTTGAAGGAAGCAGAGGCAGGGGAGGTGGCTGAGGACGAGGATGTGGAGGAGGCCGAGGAGGAGGCTGAGGAGGATGGCTGGGCTGTTCCCGGCAGCTGGTAGAGGAACGTGTCAAACTCCCCCGTGTAGCCGTCCATGAAGGTGCTGAAGCTGGGCAGGGCCGTGGGCGCAGTGGGAGCCGCCTCGGGGCTGGCCAGGTCCATGGTGGGCTTGCTGAGCTCGAGGGTCAAAGGGTCACTTGCCAGGTGGTCACGGGGTCCTGGGCTTGGTGCTGGTGTCCCATATTGGGCTTGGATACAGGGCATCTCTGGAGAGGGAAGACACCAAAGAGGGGAGTCCGTGAGAGAAGCCTGACTCTAAAGATAGACATGAGCCCTGACCGGTGTGGCCCAGTGGATAGAGCGTCGGCCTGCGGACTGAAAGGTCCCAGGTTCGATTCCGGCCAAGGGCATGTACCTTGGTTGCGGGCACATCTCCAGTTGGAGGTGTACATGAGACACTGAGGTGTTAGAGCCACAGTCAAGCCTAGAACCCAGGAATCCTGGCCCCCGGCCACAGCACCATCTCCACCTCCTTGTCACAAAAAGCCCCTGAGCAAAGGCCCAGCGAGAGTGGTCTCGGTTGGAAGGCCTGCCACACCCAGTCAGCCTGGGAGCCCTGGGGAAGGCATCCAGCCAGAATTTCTCTGTCAGAACAGGGGGAAGCTGTGTTCCTCCAGTGCCCTGCCCTCCCTCGCCGGGTAAGGCATGGGTGGGGGCTGGGAGAAGGGTGGGTGGGAGAAGCAGCCAGGCTCGGCCTTGCCCAGTCCCCAGGAACAGATAGGCTGTTTCTCCAATCTGGCACTTCTGGGAATATTCCCAGGCACCACCTAGCCTCTGCAAAACTCCCTCTCTGCCCCCCGCTCCGCCCCCCGTACCTGGAAAGGACATCCTGCAAATGGAAGAGGAGCTGGGAGTGAAGGCCCCACTGCCTCAGAAAGAGGCCTAAGCAGCAATGAACCTGTCTCGTACCCCTGCCCCCACACTGCATACTGAGCAAAGGCTGCAGATCCCACGTGCACACCGGTCCTGCCATCTGGGGATTGGTACCCACTCTGCACTTGCCTGGGATGCTCTCAGAGGCAAAGAGGAAGAGAGCCCAGGACTCCTCACCCCGTCCCCAGCTCCCCAGGGGATTGGGTAACCTGGCTCCAGACCTTTAAAGGCCATTTGCTGAAGAGAGGCTGAGGGGAGGCAGGAGGGAGCAGAGAACAGCCCCTTGGACGACCAGGAGAATGGACAGTCCCTAAGAGGAATTTCTCTGCTACCCCCAAGCATTTTTCTCTGTACTTTTTATAAGAGAGCTCTCCGAGTCCACCAGGAGACGGGCAGTGGCTATGCAGGGAGAGAGGCTTGCTGGGAGAAGACATCCTGCCCTGCCTGGATCCCTCCATGAAAGGGTGTCTGTGCTCTGAAAACTTCAGGAGCTCAGACAATGGGGTTACACCCCCACCCCAATCCTGAGGAGCAGAGAAGCATCACTCAAGGGGATCCGTAAGCTCCCAGACTGGTCATAAACTAACAGAGAAGTTTCCCATCCCTACCCCCCTGGGGTCTGCACAGCTCTGGCCTCACCAGCCAGGGAGGGACGCTGGGTAAGAAAGAGAGCTGGAACAGAGCACCACAATCTAGAGGGGCAGCAGGAAGGGGCAAAGAACCCAAAGAGTCCTCGGGCTCTAGCCTTTCTCCCACTTCCATGGGCCCTAGAGAGGGTAGCGCCACCCTGACCTAACACTCCCCCAAGCAGCCCAGACAACAGAGGCCCAGAAAGCTCTGGCCCCACCCACCCAGCAGCACCTGTCCACAGCACACAGCACCTGTGAGAGATAAGGCGGCCACGTCTGCCTGCGCTAGGAAAGCGCGGGCAGGGATGGGTTTGGGGTGGAGGAGAGGCAGCAGCCACGAAGGGCTGGGCGTTCCAGCTTTATTCAAATCCTGTTTCTCCACTTGGACGTCCCACATCCGGATCAACCCCCACCAACCTATACCCACACCCCCATGCAGGTACTTAATGGCACAAGATACGGACCCACATGGGGGTGGAGACGACAGCAAAGTCCCACAGGGAGGAGGAAGGGGCGGGGTTGAAGGAGGGAGGGGGCGAATCCGGCTTCAGGCAGGTCCTGGCAACAATGCGGCTTGCACCTGTTATGCTGAACCCGCCTCAGGCTGCACCCTACCTGTCTGATCCAACAGTGACTCCGGGGGTAGAAGGAGCGGGGTATCCTCCAGACAGTACCACACCAGAGACTCCAACATTAGAACTGACATCCAGGATCCCCAAGGACCAGGGTTTCCACCTCTCTCTCTCTCTCTCTCTCTCTCTCTCTCTCTCTCCCCCCACCCCCTCACACACACACTCCTACCTTTTGCCTACTTAGCTTTATTCACCCTTCATATTCAAATAAAAAATCCTCTTATTAGGGTAATTTTTCTGGACCCTCCAGTATACTTCCATTACTTTCGTTGTGTACTGTCATAAAACCATGTTCCTTTAGAGTGGTTTTCTTAATTTGTGCTTATATATTACTTAATCCCCCTCTCTCTCTCTCTCTCTCTCTCTCTCACACACACACACACACACACACACATAGAGGATCCAAGCTACAGCTAAAACAAGTTTCCTTGTTCTTCCAGAGACCCTGCTCCTGCCCCAAGAAGACTTTCTTATTCCATGATGCAACGCACCCCCTCCCCTGTTCAGCCACCGATGCTGGCCATTTCCGTGGGCAACCCAGAGTCTGCTAACATAGTTCGGGCAGAAACTCCAGGCTGTATCCTGCAAGCTCAGCCACAGCCTCTTAAGTGTTAAGAAAACTGCTAGGAGCATGGGGAGGGGGCTGACATGCTGGGGGGAAGGAGACCCTTTTGGAAATCCAGCGGATCCCGGCAGCTGAAGCTCTCTGTACCTTTCCCCCCACTGTACTGGGAACCCCGTCAGCACCTCATCCAGGGCGCTATGTGCCCAGGGGAGCACCCTGGGGGACTGAGCTACGGACAGCTTCCTACTGGACAAGTCCCGACTCCTGGCGCCAACCCTAACCCCCTGAGGCTTCCACCTTGCACAGACATTACCCCCGCACCAAGCAGACTCCAGTCCAAGCTGGGTCCTCGCTCCGTTCCAACTGCTCCCGACAATTCCAGAGCTGCACCCTACACCCGTCCTCCGGCATGATGACCCTGCCTACAACATCCTTTCTACCTGCGCGTACACCCATCTCCTTCATGCAACACCCCGAAAAAACCAAGACAGAGAGCTCAGATGGGCTGCACGCTCCCCGCGGGGGTACCTACCCGGCCGGCTCCTGCTTCCCCAGCCCGGGACCAGCACCCCGAGTCGATGTCTGACGCCGAGTGCGCTCCTGCCGTCCTGCACACTCCCCTAACTTTCGCAGCCGCCACCGCTGGGGCTCCCCGGCGGAGCCGACCCTCCTCTTAAGCGCTCCGTGACGCACGGGGAGGGGCGGGGGCGCCTCTGACGCACGGCCGGCTAGCCCTGGCCATACAAGGGCGCGGGGGGCGGTGCGGTTCCGGCGGGAGGCGGCGCGGGCCGGGGAGCCCGAGGGGGCGGAGCGAGAGGGGGGCCTGGAATGTCTGCGCGGGTGACGCACGCGGGGTTCCATTGACGCAGGGAGCGCGGACTGTTTGATCTATAAATAGTCCCCTCGCGCCCGCCGCGCCGGCTAAAAATAGCAACCCGTGGACTCCCTAGGCTCCCCCGCGACACCCAGGGCCCGGCCCGGGGTCCCCAGGTCCGAAATAACCGGCTCGAGGGCCAGAACCCAAGGAGAGGGCGCTCTGGAGCCGCGGCCTCAGGGCTTCCCCATGAGGATCTCCTCCCCCTCCAGCTGCTCCCGCTCCCTCCGGCTCCCTGGCCCGCTCCCTGGGCCCGCTCCGCCTGGCACCCTCCCAGGTCCTTCCCGGAGGCCTGGGCTTGGGGCGGGCAACCCAGGCACACACCTGAAGCACCTGCGCCCCCACCGCAGCCCCCTGCACTTGACCGGTCTCCCCCTGCGGTCTCCCCAGCGGGTCTGGGGCTGAGAGGTGGCCCCAAGGATCAGTAAGAGCCGTATTCCCTCCCCCCCAATTTCCTATGCAAAATACCTTCCGGAGGGCAGGGGTTTTGCCAGGCAGAAGATGGACCAATGGGCTCTACCCCGCCCGCCCGCTGAACTTCATTTCTCACCAGTCCCCTCCACAGTCCCTAACAGGTTGAGTGAACTCTGGTGGGAAATTACCGAATTTCAGAATTGGGTTGGGCCTGAGAAATTTTTTCGAATTTGTGCAGACTCTTCCCCATTTTATAAATAAACTCAGAAATACGGCACTTGTTCAAGGTCACACAGAAAAGTGGTGGCCCACGGGGGTGATCCCCACTGACTGCATATCTAGGGGATCTTTTCTCGCCGTCCCCTGTCCCGAATAAGGGATTACCCACACTCCCACCTCACCTCCAACACCTGTGGAAAGCTCTGACCAGCCCTGTATCAGGGCTATCTCAGGGCACAGACCAGCCTGCAGCCATCTGGAACCTTCCCCGGTCTGGCTATCATCCCTCCACCCCCATTCTGCTCCTCGCCTGGGGAGCCCTTACCTGCTAGGAAAGAGAGGAAGGAAGGGCTAATATTCATAAGGAGAACACACACACACAAACACAGACACACACTGGGGCCCCACCCAGTCCCCTTCTCCCCTGCAAGTCAACATGAAGTTTCTGCTTCCACTGAGCCTGCACCCCTGTGCCCCACTCTCACCTCATCTGGGCCCCCTACAGCAATCCCCTCTACCCTTGATGCACTTTCTGCTCCTCACATCCATCCTCACCTTCATCTCAGGTTCCCCACACCCTTGTCTCCAGCCCCCACTTCTGTTCACTCAAAGGTCCAGCCAGCACCTCAAACTTCATCTGTTCCAAGCAGTGCTTGTCATCTGTGTACTAGCCGTCACCCCATCTCCGCTCCTGATGCCCCACATGCAACTTTTCATTTTTTCCTGAAATTCTATTTTGGAACATCTCTTGGACCCCCAGTTCCTACTGCCAGCCACAGCCATGCCTCAGTGGTCCCTGAAGGGAGCAGCAGCAGCCCAGCCGAGTGAGGCCAGTGGCCTCCGCTTTTCCTTACCCGCACTCATTAAGACAACTAAAACCACCCCTTGACCAGCTTGTCTCCACTTCCCAAACCCCACTGTCCCCCCGGGTTGAGCAGTCTTCACCTAACACCAATCTCATTCGGTGATGTGGTCGGGACGTGCCAGAACGCCCCTATTACAGCATACAATCTCCATGCGGACCAGCCTTCAGGGAGCTCTGGCTCCTCCCAAACCAGCTTCCAGAGACCCCTCAAGGCCACCTGGGTAAAGGCGAAGCCTGGGCAGGGTAATGCCAATGGGACCAGCCAGGATCTCCACACCACTTAAGCCGAAATTTTTCTTTGTCCTGGGCCTTTGCATAAGATTTTGCTTAGGAGGAAAAAACAAAAAAAGGATTCAGCTTTAAAAAAAAAAAAAAAAAGGCTTGGCCACTAACATCCACCATGTGCTCCCATTTTGCAGATTAGGACCCAAGGGCTCCCAGAGGATCTGCACCCTGCTCAGGCCCACGCAGCAAGTCCGGGCTGACGAAACTGGGCTTGCCGCCCAGTCCCCCAGCCCGCCCTGGGACGCTTCCTTCCAACCAACAGAGCCTTCCTCAAAAAATAAAAATAATTTTAACATGTCAGCAAAAGATGATTCGCCAGATCAGCGTTCTTCCCTCCACCCCCATCAGTCAAACAGGTGTATTAGCTGCGTGAGCTCAAGCCCAGCCTTACAGTTCTTTGAGAACTGGGCCAGCCTTGAGCCCTAGCACCTGCCTTTCTTCCCGCCCGCTTTCCATTTCCCTGCTCTCCCGTGGGGAGGCCCACCCAGGAGTCCCAGGGAACTCCTGTGTGTTGAGGAGCTGTCCAGGGCCCTGCCCTAAATCTCCACATCTCAGCCCTAGCCTCCAGATCTGTGTCCGCAGCCCAGGCCCCACCTTCCCTGGCTGCTGCAGGTTTGGAGGCTGCAGTATTGCTGCTCCAAAGGCAGAGAGGGGAGAGGAGGCAGCTGCATCTGCCACCTGGACATGCTTGTAGGAGGGGAGGGGTGCCAGGAGGTCTAAACACATTACACTCTGAAAATAGAAGACAAAGGTAGAGTCCCTCTGTGGGAACACAGCCAGGGCCACGCATTGGGCACCCCTGGGCGCATCCCTGCTGGCCAGATGGCCTCCAGAGGAGGTGGACTGGGGCTCTGGAGGGAGTAGCATCTGGCTGAAGTAGGACTGTGGGGCAAGGCATATTTGATGCAGACTCTGGGAGACCTAGACCACAAGCTGGTCCCAGGCTGCCCAGAGACTCCTAAGGGACCCTCCCCCTTTCAAGATGTCCGGCCTTCAAGAGTGAAACAGCTCTGGGGGGGGGGGGGGCGGGGGG
>NW_006285917.1:2409725-2413864 GCF_000327345.1 Myotis davidii
CAGGTAATGATGAAGCAGGTAATGATGAGAGATGTATCCAAAACTAGAGGGAAGAACCAGAAGGTAAGAAAGGGCCACGATAACACAGGAAGGGCAGGGATGGAAGATGTCATATTGGAGATAAGACAGCCAACCATGTCAGGCTCCCACTGCAGGCCCAGCCCACCAATCTGCCCTCATAACTCTCCCATATAAGGACCTTGGGTTAAACCTTCCCACCACCACCTGGGCACATGGCTCCTCTTCCTTCTATCCTAACCCTGCTGATCCCCTAAGACAGCTCATGTGCCACCCCCTGGGTCAGCCTCACTTAGTAATAAGCACCTCCTCACTGGGGGTTGGGGGCATGGGGAATACTGATCAAGGGCCAATCCAGGGCACTTTGCATGGATTTTTCCACGAATCCTCTCCTCAGCCTTCCAGGAGAATTCTGACCCCCATTTTATAAATGAAGAGATGGAGGCTTGGGAGCAGGACTCAAACTCAGGTCCCCTAACTCTCAGTTTTGTGCTGGACCCAGTGTCCCCTTGTTTCTTATAAGGGCACCACAGAACCAGGTACACACAAGCATTTGTAAATCGAAAATGGTGCCAGGAGGGGGTCTTTGGAGGGACTGGAAACCTTCTGATTCACAATCTGGACATGGCCACCCACTCTGGAAAAGTCACGAAACTACACTCTTAAAATATTACACCTACCATTTGCATGCTTTGTGGTCTATATATTATACTTTCAAAAATAAAAGTGTAACTAAAACACAGTCACGCCTCAATGAAAGCAATATCTATATGTAAATGGTACAGATGCCGCTGGAATTTACTCGTTCAAGTGTGTGTTTCTGAAATGACCGAGAAACAGCGCTGTTTCTCATTATGTACTTGTTCTAATGCTACTTACTCAGAACACAACTACAGTCGGGAGAGCCCATGAGATCTGACATTACGGAGGGGTCCTTGCACACTCAGTATGTTTTCTGAACAACTCACTAGGCCCTTGCCCCTCCTAGTCACATCTTAGGGGGACTTACCATGTGTTCAGCCACACCCCGCCCCCTCCAATGTGTGAACATGAGAGCAAGGCCCTGTCTCCCCCAATTTGGCAGGGGGACCCCTCATGCATCCTCAATAGTAGTAGCCCAGGGCCGTCCCAAATGGGTAGCCAATGTTCCCAGCCCAGAGGGAGGGCGTGGAGTTGAGTGAATAGAGGATGGAGGAAGTGGAACTGCACAGCCCCTTTCCCACGCTGGCCCCTGACCTCAGGCTGCCCCGCCGCTGCTGTGCAGAGGGCAGGAACTTGCCCCACTTTCACCAAAACCATCCCCACCCACAGGCCTCCACACCCACCCCAGGGTGGGCAGAGGGAGCGAGCTTTGCCTTCTCTCTCTGAGAAGTGGCCAGGGGACCTTCCCCGCCTCAGCCCCAGGACCTATGCCTGCCCTGACCTGGCCACTTCCTCTTCCTGCCCTGACAGTGGGCAGGGGGATTTGTGCTGGGGGTGGGGACACACTGCCTACTGTCCCAGGGGGCTTCCCACGGACATATGTTATCTCCCTGCAAACAGGCTCCCAAGGACGTGGGCAGGTTGGCCGCTGCCCCCCACCTCTCACCCCGGCCCCTGGCCAGGGCAAAAGGCAGAGGAGCTCTCAGAGGCATGTGTGACCAGGAGCCAGCAAACCTGGTGTGCAACCAGTCCCTTGCCCTCTCCGAGACTGTTTCCTCATCTGTCCAATGCCGACAGCATCACAGTCCCGGGGCTGTGAGAATTCACTCCGCTAACTGGGTGGGGGGGAGGGGG
The DNA here is from genome assembly GCF_000327345.1 of Myotis davidii. Lineage (NCBI taxonomy): Eukaryota > Metazoa > Chordata > Mammalia > Chiroptera > Vespertilionidae > Myotis > Myotis davidii. Next base: position 2,411,520 of record NW_006285917.1, read on the forward strand.
GGAGGCTCAACAGTGAAGTGGAGCACCATCTGGGAACGGGGACTCTAGGGACCTGCAGCAGGATCCTGGGTCACAGGAAAAGGAGACAGACACCAGGGTCCTCAGCTAACTGGGGAGCCAGCACCCCCTTCTTTAAGAACCAGAGAAAAACAGGGCTTGAGTGAAAGGAAATGAGAGTGTGCCCAGAGACGTGGCTCCACCCAGCACCAGAAAATTCCAGACTCTGTATGCAGCAAGTGCTCAATACGCTAAAGAAAGCTAGCTAATTAGGGAGGGCAGGCCTCTCTCCACAGAGGTCATTTTCAGTCCAGTGATTTCTCAACCCCACTTCCCTCTCAGGCCAGACGGAATTAACATACAGCACAGAGGAATAAGATTAGACTTCAGTAAGAACAGCCAGAGCTGGGAAACGCAGACAGGGTCACGGAGTTCCTTTGGGAAAGGACAGCCCACACCTCCTTTGCACCCTCCTCAAACCCCTTCTATGCACCTCCATCTGCTCAGCTCCTGGCCAGCAATCCCCTCCTCCTCCCTTGGAGGGTCTCCCACCAGCCTGCAGAACATCAACACCCACCGAATTCTCCTGCCCCTGCCCCGGGTCTCCACCCAGCCACCTCGGGCAAAATTTCAAATTCCAAAATAAAAACCCTCTGATAATGAGCCCCAGCCGGAAAGACTGATGCATTTTCCTATTGTTAAAGTATTTTTAGTCACAGGCTCTGGATTCGTTTAGAGACTCACGTTCAGAAAGGGAAAAGGTTCTGTTTTTTTTAAGCGCTGAGAATGAGAGCACAAGAGCCTCCCACGTAAGGAGCTGCCACTTATTCTAGGCCAGGCCGAAGCCGCTGGCCGGGGGCCGGGGGAGCATGTTTGTGGCAAGCTGGCTGGCGGACCTGCCAGGCCTCACTCCAGCTCTGCTTCTCAGGCACCCAAACCAGCTGGGAAGCTGGGCAAGGAGAGTGGGGCAGGCGTGGGGAGCTCGGGGCAGCCAAGTCCAGGGGTCTGCTTCCCAGTCCCAGCAGGGGGCGGTCCAGGGACCCTACTCAAGAACCAAGGCTTAAGTACCCGGGTGGACACCCGGCTCACTCCAGTGCCCCTCCCCACCTGAGCACACCAGTGCCTTGTCCAGACCTGGGCGACAGAGAGGAGGCTGGGACCCTGTTGGAGAGCTCCGAGGAAGGAGAAAGATGGCATCGTGTCTCCCGGTTCTCAACCACCGAGTGTCCCCAGGTCCAACTCCCATCATCCAACTGCAGTCAAGCCCTTACTCCAGTGGTTCTCAACCTTCTGGCCCTTTAAATACAGTTCCTCATGTTGTGCCCCAACCATAACATTATTCTCGTTGCTACTTCATAACTGTAATGTTGCTACTGTTATGAATCGTCATGTAAATATCTGATATGCAGGATGGTCTTAGGCGACCCCTGTGAAAGGGTCGTTCGACCCCCAAAGGGGTCGCGACCCACAGGTTGAGAACCGCTGCCTTACTCTCATTCCTGGGGACATAGGCCGCCCTTGCTCCCTCCTCCTCCCCGGCTCCTCTCGAGGCTAAAGGAACCACAAAGCAGACAGTCTCAATGGAAAACGATCCAAACAGCCCAGCTCTTGTGCCTCAGTTTCCCCATTCCTCAGACTCACCAGTTTCCTCCTCACAATCTGCTTTGACTCATCGTGGGCAGCTGCACGGAGGGAGGAGAATCCCAGGCCCCGGCTGGGGGCCCTTCCCGGCGGCCTCAGGGAGCCCTGAGGGAAGAGACGCGACTGCCCAGTCAGCTCCTCCTGCCCAGGGGAGGCTGTGCACCAGCTGAGCAGGCTCAGGACGTGGAGCTGTCTCCAAGCCAGCATGTCCTCCTCTGTTTATATAGCAGAAACCAGAGCGGCCTCTGGGGACACGGGAGCTGCCTCAGGGCCCTCTTGGCTGGAGCCTGACTTTGGCCCAGGTCAGCAAGAGCCCAAAATAGTCAACTGACGGGAGCCCCGGTGTGAGCGTGACCCTGGGCCCGTGCCCAGGCCTGGCAGACAGGTGTCCACGTCACAAGACCAGCAGCTCTCGCGCTCACGGGGCCCCAGCTGGCAGCCCCTCGGGGTGGCCTTGGCCGTATATCTGACATGAGAGTTTCACCCAATCACCCAGACGATGAGGCGAACGCAGGAAACCCTGTCATGGGGGCTGCTGTGTACCCAGAGGGAAGGCTGGGAGCTCAGGATGCCAGGTCTGAGCTGAGGGGAGAGGTGGGGCCGAGTGACGGGAAAGATACCAGGCCCACTGCTGTCCTCTTCACTCACGTGCTGCCCAAGTCGTGATCTCCGGCTGACCAGGACACCTGCCTCTCCCACTTACAGGA
>NW_006285917.1:2413903-2419479 GCF_000327345.1 Myotis davidii
AAGGTGGGGGCAGAGCCTGCTGCCAGCGTGGGGTCAGGTGCACAACCAGGGCAGCCCTGGAAACGGAGGCCCTGCTTCCCAGGGCTTTCCCTTTTCCATCCAGGCTCGAACTGGACATCCCACCCTCCCCAGCCCAGCCATCTTTCTGGGACTCTCTGCACCCTGAGCACCAACTCCCCAGGAGGCAACCGTGCTTGGGGGGCTGGGGGAGATACCGAGCCAGCTCCTGCTTCATCTGACATCTCCCAAGGCCTGAGGGGGGCTGCTGCTCAGAGACGGCCCTCTGTTCTCTGTTCCAGGGAAGAAAAAGGGGAGTCACAGGGTCCCTGTCCAGGGGGCCCGGTTGCACTCCAGCTCCCTCAGGGAAACACGGTAACCAGGACTGTGGTGCCCTTGGCCCCATCCCAGTATCTCAGGTCCCCCGGGAAAGGGCTGGTGGAAATCCCATTCTGATTACACCACCCCCCACCCCCCCGTCACCCGCAGATCGGCTTGTGCCTTCTCTGGAAGCATGCTCAGACAAGAAGGTGTGTCCTCACAGCAGATCAGGCCTCTGGGCTTGCCTGGAATCCAGGAGCCTGGATTCTAAGCTTGGCTCTACATGTCCTCACCGTGGGACCTGGAAAAGTCACTTCTCCCCTCTGTAACTCAGTCTCCTCGTCCATAAGAAGAGGCGGTGAGCGAGATGGCCAAGGATCCCTCTGGCCATGTCTGCAAGACTGAGATTTTCCCCCTCAGGAATGCTGGGGCCCCTCCCCGTCCTTGGTTAGCAAGATCCTTCCCATTTACAGAGGCACCTCCCCCTACCAGACCTCACAGGACCTTCAGGGCAGCCATAGTAGGCAGGGGCGGTCAGTACCCTTTCAGGGAGGAATGGGGTCACCCCGCCTTCCCTTCACGCACTCCCCTGGTGCAGGGCCTGCACCTAGAAACAAGCAGCTTCCCATCACCCATGTCTGCCCCACTATACTCCCAGCCTGGCCCTGAACTACCCAACTCCACCCCATCAGCTTCCTGGAACGGGGCACATGCTGCCTTGAGAGCTGTCACCCACCACCCCCACCATCACCCCATGTCACAGGGCCCAGAGTGCCCCCCTCCACCTCTCCTGCTAAGAAAATGAGGCTTCCCCCTTCCCCACCCCCACGTTACCCCCAACACTGAAAATCAGATCTCCCCATGCTGAGCAGCACCTCGCCTACCACCTCTGCAGGGCTTCCCCCTCCATCCCCCAAACCACATCCACTTCAGGCGGCTCCACACCCACCTCTACCCCCTAACCCCACCTGCTCGGGGGCCCCAGGGGTGTACAAAGAACAACAGCAGAGCACTTACCACTCTGGATGGATGGACAGACCCTGGGCAATACTCAAACCATCCTCTGGATCTTCAGGGCCTGGCAAAAGGAGCCGGACACCAGGGAGGGGCTGGAGCTGGCCTCTGTCCATGGCTGAGGCCTACAGAGGGGGAGTCAGTGTGACTGAGAAGAAACCAGCCAGCAGGGAATTCCCCGGAGACAGCACAAACCAGTACACACAGCTGTGGGAACAGGGGCAGGACGCAGGCTACCAGGGGGACAAGCCAGCCCAAGGCTGGGCATCAGAGCGTGGGGCCTATGCCCTAGGCCCGTGGTCGGCAAACTGTGGCTCGCAAGCCACATGTGGCTCTTTGGCCCCCCCCCTTGAGTGTGGCTCTTCCTAAGCCTTAGGAGTACCCTAATTAAGTTAATAAACAATGTACCTACCTATATAGTTTAAGTTTAAAAAATTTGGCTCTCAAAAGAAATTTCAATCATTGTACTGTTGATATCTGGCTCTGTTGACTAATGAGTTTGCCGACCACTGCCCTAGGCAAACAGCCCTTGGGGTTGTGGCCAGGAGATGCTAACAGCATCTGGGGCATCTCCGGGACATGTGACACATGGCAGCACCCAGGCCGGAGCTTTACACCCTACTCCGGGGTGAGGGTGCCTCAGTCCAGCTCTCAGCCCCCTGATATGCACGAAAGGGTGTTTGTAAGCAGAGAAAAGAGAACTGTTGTGAGGACAGAGCAGAATACCCTTCTCTCCCTAGAGGCTGCACTGTAGCCCCCAAAGCCTCAGAGGCCCTCAGGGCAGGGGCTCCATGACCCCATCTCCAGGCAGCCCAGCCTTGTAACCAGAGCAATGAGGACCCTAAGGAATATTCTGTGAAGGGATGCCAGTCCCAAAAGGGGAAGGCTCAGGTCAGAGTAGAGGAGTTAAGAGCAGGATGCTAGATCTCAGGCTGCCCAGGTTCGCATCCGGGCTTCATCACTGTAACCTAAGGCAAGTTACGTAACCTCTTTGTGCCTCTTGTTCCTGATCTGTAGAAATGACAACCTGTGGTTGACATCTCTAAAATTAACAACCATAGGGTTATCATCTGGCTTAAAATGAGCTATATGTAAAAGACTTACAACAGTGCCAGACACATACGTGATATCAATTTGAAGAGAAATTCAATGTGGACACATCAAAGCTGACCTCAGACCCTGGTTCCAAGCCACTCTGGGCATCTCCTGGCCTCTCCTTCTGGGGCCAACTGTGTGCACCACCTCTCTAGCCTTTCAAGCTCTTCCCACTGACCCCACTGGTGCCAGAGCCCCCTTTAGCCGATGCACCCAAGACCCCCACAGCTCTCCTTTCCTGTTCCCACTCTTAGTCAACCCTCTCTTCCCTCAACTGGGCCCCAGAGGGCAGGGAGCCAAGGTTTGGCCTTCTCCAGTTATCAGGCTGCGCTACAGGCCATGAGGAGGCCTGGGGAAAAGAGTAGATGTTTCCATGATGGAGGCAGAGGAAGTAAGAAGGAGGGGGCCCCAGAGGGTGGGTGATGGGACTCCTCGCCCTCCTGACTTCTGCCCCAGGGTCCCCAGGCAAAGGAAGCTTCTCTGGCCCAGGGCACACAGACTCCTCTTCCAGAGCTACCAGCACCCCTTGCTCCTACGGGTGTCATGGGAGCGTGGAGTGAAGGCCGCAGGGAAGGAGGGGAGGGCAGTCTGGAACATCTGGAGAGCTTCCAACCCCAAACAGAAGGCAAAATCAGGCTTCTGACCTGCGCCAGCCCATAGGCTACACCTGCTTCCCAGAATGACATCATCGTCTCCTATCCTCCAGAAACAGGTATGCAGGCAGGCCCTGGGGCCCTCCCTCCCTCTCCTCCTTACCAGCCCACAGCTGAGGAGGAAGGCTCAGGAGGGACACACACTTCCTACCAGTCAGGCCCAGTCTGAGTGCCCGGGTCAGCCTGCCTGTGTCTGAGAACAGGGGCCAGAGTCAGGGCCCGATGGTGCCTAGGAAGTGATTCCTAACATCACAGAGCAAGGTCCTGATCCTATCTCCTGTCCCAGATCAATATCCTCTCCTCCACAGTCATTTCATAAACACTTACTGGGAGCCCATGAACAGTGGGAGACCCAAGAAGGAACAAACCAAGATCCCTGGGCCACAGGAGGTTACAATGGGGGGATGAATCAAGGTCAGTTACAACCAGCACTGTGCAGAGGGCCAACCAAGGACTGAGGGGGCTTGGAGGAAGAAAAAGTGATACCCACCCAATGTGGTGGGAGCATCAGGCCAGACCTCAAGGACCCAGCTGTGCTCCAGCCAAATGGGCTTTCTTTCCTCACTCAGGGCCTTTGCACTGTCTGTTCCTCTGCCAGGAAAGCATTGCCCGGGATGACTGTACAGCTATCTCCTCCTCACCCATCAGTTCCCATTCCCATTTTCTTGCAGAGCCTCCACCCTCATCCTACCTCTTTAACCTACTTTTATTATCTCCACGGGACTAATGCTGTTCACTTGTCTCTCTCAAGCCCTGCATTCTTCAGTCTCTAAAACAGAGTTCAGCCCAGTCGGCGTGGCTCAGTGGTTGAGCATCAACCTATGAACCAAGGAGGTCATGGTTGGATTCCAGGTCAGGGCACATGCCCAACTTGCGGGCTCAATCCCCAGTCAGGGGTGTACAGGAGGCAGAAAATCAATGATTCTCTCTGATCACTAATGTCTCTCTCTCTCTCTCCCCCCTTCCTCTCTGAAATTAATAAAAATATATTTAAAATAAATAAAACAGAGTTCAGCACTAGCAGGTGCTCTAGTATTTGTGGAATTCGGGGAGAGGAGGGCTCACACGTGCCTGCAGTGGGACTGGGCTGGGCGGAGGTCAGCCAGCCGCCTGGAAGGAGGTGGGAAGGACACTGCAGCCAACACTATGATGGATCACAACCCTGCCTCCAAGAGCCCTCCGCTCTGGGTCTCTGCTGTGCCTGGATCCACCTGCAACGCCCTTCTCTTTCCTGAAGTATTTGGGTCTTTTCTTAACTCCCCCTTGCACAGGACACAACTGACAGACCCACTCTCTGCAGCCCTGGTGGCTCCCATGCTCTGCATTGCCCAATGTGCCCACCCAGAAATGGGCATATTACTTTAACACACATCAACAACAGCAGCTGATATCCGTGGAGCACCACGTGCCAGATCCATTACTGAGCACTTTATGTACATGTTCGCATTTCAGCCTCACAACACTAGGTGGAAGGGATGATTATTATGAACATTTTACCAACGAGGGAGCTAAGGCACAGAGCCGTTAACCCCTTGCCCAAGGTCACACAGCTAGGAAGAGGCAAACCTGGGATCAGGACCCCGGGAGCCCAGGGAGGGGCATTCCGTTCCCCCTTGGGCCTGTTTAGCTGGCAGAGGTCTCTGATTGCAGAGCAGTTTGACAGCCAACCCCGGAAAGCGAGTGGGAAGCTCCAGGGCCTGGGTTGCTGGGCCTCTGAGCCAGCCTCTAGGCCCGGATTCCTGACCTAATTTTCTGAACTCCCGCACAGGTCTCAGCATTTATAATCAGTCACGTTCATCTTGTCAGTCTTGGTCCACCCTTCTGCCGGATTGCCAACATTTGGATTCTTGATTTTATCCTACTGTGCACCTGTCATTCCTCTCAGCTCTAGATCTCTGCAAAGAAACAACTGGCCGCCCTTTCAGTCTTCCTCCAAGTCCCTGAACTAACCATTCACTGGGAGTGGGTCTCTAGGACAAAGCAAGCCTGTGGCCACCACTAGGGCCCCTGTCCAGGCCGTCAGCCCCCGAATCCATGAGCACCTCGGGGCAGAAATGTTGTGAACCCACCTACCCCTGCCCAGCCTTCGTTTTCCCCGCATTCCCCTAATGCTAGCCCCAAACCCAAATGAATACTTCACTGTAAAGGCCACCACTGGAGCATTTCCAGTCCCAGGTCCGCTTCCGACTCCACGAGACCCTCTCCGGCCTCGGTTTCTCCACTCGGTCCCACGAAGAAGTTGCATCTGGCAATCCCGGTCCCTCCCGGCGGCATCCTGGCAGCCGTTCCCTGCAGCCGGCGGGAAATGGAAGGAATTTCTCTGGCCTGGCCACCTCCAGCGCCCCTCGCGGGCCAAACCCCACCCTTGGCGGCCGGGGAGAGAGAGCTGGCCGCCGCACTTGGGGGCTGAGTCGGGGCTGGCAGGTTCCGCTGGGAATCCGGTGCCTCCCCCACCCGCCTCCCCGCACGCTGCCCGGCTTCCAAGCAGGACTCGCC
>NW_006285917.1:2420754-2427727 GCF_000327345.1 Myotis davidii
ATCAATGGGGCTAAAAATAGCGGCGCCCGGAATAGCCGCGAGCGCCCCGCCCCGCGTCCCCCCATCCCCAACACACGCGCTGAACACCCGGTTACATAACCCGCCCCGCCGCCACTGGCCTGGGGGTGCTGCCGTTTTTCAGGCGAGGGTTCTGTGGCCTTGCTAACACCTTCCGCAGCAGCAAACTTGAAGCTAAGTTATAAATAAATTTACCTGGGGCTTCCCCCAGGAAGAGGTGGAAAAAGTGAGGCCCAGAGAGGCCTGGCAGCAGCCCAAAGTCACACAGCAATTAGGCTGGCTTGAGAGGACCAAGAACTGTCCCTCTGAACCCTGGGCACCCTCATCTGCATTGCTTGGCCTGCATGCCCACCCAAAGGCAACGAACCCAGATAGGAGGGTGCCCAGGGGGGTGGTTAAGCCCCAAAACCCAGGGCAGTCGGCCAGAAGGCAGAGAAGAAGACTTCTTGGGAGGGTGAAATTTCTCCTGAAGAGAAGCATTCCCAAGGCGGGAGTGAAGGCAGGGGCAAGGCACTGATCTGTCTGCTCCCATAATACTGTATGGCCTAGGGCAGTGGTCAGCAAGCTCATTAGTCAACAGAGCCATATATCAACAGTACAACGATTGAAATTTCTTTTGAGAGCCAAATTTTTTAAACTTAAACTATATAGGTAGGTACATTACTATTAACTTAATTAGGAAACTCCTAAGACTTAGGAAGAGCCACACTCAAGGGGCCAAAGAGCCACATGTGGCTCGCGAGCCGCAGTTTGCCGACCACAGGCCTAGGGCAAGTCACTTCGCCACTCTGAGCCTCAGTTTCCTCACCTTAAAATGGGGATATTAATATGACCCACCTTCTCTGGTTTTTCGGAGAATTGAACAGCAGTGGAGGTGACTTGTACACAGTAGGCACGCATATTCTCCTCCTTGCTCTCCTTTTGGAGTCTGGCCTCCCCAAATGGCAGGAGTACTTAGTGCAAGAAACACCCAGAGGCTCACCCCAGTGGCAGGAAGCCCTGAGTGGTACCCCCATCTGACCATAGTCTCCAAGCACAGGTTCCCCCGTAAGAACCTTCTGGCAGTGGGAGTGCTTGGAAAGTTTCTCTCTCCCACCTGAGTGGATCACTGTTTGGAAATGGGAGAACCATCTTGTTCTGAGCAAATCCTTCTCCAGCAACTTGCCCACTTCACTGTGGCTGGTGCAGGGAGGCCAGGTCAAGGCTGGAGCAGTGGGGCTGGGGGCAGGAGGAGTTGGGGTGACCTTGTTTGCTCCTGTACTGCCCGGCAGGCAGGGACAGTGAGAAATACCCATTCAGCAAGACCCAGTCCTGTGCTCTGCGGCACCAGCCACCAGCGACTGCTCATTTCGGTAACCACCTTAAATTGTGAGCATACCATCCAATCCCCAGCCCCCAGCAGGTCCCACGCAGCAGAGACTCTCTTCTGCATTCAAAACTCTCCAAAACAGGTCCCGCATCTCCACTCGGCCCTCATTCCAGGGGCCACATGCCTCTCCCCAGCCCCTGCCAGTCCCCAGAAATCCTTTTTCCTGGACCTGTCCTACCCTCCTGCCGCAAGTCTGAACCCCTTTCTCTCATTCTTCATAATGATCCCACGGGTCTCTCACTTATCTCAAAATCACCTCTCAGGGCCTTTACATTTCTCTTCTGTACTCAAGGATGAGGCCAAAACAGAGGCTTCAAAAATGGCACGAGGAGGAGAGCCCTGGGACTGGCTTTGTCCTCTCCTGCCACCCTCCTCGCCTTCCTACCCCAGGAGTTCCTTCCGGATGGACTTTTTAAAGAAGCCACTACCTCCACCTCTTCTTTTTCTTTTCCCAGAAATCTAACTTTTGAAATACGTTTTAAAAAGATTTTGCCTGTGTAGGAGAAATGCATTTATTTGGACAGGAAGGGTGTTTTTTTTATTTTCAAAGGCTCAGTTACCAGTTTTTCCATGAAGGCTTCCAGCCCACAGAGGTCTTTCCCTTCTATAAATACTTGGGTATAACGTGGCTTTATTATATACTCTCCTGTTTTATAATCAAATAAAATATTTCATAAAGTATATAATGCTAAAACATACCTGTGTGGCTCATGACAACAGTGAGGTGGTCACGAGGCCTGAGATTGATGAACTGGTTCTACTATTAGCAACTGGGTAACTTCAGGGAAGTTACTCACCTTCTCTGGGCTTCAGTTTCCTCATTGGAAACATGAGGATGAGAACATAACCATCTCACAGGGTAGAGATAAAGAATGGAGCAAGGAATCGGGCACATAGCAGCAGACCTGCCATTTCCATACAGGGCCTGGGGGAAGGCAGGCTGGGGAACTTACCTGTAAGCTGCACATGCCAAGCACTCACCTGGCTTTGCCCAGCTGGTATGTTTATCTGGGGGCTTGAGGAGCTGCACAGATGTTGGGGGCAATGTCACCTCCTAGTGCAGTGGTTCTCAACCTTCTGACCCCAACCATAAAATTATTTTCGTTGCTACTTCATAACTGTAATGTTGCTACTGTTATGAATCGTAATGTAAATATCTGATATGCAGGATGGTCTTAGGCGACCCCTGTGAAAGGGTCGTTCGACCTCCAAAGGGGTCGCGACCCACAGGTTGAGAACCGCTGCCTTAGTCCATTACAATGCCAGTACCTTTCAACCCCTTGTGGTCTCCTTGACTCAAGTCACTCACCTAGTCAGTGGCCATGACAGAACCACAGCCCAGGTCTTCTGACTTCCAGACCAGTGCTCTAGTTTCTACCCACCATCTTGTTCCTTCATACCTTAGCCCCTCCTCTTTCTACACAAATTCCAGTAACTACCATACAGCCCCTATTGTGGATAGGAAAACTGAGGAAAGAAAAGGTCAACTATGTGCATGGCTCAGGAGCTAGGACTAGAGGGGGAAGACAGATGCCCTCGCCAGTGCTGTCCCACATTATGGAAAATTCCTAAGGGAGAAGGACAAGATTGTGCTACAGAAAGCTGGTTCCTAATCTGATGGAAGGTAGGACACAAGAGTAGTTATGAAACCATTGCCAGAAGGTCCAAGAGACAGCCTCCCAGAGACCTCGAGCTAGCATTGGGTGGGATCTGGAGGGTTAATCTGAGAGGCCTTCCTGGAGGAAGAGGACATGGAGCACAGTGTGAAGGGGGAGACGGGACCCCGCGAGACTGGAGGGCTTTTTTGAATGCCCCTACATTTGCTCTTCCCTGGTTGCCATGGAAGGCACCTGGGCCAGCTCGAAAAAGTGGCCAAGGTCACCAGGCTGTAATTAATGACAAGATTTCCTCTAAATCCAAGTCAGGTTCTTCAATAATAACAAACAGAAACCCTCTGTAACTACTTAATTACAAAATCAAACACGCTCGTTGTAAACAAATGCAAAACGTGAAAGAACTGCGTGATTTACGATGTGAGAGGCCGGTAATTCACTCCCAGAGGAGTCGAGTTTGGTAATCTGGTGTCTGCTTCCAGAGTTCTCTCCACGCCGCCAGATCCCATCTGGCGCGCCGGGCCTCCCGGGGGAGCCGGGACCGGAACGCCGGGCCGGAACTAAAAGGTCTGGGCCCCGCTGCAGCGCCGGGGCCTCGGCCTCGGCCGTGTCCCACGCCACGTCCTCGGGGGCGGCTGCTCAGCACCACGCCAGGCCGGGCTGGGCGGGCTGGAGCCGGGGAAGCCTCTACGTCACGCGGCTGACCCGAGGGAGCCCGCGCGCCGGGCTGTATTCCATTACATCACCCGGCGGCGCTGAGCCGGCGCAGGGCAAACACCCGAGCAAACCATTGGTCGCCCTTCCAGCCAATAGCACGAGGATATGCAAATAAGCCAGGAGCGCCCGCTTCTTTAGGGTCTGCTTTTAGCTGATGGACGGACGCTGGGAGGACGGAGCGCCCTGGGATGCGGGAAGAAAGGGGTTCCCGAAATCCGTCAGGGGCTGATTTGGGATTGGCCATCCCAAATCTGATCCAGCCAGTCCTGAAAGAAATGGAGCGTAATGAACTGAGCTGCCTTTGCAGTTAGACGCCGCATTGGGGAGATTCAGGTTAACCAATGAAGTGGTGCAAAAATTATTTAGGTCAACTTAGGAGAAGGAAGAAATAAGAAATAAAGAGATCCAGCCCTAGCCGGTTTGAGATACAGAAAGCTGGAACGTACTTTTTGTTTGTTTGTTTTTTAATATATATATATCTTTAAGTATATTTTATTGGTTTTTTATAGAGAGGAAGGGAGGGGATAGAGTTAGAAACATCGATGAGAGAGAAACATCGATCAGCTGCCTCCTGCACACCCCCTCCTGGGGATGAGATCGCAACCAAGGTACATGCCCTTGACCGGAATCGAACCTGGGGCCCTTGAGTCCGCAGGCCGATGCTCTATCCACTGAGCCAAACTGGTTAGGGCTTTTAATATATTTTTATTGATTTCAAAGAGGAAGGGAAAGGGAGAGATAGAAACACCCATAAGAGAGGATCATTGATTGGCTGAGCCTCCTGCACGCCTCCTACTGGGGATTGAGCCTGCAACCTGGTCACGTGCCCTTGACCAGAATCGAACCTGGGATCCTTCAGTCTGCAGGTCGGCGTTCTATCCACTGAGCCAAACCGGCTAGGGCTGGGATGGGCTATGGAGAACAACTAGGCCAACCCTCTCACTGGGAACACAGCAAAGAACATATCAGACATAGCCCCTGTCCCAGACTCACAGCCCACTAGGGGAGACTAATGTTAAACCATCTTGCATTTAAATAAGTATTAAGTGCCATAAAGAGAAAACGAAATGCAGGATGCCAACGAGATGTTTAATGTGGAGCTGTCATTCAAAAGAGGGATGGTGAATAAGGGATGTTTCTCCAGGGAAGTAATTTTTCAACTGAAGAATAATTATGGGGTGGGCGGGGGGGAAGAAACAGTATACCGGAAAGCCCAGAGGTGGGAAAGAGCTTGATTCATTCAACAGCAGAATAGGCAAATGCGTAGTGGCCAGTGACTAAGGGGGTGTTGGAACATAAGGCTAGAGACTGATGCCAGGCCAAATCCTGCCAGGTCATGTGCCAGGCACTGGGCTAAACGTTTTCCTTGCTTTGCCTCTTATCCTTTTTTCAACAGCCCTATAAGGTAGGTTTATACTGAGGGAGCTGAGGCTCCAAGAGGTTAAATAACACGCCTGGTATCACACAGCTGAGAAATAAAGCATGGATCTGTATCCAGGTCCATGTGACCTCAAAGATTGGAGTCTGAGGTTCAGAGAGGTGAAGTAATTTGCCCCATTTCTCATGGCTTGCAACAGAGTTGGGGCCCCCAGAGAGGCCTGCAGAGTATTCACTGGGCTGTGAAAACAGCGCTCATGAAAAGGGTGAGAGATAGGAAGGCGGAGAGAGAGAAAGGGTCCCACCTGTGCAAGCCTTGAGGTTTGCTAGAACTTGGGGTTTGCTGAAGTGAAAAGAGGTAGAAGTCTATAAGCATCTGTCTCTAGGGGATTGCTGCTGGCCGGCAGCTCCTGCCCTAAAGCGGTGGGGCTTGGCCAGCCCAGACAGCCGGGATTAGCTGGATCTTTTGTGCTGTGCCAGTTGCCAAGCAACACCATCCTCCTGAGCTCTCACCACCGGGAACAGCTCTGGTTACTTGTGACAACTCCTAGGGGAACACCTGGAGAGACCTGGAGGCAGGCAGGAGGCCGGAGAGAGGCCACGCCCTCCCCCTTACAGGTTTATCGGGCAGTGGGATGGGTATCCCTTAGCTCTCTGTGTCTCTGTGTCTCCCCTGTGCCTGCCTGCACTGTGGGCTCAGAAGCCCGGAGCCCATAGACACACAAGGACAGTGGCGAAGGCATGGGCAGAACCTCGGTACAGGCAGGGCCTTCCAGGGAGTTCGGCTGCGGAAGATTGGAAGGAAATCCTGCCTCCACATTTAGGCCCAAGAAGAGCAGCGTGTGTCTGTGTGGGGCCATCCAATCGTCCATGGAGCAGGGAATGTCATCAGGAGGGTGGACAACTCGTCCGCCTCCCATTGCTCTTCCGTAAAATGTCCAGCTGGGGGTGGGGGATCTGACCTGCCATAGAGCCATAGAGTAAACAGGCCCTACCTCCCTGGCTGTGCCTATTCCACTGAAGGACTGGGAGGGGATTTAATTGTTAGGTAATTTAATTTTTTTTCTTTTTTAAATAAATTTTTATTTTTGAAAGTATTACATATGTCCCCCTTCCCCCTTCCCCCCATTGACCCCTTCCAGCCTGCCCCTGCCCCCCACCCCAGGCCTTCAGCACCCTATTGTCTGTGTCCATGGGCCATGCATATATGCATACAAGGTCTTTGGTTGATTACCTCCTACCCACCCACCTTCCCCCACTTTCCCTCCCAGATTCCACATTCTGTTCCATGCTTCCATGTCTCTGGATCCACTCCATTCATCAGTTTATTTTGTTACTTAGATTCCACATATGAGTGATCATGTGATACTTGTCTTTCTCTGATTGACTTATTTCACTTAGCATGACACTCTTCAGCTCCCACCATGCTGTCTCAAAGAATAAAAGATCCTTCTTTTTTACTGCTGCATAGTATTCCCTGGTGTAGATGTACCACAGCTTTTTTAATCCACTCATCTACTGATGGACACTTGGGCTGTTTCCAGACCTTAGCTATTGTAAATTGTGCTCCTATGAACATAGGAATGCATACATTCTTTCTGATTGGTGCTTTGGGTCTCTTAGGATATATTCCTAGACGTGGGGTCACTGAGTCAGTTCCATATTTAATTTTTTGAGGAAACTCCATACTATTTTCCATAATGGTTACACCAGTCTGCATTCCCACCAGCAGTGCACTAGGGTTCCCTTTTCTCCACAGTCTTGCCAGCACTTGTCCATTTGTTGATTTATTGATGGTAGCCATTCTAACAGGTGTGAGGTGATATCTCATTGTAGTTTTAATTTGCATCTCTCTAATGATCAGTGACATTTTTAGGGT
>NW_006285917.1:2427789-2430472 GCF_000327345.1 Myotis davidii
GTTTGTCTTCCTTTTGTTAAGTTGTATGAGTTCCTTATATATTTTGGATATTAACCCTTTATCTGATGTATCATTGTCAAATATGTTCTCCCATGCAGTGGGCTCCCTTTTAATTTTGTTGACAGTTTCTTTTGCTGTGCAGAAGCTTTTAATTTTGATGTAGTTCCATTTGTTTATTTTCTCCTTAGTTACATTTGCCCTAAAAATGTTTTTATTGATTTTTTTTTTAGAGGGAGGAAGGGAGAGGGATAGAAACATAGACTTAGAAACATTGATGAGAGAGAAACATCATTGATTGTCTGCCTCCTGCACACCCCCTATTGGTGATCAAGCCCACAACCCAGGCATGTGCCCTGACTGGGAATGGAACCAGGGACCTCTTGGATCCTGGGTTGACGCTCAACCACTGAGCCAGACCAGCCAGTCATAACTGTTAGGTAATTTAAAGCATTATTTTATATTTTTAAGAAGGGGATTTTTGTGTGGGGGGTGTTGGGGTGTGTGTGTGTGTGTGTGTGTGTGTGTGTGTGTGTTTGCACTAGGTATCTTAAAGGCACAAAATTGGTATGGTCATAATCATAATTCTTAACATGTGATCACCATGTGCTGGGAGGACACCCTCCCACGCCCCGTGGTCTGCTCAGGTGCTCTCCAGTTGTGAGAGGGGTGTGTGCCAGGTGTCTGGAGGAGGCATCCAGGGGCCATGAGTGAGGTGACCGGGGGGCTGCAACATGAGAGGTGTGGGCACGGGGGTGGAGTGCAGCCCTGGAATAATGGAGCCTGCAGCCTCCAGGGCCCCCGGCACACCCCCAATTTCTCAGGCTCCTCGTGCTCTCTGTGGGGTGCTTAGCAGAGGACCCAGAGGGGCAGAGCTCCCAGCTCTCCCTGATGCTGGCTGCAGAGACCCCGGTGCACCTTTCCTGGGCAAGGCCTGGGTGCCCAGCACCCAGGGCGGCTGCCATGGGTGCGGGGTGGCTGTGAGCTGCCTTGGCCACTCGGGCTTGGGAGTGGGATGACCCCTCAGACACTCGCACCATAAATGTCCAGACACAGACAGGCCAGGGAGGGCCGGGTAACCTGAGCTGCTGGCAGGCCCTTGGGTCACTTCAGACGCGATCAGCTGATGCTCCCATGCTCCCGGGGCCCATTCATCATGCCCCCCGCCAGCCCAGCACTGCCCCGGCTATTTCTAGTCTCGGGAATGAAGCAGCTTATGTAACAGGCTGGAAGGCAGGGGCTGGATTAGGGGCACTGTGGCAGGGATGGGGCCGCTCCCATCTCCCACAGTCAGCCAGGCCCTCAGAGCCCTGTTCTACCTGTGGAGACGTGGGGGAGGGGAACCCACACACCGGGTGGAATCACTGCCACAGCCTGGTGCCTGCCAGTCCCTCCTCTCTCCAACCTGGCCCAGAAGATGGGCCCAGCCTCCTTCCCCCAGGAGTTGGAGGCCACCGAGTAGCTTCTCCTTTGCCCAGGCAGCCCAGCACAGCCTCTGCCTCTCTCCCTGCCCCTCAGAGGAAGAGGCACTGTGTCTGCTGCTGGCCCCTCTGGGAGAAGCCTGTGCCCACCTCTGCTGCCCCTTTCTGGCTCCGGCGGGGACTGAGGGGCTTCACCGGGTGGTTAAGCGGGGACCAACTACACTTACTCCCGTGTGGCTTTCGGCCGGCTCTGTCCCTGCTGAGCCTCCGTTTCCATCTGGGAAACGGGACAGTATCTTCTTTGCAGTGTCGTTGTGGCCACGAGGGCCTGGGAGCCCCTTCCAGGCGGCAGGATGCAGGGTGTGACCCTCAGCCCTGTCTGTGAGCCGTGGGCAGGGCATTCACGCTCTCCGTGCCTCAGTTTCCTCGTGTGTAGGTGGAGCCAGTGATGCCACCGAGCTCCCTGAACTGTGAGAGTCCCGTGAGTCTCCATGCGTATCACTGACCCAGCGCCTGGCACGGGGAGTGCCCCTAAGTGTGGGTATAATTAGACAATGTTTGGAGACCACGTGCCTCAGCCTTGGCTCCCAATAAGCTCTTGGTGAAAGGTGGACGTTATTTTTAACTTCTTTCTCCTTCCCTATCTTAATCCTCTTTGTAAACCCACCTTCATTTAGCCCTGCAATTCCTTTTAAGTGCCCTCTAATCTCTCCTCTGCTGTTGTTAATCTGCTGCCACTACCAATAAAGGCCTGCATAAATCACATTTGCCTGGTGTTTACATTCACAGGGTATTTCGCATGCCCTCCTGCCTGGGCCTCACAGCAGACCTGTGTCCTTGCTCTCACGTCGTGGGAGGGGAGCCGGGACAGGGTGGGAGTGTCCGGAGCATCAGGCTGAGGGGCGTGCCCAGGGCAGCAGTCAGGGTATTCCGACCTCGGCCACGGGAGCAGGAGGCCCGGGGGATGTGACCAGGGCCTGCCAGCTCTGCGCTGCCAGGGCAGATTAGCGCGGGGGGGCCCTCCGGCTTCCGGGCCCAGCCAGACTGCGCCCACAGAGTGGGAGGAGAGAGGCCTGTGGGGTTTTTAAATATCTCCCACCCCAGCACCAGTCCTGGAGACCCCAAATGCTGTGGGGTGGTGCCCTCTGCTGGACAGAAAGGGCCTCTACTGGGCCGCTGCCTCTGAAGGGAGAAGGGGGAGAGCTGGGTTTATTCATATTCACACAAAAATCTTTCCCCGGCCAGGCCATCTTCTAGGAACCAGA
>NW_006285917.1:2430511-2434069 GCF_000327345.1 Myotis davidii
GGGGTGCTCAGAAAGTCCCTACTTCCATGGTGATCCATGGGGCGGGGGTGGGTGGAATATAGATAAAACATATACCGTGTAATGCCATGTAACAAGAAGTGCCATGAAGGAAAAATAGAGCAGGCGAGTGACTAAGGAATGATGAAGGATGCTAACTACACAGGAATGTAGGTGGACCCCAGGTAAGTGAGGGAAAGGACCTTCTCTGGGGAAGGCAGAGGATGGGTTGGAGGGCGCCGAGAAGGGGACATCCTGGGTGCCCTGGAGGAATAAAGAGGCCCAAGTGATGGAGAGCAGTGCTGGGGAGAGAGTAAGTTCAGGGATGGAGGTTGCTCCCTTTCTCACTGTGGGGGTGCAAAAAGTAATTTTCATTTAAAAAAATATATATTTTATTGATTTTTTTTACAGAGAGGCAGGGAGAGGGATAGAGAGTTAGAAACATCGATCAGCTGCCTCCTGCACACCTCCTACTGGGGATGTGCCCGCAACCAAGGTACATGCCCTTGACCGGAGTCGAACCTGGGACCCTTGAGTCCACAGGCCAATCCACTGAGCCAAACCGGTTAGGGCCAAAAAGTAATTTTCCTCCCACCTTCTAAGTTCTTCTACTGAGCTAATAATCAAATCAACATGAGGTAGATTAACAGGAGAAAACTGTCCAACATTGTTTTTATAAATAATTTTTAATAAAGCATCCAGCACACAAAGATAAGCGAATCCAACATTTATTAGGGATGTACATGCCAGCGGTGCTCTGAGGCCTAGGAGACCGGAAGATGCATCAGGCAGTCAAGGTTTATGCCACTTTGGACAAAGGAGAAGGGGACGCTGTCTGGGACTTCAAAGAGAAGGCAGGCGACTCACAGGGAGATGAGAAAGTGCTGACAGCTGGGAAACAGATTCTCACTGGGCCCTCAGAAGCAATGCGCCCGGAGGGGTCCAGCCAGCAGGCCTTGCCAGCTCTCCCTGTCTGCCCCATGGAGTTCACATCGGGATGCTAAGGGGCTGCTCCCTTCCTTTAAGCAGGTTTTTCTACCTGAATTTATTTAGGGGGGGGAGGTGAGCGGAGGTGGGGGGCAAAGTTCCTTCTATCTCTTGTTTCTTTTTTAATTCATTATTTTCCAATCACAATGGACATATATTACATTGCTTTCAGGTGCACAACATAGTGATTAGACGTTGATATAACTTACAAAGTGATTGCTCCGATAAGTCTAGTACCCGGCACCATCTTTTGTTTCTTAATGACAAGCTTAACGTCAATACCTCAAAGGCATATTTTAGGGTGGCATACTGTGGGCCCCTTCATTACTGTTATGGCACCCGTAGAAGGAGAGGCAATCCTGTGGTGAGAGGAGTCCTGCTCAGAGTGCAAGCACATTAACATCTACTAACAAGGCCTGAGCCTGAGCCGGCTCTGTCCAGGGATTAGCGCGGCCTGAGCAGGGGGGATTCCTGGCATCACCACCGTTTTGCAGAGGGAACTGAGGCTGTGAAAGGTAGAGGCTGTGTGGTTTGCCCAAGGACAGAAAGGTAAAGTCACGGAGCAGGGACCCAACTCTGGGTCTGTCTGGCTCCAGAATCCAGGCTTTTCATCACGAAGTGTGCACTTGGAGAGGGGAGACGGCAGGACACAAAACAGCAAAGAGGGAGGCACTAAATCAGAAGGGGGTGCTCTCGGGGATGAATCATGCCCTCTCTCCACTAGGGGCCAGGCCCGGGTGAAGATCATTCACTCCCGGAAGGCGGAAGAGAACGCCCTTAGTATTGACACCGCCACACCCGGCGCCCAGACGCTCCCGGGGCTTACAAACCGCCTCCCTTCGCTGTCCTGAGCTAGGTCTTCGCGGCTGCCTTTCACTGGGAGGAGCCCCGGCCCCAGGAGGCGGGGACTCGGAGAGCCTGCAGCAGAGCTGGGACCAGGACCGAGCTCTCTACATGGCGAGACCTCCGGGAGTCCGGTCAGGGGAAGAAGAAGGAGAGCAGCCCGAGAAGTCAGGAAAGGTCTGAAGCCAGGCAACCCAGAGGGCAAGGCAAGGACGCCACGGCGACGACGAGATGAGCAGTTCGCGAGTCTGCCCAGCAGAGGGCGACACCTCCCCCGAGCTCCGCGACCCTGTCGGGAGACCCTGGAAGCCAGGAGGAGCGTGGGGTTCCTCGCCCCAGTTCTGAAAGTCGGGGCGTGGGGATGTGGTGGAGCAAGGGAGGGAGGGCAGACCCGCAGGAGAGGTTGCCCGGCGGGGACCGTGGTGTCTGCTGGGGCGCCGCGGCTGCGGCCTGCAGAGCGAGCCGGAGGTGCTGGTAGGTGTGGGCGCCGCAGGTCCCGGCGGGGGCGCGGGGTGCAGATGTCTGTGGGACTTCCTGAAGCGGCAAGACTTAGCTGGGGCGGAGAGGCGGTTACTTGCTCGGGCTTTGCCACCTGCCCCCCTCCTGGCTCCCAGACACCACCCGGAGTCCTCATTTCCACCCCCGCCCCAGCTAAGGCAGCTGCGCCCCCAGGCTGGAACCTGCCTCTGCAGTGTCAGCCCTCAGCCTCAGATCGGGCGAGGGTGGGAGGGGGTGCCGAGCTGACTCCAGCTCAAGGGGCTGCTCCCCCCAGCACCCACAATCTGATCTCCCCCTGCTGACCCCCCCCCAATACTGGTCTAGACAAGAACCCCTGCTCAGCCCAGCCTCCTCTCCCCTCCCCTCCCCCCGCAAGTCCTGGGTGCCTGGGTTGTGTCCTGACCCCTGACTTCAACCAAGGTGGGGGCATGGATGTGTCTGAGGGGATCTCCTTGCGCTCCAGGAGCTCCCAGGCTGTGGGGGTGATGGCCACCACACAGCCCAACGCTGACACCGCAACCCGAAAGTGGTTCTGTGTCAGTGTGGGGCACCGGTCCTCAGCTCCGCGACGATGAGATGACAAGGGTATGGATGTCAACCTCAGCAGGGCCTGAGTTCTGGCAGTATTTGGAGTCCAGAGCTCTCTAGAATAATCTTCCCCGGCACACATCCAGTCCATAAATCCTTATGGAGCATCTGGGGTGCTTTTATTTTATTTTTATGTTTATTTGATTTTAGAGAGAGAAGAAGGGAGCGGGAAAGAGAAAGAGAGAAAAACATGGATTGGTTGCCTCCCATACGCACCCAGACCAGAGATCGAACCCACAACCTGGGTATGTGCCCTGACTGGGAATCGAACCTGCAACCTTTCAGTGCACGGGACCACGTTCCAACTAACTGAACCACACTGGCCAGGCCTGGGGTGTTTTTAAAAATACCAGTGCTCCAACCCACCTCCGAACTCCCGAATCAATCTTAAGGGGAGGGATGGGCCCTACCCACTGTTCACTGTCTATAGTTGGTAATCACACGTCTTGCATTCACTTAACCAGAGACCCGCTTCCCCAGAAATAGTAGGGTTTGAGCCAGGCCCTCAATCTGAGTGAGGTTTAGAGAGAGCTGCAAGTGGGACGCGGGTAGCCTGTCACTCTGGGGGTTGGGGGAGGTTGCTGAATGGACCTGGCCAGCTGCGAGGGGAGCTGTTAAGTGACTCTGTAGGGTAGCAGCAGGGAA
>NW_006285917.1:2434125-2438931 GCF_000327345.1 Myotis davidii
TTGACATAGATTTGTTCTCTACTGAAAGGCTAAACTCCAAGAATAGAAAATTCACTGAGGTGTGGGGGGCGGAGGGGGGCCTCCCTTATAGCAAAAATTCTTGTCTTGCAGTTTTGCAAGTATGCTTTCTCCCTCGCCCCGTGCCCTGGTCAGCGAGACTTCAGACCATAGCGGGTCCCACAGGGAGAAGGCTGAAATGAATTCAGTTTGACAACGGAAGTTCTGAACTCAGTTCATTCAGACATAACTGCCTCAGGAAGTGTGTGCCCACTCGATGCCAGCACGGCCAGGTGTCAGAGAGCTGGGTTCAGGGGAGGCTCCACTTTCTGCGTGTGGGGCAGGGCTAAGGAAGGCAGAAGAGTTGGGCTCTTCCCGACACCCTGCTTCTGCTGGACTCGGGTCTGTGAGGTCAGAGCTGAGGGAGGTGCAGTGTTCTGAGGTCACCACCAGGGGTCAGACCACCTGCTCTCCTGACCAGCGTCTGTCTCAGGTCCTGGCTATTTTCTTCTACTGAGAAAGCCTCCTGGGTCCCCCGCCCTCTCGCAGCAGCCCCGGGTCCCTTTCTCTCTCACTTCTGGTAGCCCATCACTCCCTCCGTTAGGTCATCCCCTTCACCCGTCAGTGCAGGACCAGGCGGCCTGCCAACGACACAGCCTGACGTTTCTCTTGACCCTTGGGGAGTCCCACAGCCTCTCAGTTCCCCAACTTCACTAGTGACTGACTGGTGAGCAGAAAGTGCCGACCGCTGTCTCACCTCTTCTCCTCCCGCCGCCATCCAGCTCAAGTTCCCCGGTTTTGTCTATGGGTCGCCCCTAACAGGTCTTCTTATGTGGGCCAACCAATCTCTTGGCCAAGCCCAGCCCCTTTTGTGGCCCCTAGAACCCCTTCCCAAGAGCTCCCGCCTTTGATGGGAATGTTCTCAGCTCACCCCAGCATAGCACCTACATCTGTGGGACCTTGATCCCTCTGGGCCTGATCTCCTCCTTTTGTTATCTGGCACATCTCGGACCCTGCTCCTCCAGGGCCCACCTTTTATATACACTCCACACTCCCACCTTCCCCCCAAAAAGGGAGTCCCACAACGTTAAAGATGAAGCTCCTCTAAACAGTCCTTTCCCACTCTGACTCTGTCCTCACACCCGCTCCAAGAAGCCTTCTCCTCCCCAATCCAGGATCTAGATCAGTGGTTCCCAACCTTGGCTGCTGATTAATGTGCAGCCAAGGTTGGGAACCACTGATCTAGAGACAAACTGATATGAGTGGATGTGGCTCTGCCAGGCACCAGCTGAGCTCCCTTAACCTAATTCTGTGTCTTCACCTGTAAAACGGGGCCCTGGTACCTGGCTCGGCTGTGCTGTGAGGCTGAGTGGGGTGATGGATGTGGAAGTGCTTGGTACAGTGCTGGGTCCACAGAGGTGCTGGGAGATACTTGCTGTCCTTTCCTTAAGGTCTGGCTCTACTCCCACTCCCCCACCTCGACCGACCCCCCCCTCCCCCCGCCTGCCTGGTCTGTGTGCACTGCTGCTTTGACTGCCCCGGGCAGAGGGGGAGGAGCCAGGGGACTCGGGGCATGGCAGCCACCATGCTGAGGAGATGGGGCCCATGCGGTGCTGCGTGGGGACCTCAGACCAGAGCTCCGTCTGCAGGCCTGTGTCCTCACTCTCCCATGCCCGAGACCTGGAGTGGTGCCCACCCTCCTCCTCCTCACTGGAATTATTGGGGCTCCCTTTGGCCTTGATGGGGAAGGGCTCCCCTAGAGTCCTCTGAGGCTCTGAGAGGACCAGAAGGGTGGTAGGAGGTGAAGGAGGCGAGGCAGGGCAGGGGGAATACCGACCACAGGATATTGTGAGTCCCTGCTCCTTTCCCACCCACACCCATCCCTCCCCGCAACACCATTCCTGGGTTAATTTTTAGCATCGCAGCTCACACATTAGTCACTCCCTGTCACCCACCTACACGGCAGGAGACTGCTGTGCTGGTGCCGTCATCCCATCAGCTGAGAGATGGGATCCAGCCCCGCCCTGGGCACCTCCTCCCCCTCCTTTGGGTATACAGGGCTAGTCAGGAGCCCCCGTCAGCCTGGGCACGGAGTCCCCACATCACTCCCAAGACAAGCTGCATGGAGAGGGGAGGAACCAGCGGGTAGGAAAGTGGCTGGGCATCTATTCTGGGAGGAGAACGCCAGGGAGACCATTAGTCCCCACCCACAGTAAGGTGGCAGCTGTGCCCAGGCAAATGGTCTCCTGGCAGCCCAGGGTCTGGAAACAAAGGTGAGAGGGCCCCTCCCCTAGACCTGAGCCCCTGGGAGCCTCTGTCATCACAGCAGAGCAGCTGTTCAAACAGGGAGCTTGGGGAAGCTCCATTTTCTTAATCAAATGTCCCCCCTCCCTTGGACCAGGGAGGGCAGGGCCGCCAGGTGCAGGTGCCTTGTCTGGAGCTCACACCCAGCCCCCAAGGGATTGCGTGAGTGAAAGGGGCCCACAGATGCCAACTACAGGCGGAGCAGGGGCGGGCTCCTCCCCCACCCAGGGCTGAGAGGCGGGAGGCAGTGGTCAATTCTATACAGGGCTGGCCCCAAGGAGGCATTCCCATTTGTTGATCACCTACTGTGTGCCAGGCTGTGTTAGGCCCTGGAGGTACAAGGTAAACAAGGCAGAGTTTCCTGCCTTAGGCAGGCAAAAGGCAGATGCAAACGAAGTCAGTAAAATTACCAATTGGTAGTCCTGGCCAATGTGGCTCAGTAGGTTGAGCTTCGTCCTGTGCACCGAAGGCTCACCGGTTCGATTCCTGGTCAGACACATACCCAGGTTGTGGGTTCAATCCCCTGTTGGGGTGTGTGTATCTGAGGCAGCCAATTGATGTTTCTCTCTCTCCCTCTCCCTTCCTTTCTCTAAAATCAATAAAAACCTATTTTTTAAAAATTACCAATTGGTAGTAAATGCTATAAAGAAAATGGAGCGGGGGTGGGGGGGGGCTCAAAATAAAGAATAATGGGGACAGGGAACTGCTTCTGGCCAGGGAACCCTCTCTGAGGAGATAATGTTTACGCTGAGAACTGAGGATGGAGGAAGCAGCCTTGGAAAGAAGAGAAATCCAGGCAGAGAGAACAGCATGGACAAAGGCCAGAGGCAGGAAAGAAGTTGGCATATTTGAGGAACAGGTCTAGAAAGAGCAGAGTGGCTTAAATATAAGTGACGCGGAAGGAGAAACAATTGGAGTTTGAAGAAAGAGGCAGGGGCCAGATCCTGGAGGGCTTCGTGCAGGTTGCACACGGCATAGGGCTCGCGATGTGAAGTGGTTGGGCCAGTGTGGCTGCTGTCCCCAGAGGGAGGGAGGCCTTTTTATAATTTGTCTGCCCGGAGGGACGTGTTATGGAAAACAGTTTAGATCTTATTATTTTATTCCAGGGGAAGCCATAATGAGTTTTAAGCTGAGAAGGGTTATGATCTGATTTCCTTTTTGGAAAGCTTGCTGTGTGAAGGGATGGTCCAGGGATAAGAAAGGGAGGAGGGAGGCCGTTCAGGAGGCAAGGGCAGTGGTACAGGAAGGAGGGAGGCCAGGCAAAACGCAAAGCCCATAAAAATCCAGACAGTTTCAGGTGGTGACGGGTAATATGATGGAAATAAAACAGGACTCCTTCACGTCGAAGGGTCTGACTGTATTTCAGACTCGGCGGCAAGACCTTTGGGAGGCAGAGTTGACGGCCGAAGGGGCCAGCTCTGGGAGGGGCAAGTGCAGAGACCCCCAAGGGGAGGGATCTGCCGTGTACCAGGCAAAACAAGGTGGCCAGAGCAGGGACCCAGAGGGGGAGACAAGCCAGGCAGGGATCAGAAATCCAAGCCTACGAGCTAGAAATTGTACTTTGGAGACACTGGAAACCCATGGAGGAGACTGGACGATGGCTAAGGTCTCCTCTGCAGGAGACCCCAGGCCCTGGGAAGAGAGGGTGCCCAGCACAGTCATCTACGCAAGGATAGCGAAGGACTGCAGAGGAGACTTGGCCGCCACCTGTTGTGGGTATTTGGGGAGGGAGACTCAAAATGTATTGAAACAAGAGGCTTAAATTCTGCAGAGGGCGTGGGCCTCCGGTTCAGGCCCATACATGTCCGTCAAAAATCCCCCGACTATTCCCCTGGCTGCAGGCTCCAAGTAAACAAGGTGTCAAGTACAGTGTCTGTGCGTACATGTGTGTGTTGGGGGGTGGGTGCATGGTGGAGTCAGCGCTTGCCTGAGCCCAATCCCTCCGTCAGGCAGTCACCACGCGGACACAGATGCAAAAACCGTCCATTTTATACAGTTTGTGGTTCAGAAGCAACAAAATGCAAAATGGTGGGACAGCTGGTCCTGCCCTCACCCCACCTGGACATGCCCATTTCTGTCTCCCAAGGGCAGAGAACCCAGCTTAGTTGCAGGCCTCTGGGCGAGGGGACCGTTAGCTGGAACTGTGTGTATGGAAGGTGGGGGGACTACAGGCCATAGGCCATTTCTCCCCAAGGCCCAGCGGGCGAGTAAAGCTGCGGAGAGGCTTCATGGGGCAGGGTCCTCCTCCGGGAGGAGTTTTCCTGGGCACCCCACAAGGCACTGCTGACCAGATGTAGGATGGCCCCCGAACACCTCCCCGCCCCGAGCCCGGCTGGCTCTCCCTGCACCAGCTCCCACGGTGGTTAAGGGAGCAGGATAGGCGTCTGGGGCCGGGGTTCAGGGTTGGGCAGAGACCAGCCGGCCACCCAGCTGCTGGCCAGGACCCTCTCCCGCTGCTCTGGGCTCCTGGGGTCCCCCCGCGGCCGGGTGCCAGCCTCCGTGGCC
>NW_006285917.1:2439184-2444998 GCF_000327345.1 Myotis davidii
CAGCAGAGGTCCGAAGGGCAACGAGCCGGGGAGCAGGCCAGCCCCGTATAGGCACGAGCGCACGGACTCCAACGTGTCATAGATGCTGGGGTCCTTCACCACGAGGCCTGCCAGGGCCAAAGACAGGAGGGAGGGCCGTCAGAGGGCACGGCTGGTGGGAGGGCACAGCAACTTCCTATGAACCATCTCTGTGGCCCTGGGCAAGTCCCAACCCCAGTCCCACGTCCCTGTCTGTAAAATGAATGCTACACTCAAATCCTTATGCGGACCACTTATGTACGGCACATGAGCCACGGAAGAGATTCTAAAACCGGCTCTTCGAGCCTGGGTGTTCCCATCTGTAAAATGGAGAGACTAATACAGTGGGGCCTTGACTTACGAGTTTAATTTGTTCTGAGACAGAGCTTGTTAAGGAGCTCATTAACTAAAATTACTCTATCAACTCAATGCAAAAAATCGGCCTGAGAGACAGCTGGTATCTCAAAAAACTCGTTAGTCGGGACACTCGTAAGTCAAGGCCCCACTGTACTTACCTTCAGAGGACTATTGGGAATAAACCAGCAATGTGTGTGCATCAGCCCAGGGCGGTATTGTACACAAAGGAGTAGCTCAACAAACCTTTCTTCACTTTGGAGGGGGAGGTAACCCATGGACCAGTTCTGAGGGGGAAGCCTGGCCGAGAGTGTGAGGGTATCACAGACTGCCCTTCACAGCGCAGTGTACTCACCATGCACCAGCCGCTGCTCCTGCACCATGAGGGACCTGTATTCTCCCCACTTCTCATACAGGGTTTGCTGCAAGACACACCATCACCTCCCTGTCAGGAGCCAGCCAGAGACTAGCCGGAGCGGGGCACAGACTGAGCGATCGGGGAGTGCACAGAGGAAACCTTGCGGTTAAACGGAGGTTCAGATAAATGATCCCCGGAAAAGAGCGGGGCCTGCAGGGGCAGCGGCCTGGGAAGAGGACGGAGGGAGCTGGACACGATCTGGGCTGCTTTACCTTCAGGTACTGCAGGCGAGCCTCCAGTTCCGCCTTCCGGATCGAAGTTCCATACAGAGTTTCAAGCCTGAGGAGGTTGGGGAACCCAAGACCGAGTGAGCGCCCGGGGTGCAGAAACACCAAGACAGGCTGAGCTCAGGACTCACGGGGACCCTGGCACCTAGACATACCTGAGCACGTTGCCAGATGCCTTAATGATGTCAACAATCTCCCGATGACGGATACCTTCCACGTTCAGGCCGTTGACACTGGCGATGGTGTCCCCTGCCAGGAAGAGAGGGGTCAGCATCTGCTCGATGGGGGAAATCCCAGCCAGAAAGGACAGGGGTAGTAACCCCACAGAATAACCCTGAACTCCCTTCCACTTCTCCATGGTTGCAGGAAGAACTTGTCCAGGCCCAGACTTCAGCCTAGGGGTCAGGCCCTCTTCAACCCACCCCCACACTCCACCCTCGGGAAGCTCTGACCCCAAAGGCTGAGCCCTCCCAGCAACTTAGGGCTGCCCCCAGCGATGGTTATTTCAGTCTAGCTAGCCCAAAGGCTGTCATGAGTCCCAGACAGACAGGAGGGGGGCAGGGTGAGTAGCACCAAGCTAAGAACTGACACTGGCCCTGAGCATGAGTGCTTCTAATACCCTGTGCCATTACATAGCCTCCTGACCTCAGGCCGGGCAAACCACCATCTCTGAGAGTTCACTTCCCAGCTGCACAAAAGGGCATGATCCCAGCTGTGCTGCTGTGGGGATCAGGAAGGAGAGTGGGTGTGAAACTTTTGCAAAGTTGCAATACACCACTTGGCTATGAGGGGCTGCTGGTAAGTGGGCAAGCAGGTGAGGGCTTAGGGAAGAAAATGGTAATAGAATTGGAGGGGTCCATTTGTGCAGATTCATGCTGCTGCTTCCTGGGACTTGGGACTCTAGATTTGGCCAATCCCCAGGGTCTCCTACTGGAAGCATCGTTTCCTTGTTAGAGGAGGTAACACAGGTACCCCAGAGTTGGGCCAGGTCAGGGGCAGGATAGGCCCTGATCCCTAATATCAGGCAGATCTAAGGGAGTGTTGCCCCTTCCCCAGCTCCTGCAGGTGCTGGGTTGCCAGATTGCCAGGAGGAGGCAGAGCAGCAACAGCATCGTCAGGCATTTCCCAGGCCCTGGCTCTGTGTCCGGGGAACCCCCTCGCCACACTGTAATGTGAGGACATGTTATTGCCCCCATATATTGATGAGACGGCTAGCTCACACAGTAAATGGCAAATGTGCCTGGGTCCAAAGCCTGGAATCTACCCATTCTTCTCTCTGGCCCTCCTAAAATAGGACAAGGAAGGGGAACTGATTTCAGAAGAGATTTCTTGCCCCCTCTGCTTGGAAGTAAAGCTATACCCCTCCCCAGAGCCCTGTGTCTTGAGCTCAGGCCCCACCTGGCGTGAGCCCAGCCAGCTGGGCGGGGCTTGACTCATGAACCCGGCAGACAAAAGTCACCATCTCCACACGCTGCTCCTCCCGGTGGTGAAGGCCGTATGTCTGCAATAGACAAGGGGACCCTGAGTCCTGGGGCGGGGCAGGGTCCATCCCTTCCTCAGACTGGCCTCCCACCCCTCCCTTGCTCGGCATCCAGCTGCTCCCACCTGGATCTCAAAGCCGAACGTCTGGTTTTCCTTCTTCTTCAAAGTCAGCACTTTCCTGCAGGAGACACAAGGGCCATCTCACCAAGCCTGTCAGCATTTAAAGGGGTTTGGCAGTCCCGTGGCATGGCCTGCCCCTGGAGTCAGCCCTAGAACATCCAGCCAGGGCTCACTGTCTCCAGTGACACCTCACTCTCATCACAGGTTGCTGGAATGGCCTTCTCACGTCCACCTGAAATCAGCTTCGTCCAGCCGCCCAGAGTCAATCCAGCCTCCGGCCGGGGGACGCACTGGGAAGGTCCAGCCCCCAGAGCCAGTGGACTAGCTGGATTTCGCAGTCAGTTCCTCCTTCCTATGAGCCCCAGAGAGCCACTTACTGAGTTAGTGGAGGCTCTGAATTAAGCCCCAGCCTGGAGCCTCCTCCGATCCATAGCCTTGGGAAGAGGGCTGGCCCTGCCCCCCAGAGGCCAGTCACGAGGCTGAGCCCAGACCACAGCTGCTCCTCCCAGCTTCAGTGGGGCCGGCCCACCAGATGTGAGGGCTGCGGGGGAGGGGAGCCTCAAGGCCACCCCTTCCCGCACTGAAGGCCTGCCCACTGGACACAATGGTCTGGAGCCGCTCCAGATCCTCGCCTGCTGGGGGAGCCTCGAGTTTCCTCTGCCCACTCCACCCCCTTCCTTCCCGCCCAGCCAGAGGCAGAGTTAAAGCAGCTGCCAAAGGCCCCTCCGCAGCTCCTCGCCTCAGGAAGGCCCTGGAGACCCAGGTCTCCAGCTCTCAGCCTGACCCAGATACTCCCCAGATGCTGAGTGGTAATTCCCAGCCCCAACCGGAGCGCCTCCCCACTTTGAGCCCTCTGCGTGAGCTGGGAAGGGAGCGGGGTGACTGGGAAGTCTGTGTTTATCCCAGCGCGCTCTGGTTTTCTGGAAGGGTTGGCAAACTTTTTCTGCAAAGGGTCAGATAGTAAATACTTTAGGCTTTCTTTTCGGAGTTCATTCACCCTCTAATATATGGTTCTTTGTTTTTATTTTAACAACCCTTTAGACATAGAAAAACAACTCTTAGCTCAGGCACCAAACAGGCCAATTTGGCCAGCTGATCCATTTTAGAAAAAGCCAGGCCCAAATCAGGACGGACCGGGCCGAGTGGGGCCTGAATCAGCATTCATGTCTGCCCTCCCTCAGATCCTTCCTAACAGGGCCGCCCCAGGAAGGGACTGAGGTTCTGGAAGCCGGGGCAGCAAGACTGAAGCAGCTGGACACAGCCTGTCTACGGCCTGGGCCCTCTGGATTTGTTGGGGCTGGGAGGGCTCAGGACCCTGAAAACTTCTCTTAACTTCCTCACCTCCCAGGTCCAGGTCTCCCAGGGAGGGGAAATTTGCAGGGACAGGGGTGGGTTGAGGAGCATCTGATGACTCAAAAGTAGGGACTCTTTCTCTGCCACCCCCTTCACACAGCCCACACCCACACCTGCCCCTTACTTCAAGGGAGGGAGCCATGCTGAAAGGGTGGGAGGATGACTGCCCCTGGCTGGGCTGAGATACTGTCAGGCTACCCCCCACCTCACCCAGGAACCCCCTCACCCCCTTTGAACCAGGGCAGGGGCTGGGGTGGTGGCTACTTACCGCTGCTGTTCGGGACTTTGGTTGAGATTCTTCCAGCGGAATCCTGAACCCTGGGCAGGAAGATAGAGAATCAGGAAGGAGCAGGTGAGAATAGGGCTGTCCTCAGCAGATGCCGAGAGCCTCGCTCTGGGAGGTCCCTCCCCTGGGCTCCAGCCCTGGCCCCAGCACTCCCTGTAGTCTGGTCCCAGTCGCACACCTGCTTTGGCGCTGGTGTAACTACTTGCCAAGTCCACTATCAGTGTCACCCATGGCATTCTCCCCATAACTGGGACTGCAGAGTCACACAGTCCTCCTGGGTGCCAGATACACGAACCTCTACGCCCACACTGGAGGTGGGCGTTTCATTCATCTCGGCAGAATCGTCTCCACCCCGGGGTGCATGTCTGCGGGGCTCGGGCCGCCCAGACTCCTGTCAAGGCACTCCGAGACCTCCTGCTAGGCAGGTCTCTCCTAATCTCTCAGCCGCAGACAGTGGCTGGGGAGCTGGGCGCTGGGCCCAGGTCTGGAGGGCGGGCCATCCCAGTCCAACTGTGGGAAGGAGGGGACAGCCCATCGCCTCCTCCAAAGTACGGGGTGTTTCAGGGACCAGCTCAGCCTGGACATTTGATGCTTTCCCGGACAAGAACAAGCAAACAAACAAAAATCTTAGCCCTCACATGTATCCTTAAGTCTCACCATACTTAGGAGAGAGACTGGGAGTTCTTTTTATTTTGCTTTTTTCGGGGGGGGCGGGGAATGAAAGAGCTGAGGGTTCCTGCCTCTTTAGGGCCCTTGAGAAACGAAAGCAGTCTCTCTCTCTCTCTCTCTATCTCCTCCCCCACCTCCCCAAGTATTGATCCTTGGAAGAAGCCCTGTCCGGGACCAGCCATTGTCCCATGAGCCCCAAAGAGCCTAGGGCCTCTCTGGTTGGTGCCCTGGTTACCTCTCCTCACAGGCCTCCCCAAGGCTAGGAAGATAAGGGGACCCTCTTTCTCCAGAACCAGAGATTGGCCTCAGGGGTGGGACACTTCCCAAATGGCCAGGGAGGAAGGACTGGGCAGCACAGAGAGAGACCCCTTTGTCTTTCCACCCTATTTTCATAAAATGCAAATTCTCAACAAGCTGTTCATTGTGTGGGGGGAGCCAAGGGCCAGGGGAGGAGGAGGGGGACCGAGCCAGGAAAGGCCACCAGCCCGCTCTCCTAACCTGGGTCTTGTACCCCCTCACCCCCCCTTCTGGGAGCTCGGGTTTCCCTCAGGCCAGAGGAAGAACCCGCGGAGGAGGGGAGACTCAGAGGGCAGGCGAGGCCCGCATCCTTCCTGCCCCGCGGGCGCCCTGGGACCCCTCCCACCGCGTCCGGTCCAGCGGGACCGAGCCAGGAAAGGCCACCAGCCCGCTCTCCTAACCTGGGTCTTGTACCCCCTCACCCCCCCTTCTGGGAGCTCGGGTTTCCCTCAGGCCAGAGGAAGAACCCGCGGAGGAGGGGAGACTCAGAGGGCAGGCGAGGCCCGCATCCTTCCTGCCCCGCGGGCGCCCTGGGACCCCTCCCACCGCGTCCGGTCCAGCCAGTCCAGCCCAGCCAGGTCCAGGGCGCC
>NW_006285917.1:2445659-2448333 GCF_000327345.1 Myotis davidii
TCATTGCTCCTTAGAAAGGTGTAAAAACACCCTTTCCTCCAGTGACTGAGCCTCAGTGAATTAAGCGCTGCCTCTTCCTCCCTCTTCTGCTGTGACCAGCAGCCTTCTTCTGCACAAAGCCTTTTCCAGACCCTCAGAGCAGGTGTCTGCCTCTGAGACTCTCATCAAAGTGAAGGCGCTCGAGCGAGAGATTGGAACCTGTGCGATGGATGGCTTTGGAGACTCGTGGAGCAGGTGGGGGTGGACGGCAGTAAGGCGTCATTGGGAGCAGGTCTGGCGACCCAGGAAGATTCTGGGAGACCCTGGGGGCTGCAGAAGCCTGTAAGCAAGGGGGTGGCCGCCGGGCTGTGCAGGGGGAGGGGGCGGCCCCTGGGGAAGAGGCGCCCTGCAGGGCTGTGCCGAAGCCCACGGAGCGAGAGGCCCAGGTTCCCCCCGCAGAGGTCAGAGGGGCTTTCTCCCCTCCCAAGTCAGGGGAAGGGCCGCGGTGGAAACCCAGAGGACGGCGGGCTTCATTCGGCCTCAGAGGGGAAGACTGGTCCCTCCTGGATCAATCTCTCAGCTCTTGACGTCAGAGCTCACCTACCCCTTCCCCAGCCGACGAAGGAGCTGACGCATGGGGAGCGGGTGTGCTCGGCCGCCGCTCTGACCCCGTCTTAGGGACCATCCCTGGGCTCCCAGGCCACGAGAGAGTGGGGACGGCCCAGCTGAGGCTCTGTCGTCAGAGGTGCCTGAAAAGAAGTGAGAGGAGGAAGTGGAAGGCCAGGGCTGGCGTCTGAGGCGCCGGTAACCCCCACAGGGTGGCAAGCACCACATCAGCGCTACCCAGAGCCCAAGGCCAGGGAGGGCTGTGCCTGTGTGAGCCTCTACAGCTCACATTCACTGATCGTGGGCCATGTGCTGTGCACGCAGTGCTGCATGTGCTTCACATACACAAATTCACTCCCTGGTTCTCATGACAACCCTGTGAAACAGATCATTATCATCCCTCACAGAGGAGGAAACTGAGGCCAGGCAGGCTCAGGAACTTGCTCTGGCTGCTTAGTGGCAGAGCTGAGATTCAAACCCTGACGGCCTGACCCCAGAGCCTGCAGTCTCCCACGGTATGATGCTGTCATCTTCAGTTCTTCATTCTCTCTGCATTTGAGCCCTGCGCCATGCCAGGTCCTGGCTGGGCTCTGGGGTTACAGAGGCTCTTGGGCTGGTAGGGAGTGGTACCTGTGCAAGTGCTGAGTTAGACACCTGGCCTGAGGAGGACGGAGGGACAAGGGGCAGCCTGTCTCCTGTTTATCTCATTCAGGGTCTGTCACAGTCTCCTTGCTTCCTTGTCTCCTTGACTTTCTGTGTCTGCCTTTTCCCCACCCCCGGGCCCCGGGCCCCCGGCCCTGCCCTGCAGGAGGTGTGGGTGGGAGGGGGTAGTCTCTGCCCCTCAGTGATTACACAAGTCCAGATGGCAGGATGCCTGTTGTGTGGGGGGCAGGGGTGGAGTGGGGACTGCAGGAGCGAAGAGCTAACTCCCATAGTGCCTTCATCTTCCACCTCCCACTTCTCCCCTTGGCACCAGCAAGTGGCCATCAGCTGAGGGGGTGAGGGGGTGTCGGTGGGGAAACATGGGACTCTATTGTGAAGCATTAGCACAGATGGACCCCTGGACCGTCTGCTGCCTGCTCCTGACAGACGACATCTGTGCTGGGGGTGGGGTGGGGGTGGGGAGGCGAGCGCAGGCCGGAGAGGCAATGGTTTCTATTCTCTATATTCCTTTGCTTATCCCTGAAGAGACCTGTGAGAGGGCATCTGGTACAATCCTCTGGGAAGGACCACCATCCTACCGATCCCAGGGGCTACCTAACCGACACCTCCCTGCCCGAGACCTGGAGAAGCGGACGCCGTGGGAGCACAGTAGGTGGTGGACAGCCCTGCTCAGACACTCCTCCTTCAGGCCGAGGCGGAGGCAGACCCCTCAGTGTGTAGGTCAGTCTGCCTCCCTGCCTCCTGGTGAGAGGCCACCCCCAGAGAACGTCACCCAGGCTCCTCCTCCCGCCAGGCAGAGAGCCCCGGAGAGCCCTGGAGAAGGGTGGGCACGGGAGATGCAATTCTGTCGGGGCCATTGCACGATTTCCCCAAACCCAGGAACGTCAGAGCTGGAAAGGGCCTTATGGTCCGGAAGGGATACCATGTGGTGAAAGCCCTCATCTAACAGAGGAGGCAAACGGAGGCCCAGGGGGTGGCAGAACAGGTGCTATGACCACGGGATCCCGGGGCTCTTGCCCCAGGGGCTGTTTAATTCCATTGCTGATAGCTCCCTTGAGAGCCCAGAGACCTGTGCCTGCTTGCTCCCACCTCCACCCTCCTCACCCCCCACCCCCAGCCAGTTTCTCTAGGGAAGGTGGTGACATACCACACCATGGGGTGGTGATGCCCTCTGGTGGTCGTGAGTCTCTTGGTGGAAAATCTTCAAATCAGACTGAAGGGCTGGTGCCAGGACTCCACCCGGAATCCCAGCTGGTTTTGTGGCTCCCCCACAACTCTCCCAGCCCAGAGGGTCTGTGTTCCCCTGAGGAGCCCAGCTCCACTTTAGCCACTGCGTTTGGAATCTCAGGCCTGTCGCAGGGCGGAAGCTGTGTTTTGATCTCAGCCAGCGCTGCCCTGCTCAGGTGAAATCCATCAGAAGGCAGAC
>NW_006285917.1:2448456-2458789 GCF_000327345.1 Myotis davidii
TGACCTCCCCGCGGGGGTGACCTCCCCACCGTGACCTCCCCGCCGTGACCTCCCCCAGACGGCACAGGAGGCCCTTAGCCTTTGCCTTTTCCAAGCCTCCACGCCTGCCTCCTCAGTCCGAGCCTCTGGTCTAGCATCTGTTCTCCTCATCCCATCTCCTGCAGCTCCTTAAAGCGTGGGGGAGCGCCCTGCACACTGCCCGCACCTCATACCAGGACACATCGTCCCCCTTTCTCCTCTCTGGGAAGCCTCCTTGCAAAAGCCCCATTGCTCTGACTCCTCAGACATTTGCACTCAGTCTGCACTTCATGCCCAAGGGCAAGTCCCCGCCTTTCAGAAGGAGCTCCCCAAGTCTGGCTTCCTTTGGCCCCCGCTGCCCTAGCTCCCAGCTCTCAGGGCAGGGCTTGGCTTGTGCTGGGGGCACAGACGGCAGGGGCTCAGCTCATGAACAAGGCCAAGGTAAGACCCCCTTCTCTTTGGCACAAGCCCTTGCACAGACTCTCAACAGCCCCCATGGCGGAAGTGGGAGAGCTGGATCTCACCCCCAGCGACCTGCTCGAGCTCCAGGGAAGTTGGGGCACTGGGGGGGGGCGGGGGGGGAGTTCCAGAAGCTCAGGCCCCTATGGAGTCTCACTCAGGGGCAGGACTGGAAGGGACAACCAGTCTGCCACTGGGGCTCCTCCCTGGGCATTGCCACTGCCCCCAAGCAGGGGGGTGGGAGGGCGAGGGCCTGGGACTCAGCTGGCTCTCTGGTCAGGAATGAGGGGCTGGGCCCCCAGTTGCATGAGACTGAGGGAGGCATGGACAGCCGGTGGGCAGCTGACAGGGAGGGAGTGGTTGTTTTTCTGAATGACTCCTACAGTTTCTGCAGGATAGTGTGAGTGTAGTATTGTGGCCCAGGGAGCCCAGCAGCAGGGGCGTCCATCACAGCCCAGACTTGACTCGAGGGGGTTTGAGTGTCGGGGCAAGGCAGATAGGACAGCTTATTTCCGTTGGGTATGGGTGGCCTCTGAGTCTGGCGGAAGGAAGGAGGCTCACTCTCCAGCTCTCCTCACAGCGCCCGCCTAGGACAGAGGGTGTGCGTTATGTACCTGCTTCGTTTTGGAACAGGTACAGTTAGGACAGCAAGTAGCAGCTCTTAGGGAGCCAGGTTCCCCAGATCTCCACCTTGTTGGCTAACACAGCTGCTCATTCCCTCTCCCGGGGAGAGCACTGGGCACCAGGCTAAGATCCTCCTGTTTACACTGGCGGGCTCGCCTCGTTCTCTCACTGTTTGCGTTTGCTCATGCCCCAAACCCCTGCATCCTACCAACAGTCTGCCCCTTTCCTGCAGGTGACCCTGCTACCACCACTGCAACTGCTTCCTGGAGTCAGTGCTGTGATTGTCCCCAAACACTTAAAGCAGTGGTTCTCAACCTTCTGGCCCTTTAAATACAGTTCCTCATGTTGTGCCCCAACCATAAAATTATTTTCGTTGCTACTTCATAACTGTAATGTTGCTACCGTTATGAATCGTCATGTAAATATCTGATATGCAGGATGGTCTTAGGCCACCCCTGTGAAAGGGTCGTTTGACCCCCAAAGGGGTCACAACCCACAGGTTGAGAACCGCTGACTTAGAGGATCACATCTCGCCCTTGCTCAAAGCCTTGCTTTAAAGTGCCCATTCCCTATATCAGGAACGACAGAGAGCTTTATGGACAACTCCACATAAGCAAGCTGCTGAGAAGAATTTGGAGACCAAGTCTAAACTCAAGAGGAAAAGTTACTGGTAGATTAGCACCTCCTGGGGTACCTGTCACAGGGGAAGTGATAGCATTGGTGATCCCAGAATGAATCCTTTTTTCAGCACGTGACAGCTCCATTGCAGCCCTGGCTCCCTTGCACTAGCCGTACTGCACGTATGTGGTTCTTGGTGACACTCGTTTTGACTAAAACTCCCTCCTCTCCTCAATCAGCAGGCCAATGTCTGCTCCAAAATAGATGTCACCTCTTGATGTCACCTCACGTCTTGACCCCAACCTCTTGTTTGTCCTTTGTTCCCAGAGCATTCGTCTACCCTTACAGCACTCATCTCAGTCCATTTAGTTATCTATTTACTATTCTGTTCCACCAGTGCCTCCCCCACTCCCCTAGGCATGTCATCGGTGCTTCCATCACTCGCTCTGTGTTGCTCCGTAATGGGACTTGCCAAGATCCGCTTCATCATTCTCTCCGTACAGATCCTCTCTGTGGTGAAGAGAAGGGGTCAGACTGTTCATTCTGCCTTCTGCTTTACACACTACGGTGGCTCAACAAATGCTTATTTCATCACAATCTATTTATTATTAATTGTTCCTTAAACCTTCCTATCCCATTAGCCCCATCCTTGGCTTCCAAAGAGCATTCCCAGACAGACCCAGGGCTCTCTGCCATATCCCTCCAATGCCTTCCTGTCCGACCATGGGGTGCCCATCAGCTTCCCGCTGGGTGTGCTGCCAGGCGTTTGGTCGAACCCCAGCTTAGACACTGCCGTGAAGGCATGTTTTCGATATGATTAACCTTTCAATCAGTACAATTTCAGCAAAGCAGATTGCCTTGCAAATGCGGTTGGGCCTCATCCACTCAGCTGAAAGCCTTCAAACACTGAGGTCCCTGAGGGAAAAGGAATTCTGCCTCCAGGCTGCCTTCGGACACAAGGCTGCATCATTTCTTCCCTGGCTCTCTAGCTCGTTGGCCTCATTTCAGACTTGCCAGCTCCCACAACCATGCATCAATTCCTTAAAATACCTATCTATCCATCCACCCACCCACCCATCCATCCATCCATCCATCTACCTACCTTACTGGACTCTTTCTCTGGGGAACCCTAATACAGCATTCCTGGCTGGATCCAAAGCTTCCTCCCCTCCCGCCACCTTCATTCTGCATCCCTCTGTGTTCCTGAGTGTCTCTTGAAGGCTCCTAGTCTATTTTGTTTTGGTTGTTTTTAGCAGTCATGTTTTCCAGAGTGCAAAGACCAGACAGAAGACATGGCCTGGGACGAAGGAGGAAGCAGAACTGTAAAATGTGTAACGAAAACCCAAGTGATACACCAGTCAAATGAATTCAGGTCTCCTGTACGGGGCCTTACAAAGGTGAAACCCTGTTAGTAACCTCCAAGGGCACATGAACAGGTACTAGAATGGTTGGCATTCTGATTTCCAGAATGAAGATGAACCTGCAACCCATAGCTTAGTGAATTGTAGGTCCATGGCTGCAAGGTGACTGTCTTTTGAACTGGGTTGAGATTAGCTACAAGCCACTTCACCTTTCCTTCCGACAGACAGGTAGGTCAAAGAGATGCAGCGGCCGTAATACTTGCCCACTTCAGCAAGCTACCTGGGCTTCTGCTGTTTTCTTTGTGCATCAAAGAATTGTGGCCAGGGAGCATTTAATTAGCAGCTAACCTGGGTATTGGGGATATATGCCAAACTTAAAGCCAACTTCTAAAAGTTACTTGATTTTCTCCAGCCCCCCAGTCTCAGATGAGAAAACAATGAAAAAGTCTAGGGCCCAGTGGTCAGCAAACCGTGGCTCGCGAGCCAAGCTGCATGTGGCTCGCGATCCACGGTTTGCTGACCACGGTCTAGGCAAACAGAATTTTAAAATATCGACAGGCTGGAGCAATGGGCAGGTTCTATCTATGCTAAAACTTAATAGGGTAAACATATGTGGTCCTGCACCTGAGTTCAACTTCCCTTATACAGGATGGAGGAAGGAGAAGGTGACTGGATTTTACTCAACCCAAGACATGAGATGCAGCCATGGGATGTGACCTGCAGGTGTCAAGCACAGTCCGGGGCTCCTGTTCTAGTCTGGGCTGCCAGTTAACGCCTAGGTGAAATGTTATTTCTCCTTCCCGGCCAGGGCTCTAGCTGGCTCGGCGGAGAGCAGGTGGCCGGGGGAAGAACCGTGGACCATGGAGGCTGGACGGTGCCAAGGATAAAGGGCTGCAGCCTGCGGTCCGACATCCTAAACCCAAGGTCTCTTCCAGCCTGTGAGCTAAGCTTATTTGATTTGCTGGCCAGTTACTTGAGTTCTAACCCTGCTTCCTAACCATAAAGAGAGGACAATAACGCCCACCTCACACTCTTTTACGATAAAAGCAATTAATATACATAAAGCAGATTGGGCACATTGCTCAGCACACGTAAGTATCTGCTAATATTAACTGAAGGAGCTCGAAGCTTTGCCAGACTCATGGTAACATGACAGCTGCCTTCAAGTATTGGCAGGGCCTTATATGGGAGAGAGGAAGCTGCTCTGAAGCGCCTGAGGATGGAAGTCACATGGAGGTCGCCCGGATCTGCATGAGGAAGAGCTTTCTTCACAGCAGACACCTGCCGGCAGGTGCAAGCTGTGGTCCCGGGTGTTTCACCAGGAGGTTCGGAGTCACATGGCCCAAAAGCACGTGGTGGGACGCTGTCGGGAGGCAAGTGCCCACGGGGTGGTGGGCTAGGGTGAAATTCTATGATTCTAGGGCTTTTATCCCAGGTTCCCTCGGCCTAGAGACAGACATTCACAGCCACCCACACACTGAAAAGGCCAGAGGAACCACTGGAGACACATCTCAAAGCCCCAGATTCACATTCACACTCCAGTTTAGGAGGGGAAGCAGAAACCGAGGAGAGCTCTTCGAGACTACGTGGTTTGCGACTAAGCAGGATCAAGACCCTTTTTTGTCTAAAGAGGAAAATGCTACAAGACTAAAATACAGATAGAGCCCAGGAAAAGGTGGTTAGTGTCCCACTCCCTCACACACAAGGCCTCCCTCCACGGAACAGAGGACAGTCTCAGGGAGACCCCACAGGGGTGGGTCAGCTCCTCTCGGTGACCTGCTGCCCAGCCCAGGGGGAGGGTAGAAACGCCACCTGAGAACATCTGCCCGGGCCCACTCCCCTGACAACAGCCGAGCACAACCCACAGATGGAAAACAGATGGCACCAGATCAGCTCTGTGAATAAAACTTTAATAATGTACAGCAGAAATTGGACAGGCTCATTCTTATATTAAAACAAAAGATTTCCTATATTACAACTTATTTACATTTGCATACTGAAGAGGTAAAGTGTCTAAGTGGCTATTTTACAATCCTTTCTAGTAAAATGTACAAAAACAAACAGAAGTACCGAGAATGCCGTTCGGGGGCCTTGATGGCAACAAAAGAACGGGCTTGGCCTTGGTCTGTGAACCCAGAATCCAGAGGTGCAGGTTGCCCTAAGGGTC
Organism: Myotis davidii; assembly: GCF_000327345.1. Lineage (NCBI taxonomy): Eukaryota > Metazoa > Chordata > Mammalia > Chiroptera > Vespertilionidae > Myotis > Myotis davidii. The sequence continues at coordinate 2,453,704 of NW_006285917.1, forward strand.
AGGGTTAGTCTCGTGGCCAAACACCACGGCTTCAGGCTGTAGTTTCTCCCCAGCCCTCTAAACTCCCAACGCTTATGGTTAAGAGTGGTGAGGGCGAGGATGGGAACTTCCCGAAAACCTGCTCAGTCTTCCCCAGGGGGGGGGAGCTAATAGCCAGTAAATTGGCCCAAACAGTTAGGGGGAAATCTCCTTTAATGCAAGGAAAGAGGCAACACATCAGGAAAATAAATAGAAAGGCCAGGGGCATCGGGGAGACAGAAGCAGGGAGAGGGCTCCCTCCTCCACAAGCTTTGGCAGCGAGTCGCTGGCTGGAGGCAGGGGTGCTGTGCAGCTGCATCCACACCATGCTCCCCGGGCAGGGAGGAGGCGCAGAAGGAACGCAGTGACTGGGCGCTCGTGCCCACCACCCGTCTCTTTGGCGTGGGAGGCATCCTTGCTCCTCGGTGGTCTCCTATGAGAGCAATCATTCCGGGCTCAAAGGCTCTCAGAACCAACGACTGTATGGAACTTCTGGTCTCAAAACAGGCACCCACCAACTTGGATCAGGTCTTTCCTCAGTGCTCCAAAGGTAGGACCCAAGCCTGTCTTGTTCACAGCCGTATCCCAGCACCTAGCACAGTGCCTGGCACCCAACAGGCACTCAACATTAGCTGAGTAAATGCCTGGAGAAGGAGCAACCAGCTGGACAGTGCACAACAGGCCGGGGCCCTGGCCCTAAGCCACTCCTGGAACTGGGGGTGGGTGGGCAGAAGCGAGAGAGACTAACCCCCAGGGCAGGACGGGCCTCTCCTGTGGAGTGGGGACAGGCTCAGGACAAGGACGGACGTTTCCAGTGTGATTGAGCTATGTGCGCTTGATTGAAGCTTTTTTTTTTTGTGGTTGTTTTTGTAAGGGTTTCTTTAAAAACAAATAAATTGAGAGGTAATCATCACATAGAGATGGTTTTCCTTTTATAAAAACTTAATAATATTAAAAAAAGTTAAAATCTAGACCCTCCCAATAAAATTAAAAAACAAACAACAAAAAACCCACTCCAGTTAAAAGTTATGGCTTCGAAGTTATTATATACCTAAGCTACGGTGACCAAACCACCACCCACAACCGTGTTCTAGACATCGCTCACTACTACATTCAGGTTAAATATGATTCGGCTCAGGCTGCTCCCTTTAGCAGGGCCCCTGAAGTGGGTACAAGCCTCCTACTTTCCCTCCACCACAATCAGATAATCCAGTAAAAGACCCATGCAGATGCCTCCCTCCCACCCGCACTCCCTCCCCACTCCTTGCCCCCCTTTCCCTTCCCCACCCTAAACCCACCACCACCAAAAATATACACGGCTGTTTCCAGAATCTGGGACAGGAAAGACAGATGTGACATTCTAATCCGAGTCCCACGATCTGGGCTGCAAACGCGTTGGGCCTTCCTGGATGCTGCGAGGACCATGCCCTGGGCTGGCTCATTTCCCACGGTGGCAGCTGACCACACGCCCAAGACTCACACCAAGCTGTGTTCCCTGCCCACCCACCCTCCCTCCCATTTGGACCCCAAAGCCTGCTGGGCCAGCTTTGGTTCCAGTCTGAAATGGAGAGCGGTGCTCACGCAGGGTTGGCAGAGCGGCCTGTGGGGGAGGAGGGTACCGTGGCTCAGAGCTCTGGGGCAGGGGCAGGGAGGAGACCTCTGGGCAGGGCACCAGGAAACGAGACACTGCTCACTACTGAACAGAGGCACCAGCACGAAGACAGCATGAAGAACACACCCCTGACCTGCACATGCACAGAAAGCTCAAGCAGGGAAGTACGCACCTACAGACACACACGCGCACACACACACACACACACACACACGTATGTACGGACACACACGTACACGCACGCACGCACACACATAAGGGCGTGGCATGGACCAGGCACAACAGGAGATGAACCTCGCACCTCGGCACAAGCACACCTGGCTGGACAGACTGGGGCGGGTTCCGTCTCCGCTGGCAGCCCCTGCCGATGTCTGAGCGAGGGTGGAGCACGGGGCCCAGAACTGCCTGCCGGAGGGGCTGCGCTTCAGGTTCCTCTGGGTTCCTCTGGGCCACCTCGGTGCTGGGGCCGGTTCCTGGAGGAAAATCTCAGTGCTGCTCAGCACTCGGCTTCACCTGGGCCCCCCAGGCCGCCGTCACCACTCCTGGATGTACCCCAGGCGCACCGGGTTGGGCGGGACTCCCCACTACAACCCGTTAAGAGTTGTGGCACCGAGTTCTCACACCATTCGCTCAGAGTCTCCATGCCACTAGGAGGTAAGTATAAAAGGTGTCTGTGTCTCAAACCCAACATGGGAGTGAGCGGGTCTCCCGGGCTCTGTCCCTCTTTCAGACCAGGGCTTCTGGCCACAGAGGGCTGGGCAGAAACGAGAGGTAGGCCTCCATCGTACGTTCGACATGGCAGCTCTGTGTAGTCCTCGCTGCCCAGGTTGCATGTAGGGGAGGGAAGCAGGGTTAGATCTTCACATCTTCCTGCACGCTGAGCTGGGAGAGGGTCTTCTTAATGCGCAGAGCAGTCAGGCGGGCCGCGCCGTTGGCGTACCAGCACTCTCGCATCATCTTCCCCATCACTCGTAACGCCTGCACGGAGACCCAGAGGCATCAATGTGACCCTGCCCCACGGAAGCCTCTCTGGTCCCCAGGTCCCTCATTTCTCCGTGAAAGTCTGCCAGGATCTCCTCTCCCCTCTGAACCTAGGGAAACACCTTGTAAGCTTCCCCATCCCCACGGCTCGCCCTGCCTTAGGGGCCGGGCTGTGCAGGCACAAGGAGAAAGCTTCCGCAGGAGGGGGAGCTCCCTGCAAGCACCGCGAGCCGCCCCATCATCTGCGCAATCTGGAAAGAACACCCACAACCACCTGTGGTCTGACAATCATTTCTATCAGGTTTGAGAATCCATTTTCATGATTGTTGTTCTTCTATTTTTACTTAAAAAATTTTTTTATTGGTTTTAGAGAGAGGAAAGAAGGGAGAGAGAGAGAGAGAGATTTGTTGTCCCGCTTATTTATGCATTCACTGGTTGCTTTTTTAACTTTTTCAACTTTTTTTTTAAATAATTTCTATTGATTTCAGAGAGGAAGGGAGAGGGAGAGAGAGATGGAAACATCAGTGATGAGAGAGAATCACTGACTGGCTGCCCCACACTGGGGACTGAGTCCACAGCTCAGGGATATACCCGACTGGGAACTGAACTGCGGCTCCTGGTTAACAGGTCGAAGCTCATCCACTGAGCCACGCCGGACGGGCTGGTTACTTTTTTGTATGTGCTCCGACCGGAAATCAAACCCACAATTTGGGCACATCAGGACAATGCTCTACCCAACTGAGCTACCTGGCCAGGCCTCATCTGCCACTTTTTATTGTTTGTTAATCCTCACGGAGTGATATTGGTTGGTTGTTTGTTTTTAGAGGTAGTGGAAGGGAGTGGGAAAGACAGAGACAGAGAAGCATCGATGTGAGAAAGACACATCAACTGGTTGCCTCCTCCACATGCTCTGACCAGGGCTGGGGACTGGGGATTGAGCTTGCAGCCAAGGTACATGCCCTTCACCAAAACCGAACCCCAGACTCTTCAGTCCACAGGTTGATGCTCTATTCACCGGGCCAAACCAGTTAGGGCCATATGCTACTTTTTAAAAGAACAATTAGTAAGGCCCCAGTGGAAACTAGACCGAAAGCAATCTTGTCAGAGGCCGAAAGCTACACTGTCATTGCCAAGATGACACAGGCGACCACTATAGTCAGGCCAAAAGGTGACATGGAAGGTCGCCTAAGGACCACTACTGGTTATTGAGGGCTATAAAGTTCCTCGATTGCTGCTCTAGGACACGATTTTTCAAAATTCCGTTTAACAGTGGAATTTTCAGAGAGGAAAAATATTTTTTTCCCTACTTTCCTGAGTAGAGTCCCAACAATATAAACAGTGGTGACTGAACAGAGAGTGGGGCAGGGCAGTAAAAGCAGCTCTTCCAGCCTCACATTCATCCTCTGAAGTAAACCCAATTGGGGGTTCCAAGGAACATTTGGAAAATGCTGCTGTATTATGCAATGAGAGGACATCATCTAAAATGTGAACTAAGTAATTTTTTGGTCAATGCAGAAGCGCCCTCTAGTGGTTATATTCCTAAAAGGCAGAGCTGGCTGCCAGTAGTTGAGCAGCCTCTATGAACCAGGTCACCGCTCCATTCTGGGTCAGGGCCCATGCCTGGGTTACAGGCTAGATCCCCAGTGAGGCTGTGCAGAAGGCAGCCAATTGATGATGCTCTCTCATCATCGATGTTTCTCTCTCCCTCCCCCTTCCTCCCCTCCTCTCTGAAAATCAATAAAAATGTGTTTAAAAAAAAGAGGCTCCTCTCTGGAAAAAAAAAAAAAAAAAGCAGAGCTATGAGGGAAAAAGAGGCCCAAGTGCACTTAGCGAGGCAAAACCTGCTCCCCCTGAAGACTCTAAGACCCCAGAACTCCATGTTCATTAGGACTCTGTATAATAAATTTGTCATTTCAATTCTTTACACAAAATGTTCTGTTTTTTAATATCGAACCCTGACTTCCTGGTTCACAGGTTGATGTTCAACTATTGAGCTACACCAGTCAGCCACTTCGTTCCCTGTTCACTTCATCTGCCATCTTCACCAAATTCAAATTCTCCGCATCCTCCTCCGCTCTTCTGAGTTGTTAGAAAGGCCACCTCCCTCACAGACATGTACTCACTGTCATTTTTCCAGTTAGACAGGTCTACGAGCTCCCACTAGGCTTTGGTTTCTGTCTCCTGTTGACCACCTATCTTATCTGTGTCCCCAGGGCCAACTGCTTCTACTAGGCTGTGGATTCCAAAGGGGAACCTACAGTGCCCAGGACAAGGGACTGTGGCCTCTCAGGGCTTAGTATATTGCCGGGAGCCGGTCCATCCTTGCTGTTTCAAGGGACCTGGCATATATGGCATACTGTTCTTAATATGTTTGGTCACCTTCTTGGCACTGTGTTTTAACCAAGGTCACCTCTCCGAGAAAAGTTGTTTCCCCAGGTAGGGATCTTCCCCTGAAGTTAGGGAGGGAATAAAACC
>NW_006285917.1:2458851-2473987 GCF_000327345.1 Myotis davidii
CGGGCTGGAGAACCTAGTGTGAGAGCATGGCTACAGAACCTGGCTGGAGAACCTGGAGAACCTGGCTGGAGAACCTAGCAAGAGAACATGGACACAGTACTTGGCTGGAGATTGTGGCTAGAGATCCTGGCAAGGCTGCTGATCAACTGAACGCTGTCTCCGTGTCATTCCTTCTTCGCCGACTCCGTCCACACCTTTGGGGACCCCTGGACCCGCTGGGGCTGGACCCCAGCAGTATATAATGTCATAACACAGTGGTATTATCGTAACAGACACACTCAGGGGTTGGACCCACTGAATGGTAAGGTAAAAAAGCATGCAGACGGAAAAGCAGCAGGAGGTAGGGGAGCTTCCTACCTCATAACTCTGCCACCAGTTGGGGATGTTGGGACGCAGCTTCTGGTCACATACGACCTTGCGCATTTCCTCAATGGAAGGGTCAGAGGGCACTAAGTCATAATATGGCAGCTGATATTCTTCATGGACTCCTGGAAGAAAAGAAAATGTCCCCCTGAGTTACCAACAGAAGGAGGAGATGAGTCAAACTCCAATGAGAACAAGCACACTGCGGCCCGCACACACCACGTCCCACTAGGAGGGAATGGGCTCCCTGGAGAGCTCGGTGGATCCAGAGATGGGACAAGAGGTACAGATGATTAGCCAGAAACATCTTTTTCATACCAAACGGCAAGAAAACTATCAAAGACTACTGAGGTCAAGTTGACAGGCACCAACTTGAAAAGCTCCCAACCAGTCAAAGATGAGAACATTTATGCAATAGTAAGATTAATAACTTTAATGGAAACAAATATTTAAAATCCACCAGTTCAAAAAAAAAGTCTTCCAGTTCATAATTATACTAAACAGCAAAACCCTCAAAATCAGTCATCTTTGTAAGATGATAGGTAACACCTGTTATTTCGATAAATGGAAATCAAGTATTTTTCCTGCCGTTCCTGTTCAAGCTATCCACCTTGGTAACCATAGAGACAATTAGGGGAAGTTTCTCTTCCAAGAAGAAATCTAGCTAATACATGAAGGCTGACAGAATCAGAATATGGGCATTTTTCAACCTCTAATGAATTTGGACAGTGATCACTGATGGCTAGTAATATCACAGAAACAGAGTTACCAGCACTATGTGCCTTGTAACAGAAGAACTTCTGGAAAAAAAAATCTGATTGTAGTCATTGAACGTAACTATCACAGAAAATCCACAGGAACACATGAACTCTATGAAGAGACAAACAGGAAAATTTATGGGACAAAAGACTGGATTCTCCAATTAAAAAAACCATGGGGGCGGGGGCCGGAAATGGGATGTGAAACCTATCCTATATAATAAAAGGCTAATATGCAAATTGGCCGAATGGCGGAACAACCAGTCGCTATGACACACACTGACCACCAGGGGGCAGACATTCAATACAGGAGCTGCCCCCTGGTGGTCAGTGCGCTCCCACAGTGGGAGCGCCACCCAGCCAGAAGCCCTGAGCCGGGTTCATGGCTGGTGAGCGCAGTGGCACTGGCGGAAGCCTCTCCCGCCTCCATGGCAGCACTAAGGATGTCCATCTGTTGGAACCGCGCCCCCCCGCCACAGTGCATGAATTTCATGCACCGGGCCTCTAGTAGATTATAAGAGACTTACGCAATGCATCAATCAACTGCAACAAATGAACATTAACCCTAATTTTGAACAAACTGTTCAGGAGAAAATTGGGGAAATCTCAACATTGACTGATGTTAAATGATATTAAGAATTAATGTTCATTTTAAAAAGCATGACAAGAGTATTATTTTTGGAAGTCAGAGTTACACACTGAAATATTTTCCATAATAAAAAATTAATTTAAAAAATTCAATGTGCCCTAACCGGTTTGGCTTAGTGGATAAGCGTTAGCCTGCGAACTGAAGGATCCCAGGCTCGATCGATCCACAGGTGATCAATGATTCTCTCTCATCATTGTCTCTCTCCCCCTTCCTTCCTCTCTGAAATCAATAAAAATATATTTTAAAAAAATCCAATGTAACTTTCTCATGCCCTTTTCCAGGAAAAATTCTGCTATCCGGAGCTAATAGGAGAGACTTTTAAATAGAGTCCGGCCAGACCAGTGTTGCTCAGTGGTTGAGCATCGAGCTATGAATCAGGAGGTCCACCTTGGTAACCACAGATACAATTAGGGGAAGTTCAATTCCCAGTAAGGGCACACGCCCTAGTTGCGAGCTCAGTCCCCAGTGTGGTGTGTGCAGGAGGCAGCTGATCAATGATTCTCATCATTGATGTTCCTAGCTCTTCCTCCCTCTCGCTCTCTCTCTCTCTCTCTCTCTCTCTCTCTCTCTCTCTCCCTTCCCCTTCCTCTCTGAAATAAACAAAAAGCAATAGAGTTGACTTGGTAGTTATCTCAGAGGTAGTTAAGAGCTTGAGCTCTGACCTCAATTTACCACAGGTTGAATCCTAGTTTATCAGCCATATGATCTTGGGACAAATTAGCTAATCTCTCTTTGATTTGTTTCTTCATTTGCAAAATGGTGACAATATTAGTACCCACTTTACAGGTTTATAGTAAAGATTAAACTAATTTATACATAAAAAGGGATAAATGTTAGCATTATTATTATTATACACTTAGCCCCAATTTCTGGATGGTATGAGGAAGAACAAATTAAGTTACTCAGGTTAAGATCTGTGTGACCAGATTTTCTTAATCTGTTTTCTGTATATAAGGATCAAAATTTTAGATGGACAATTCTATGAATACCTGGGTGCCTTCTCCATAATTTGGATCTTACCAAAATTATTAAAGACAGAAAAAGATAGTAACACAGAAAGGGATCTAGCTGGAAGACTCACCAGTTCTTTTTAATTCATTTCACTTAATTCATTTCCCCTGACTGGAATTTCTTACATTAGAGATAACTGGCTGAGGGCAGGGCTCTAGTGGTTCCTGAACTTGAGGGCAGCATACTGGAAAGTCACTGTAAAATACTGATGTACTAAGCTCATGATAAAAATGTTCTCAGCTAAACCTGACACTACCTTTTACTGGATTCTGACATAAGTGAGTAGTTGCAAACTCCAAAGATTTAAGAAAAAGTACAAGAGAAAAACTCATTTTGAGAAAATTCTACACACTGGTAAGCTTTATCCTACAAATTGAGAAATTACCACTATTAATTTGTCAGTGAAACCCATGTTCCCCAGGATCTCAGCTTGAGAGCCAGTGTGTTCGCATACAATGCCTCTTGTATCAAGGAGACCGCTGCAGGAACTCCGTTCTATTCCTGCCCAGGACTTTCGCAACCTCCAGGCCCAATAAGAACAATCTGTTTTTAACATTTTTAAAAAGCCAATAGGCCTCCAGAATGTTCACCACAATGTAAAGCACTACTTTAGAAGCTGGTCCAGAGAGCACACACACCCTTCGCACAGCTACCTCCAGGGTTCCCTCATATGTGATGAGAACGCTGTGACTGACGGAGTCTGTCACTAGGCATCCGGCAGGTTGTAACAAGAAAGGAGGCAGTAGCACACCAGCATCCTCAGGTGATCAGCATCCTAGATGGGGAGGCAGGAGCAAGAAAAGGCAGAAGAGAAAAGTACCTCCAGAATTGCATCTTCGAGCAATCTCCCAATATACAAGCCCGAGGGCATAGATATCAGCACATTTAAAGGAGTCAAAGTGCTTCATGTTAATGGTTTCATCAAGCACTTCAGGGGCCATGTATCTGCAACAGCAAAGGAAACATGATCATGCCGAGGAAAAGATGACTTCTCTCCTTAAATCAAGGTACTGACTTGGAGACCCTCAGAATGTGGGTATTACCCCCCAAAAGTCCCTTGGGATGAGGAACTGATCAATGTTTTTATTGCAAACTCCCATATTTTGGATTCGAATCTAAATTCTTCAGCATAGCTTTAGGAAGTAGCATAGGCCACTCTTATTTGTACCTCTACTTTTTAACATCAAGATTTATTTTTAGCATGTTTTGATTTCTTGGCAGAGGTATTTGTACTGTGGGTCACAGGGCACTAACAGCATGTAATATCTAGTTACTACTGGGGTCTTGGACTTTATTAGATGTAGCCACAGTGACGGGTTGAGCTTAAATTTCATTCTGTACTTCTTTATCTGGTACAGATAATGTGAAAATTATTCTAGACAGTCATCAAAGTCCCTCTCAGCTCATTAATACTACTACACACACACACACACACACACACACACACACACACACACACACAGTAAGGCAAATTAGGGGATCACCTCAGGCCTCACAATTTGGGTCCTGGGTCATTCATTCATTCAGGTCAAAGGGGAGGGAAAAGCAGCAAAACAACTTAATGAAATTCACTGAGATTCAACGGATAAGCAGACCTTCTCTTACTTCCTCCTGCACAATGAGGAAGGCACACATGGACCACTCAGGACAGGCAGAGGGCCTTCCTACCGTTTGGTTCCCACCCTCTGATTTGGGGCAATGTCAATGGTGTCTGTGACTGCATCATGACGGACGGCCAGGCCCAGGTCTGCAATTGCGCACATGCCATTTTTCTTCACTAGGATGTTCTTCGACTTTAAGTCTCGATGAGCAATTCCAGGCTTGCCTGGCAAAGAGAAAAAACAGGGACCTTTAAAGAAAGATCGTAAAAATGTTACAAGCAAGAGTCTACAGCCAGACTGAATGTTAGGAAGTCCCGTGAGTTTGAGTCCTGGCTTTGCCTCCCACTAGACCAGTAACCCTGGAAAAGCGACTTAACCCAACTATACAGACTAACACCAGTACTGACTTCACAGAAATGTTGTGAGGAGTAAATGCATTAATGTAGGTAAGTGATGAGCTCAGAAGGGCATTGTATTAGATGCTATTACCATGACTACTACTACTACTCGCCTTCCCTGAACTATTACGCTCCAGTACTGAAGTGCTGAGGAATTCAAAGAAAAACTGCTGTGTTGGCTATGTGTTAGAATCAAACAAAATTACCAGCAATTAACCCTCAGAGTGCCAACCAATATCCTAGGAACTATAAAATTGCCAAGGCAATTTTGCTGATTTTACAGCAAAGCCATCTGTCAATAAAGAGTGAACTACTAGCACCTAATAGAACGCCGCAGGAGGAGCGCAAAGGCGCGCCCAGCACTTTTGGCGAAAGACAGGAGGCGCGCGATCGCGCTCCCCGGCACTCTAGGGGTTAATAAAGACTGCTGATACCCCACAGAGGCTAGAAACACGACCAAACTTTTAATGCTGGTTTTCTGTCATGGCCATGGCCGCAAGTGCTGTTGCCCTGGTCAACCAGGCATCAGGGAACACACCCTGCCACTGTGACAAGATCCAGGATTTCCTAAAGAGCTGACAGTACAGTCAACAACCAGGGCTGGTCAAGGCCTTCTGCCTCCAGAAAAACCTTCCTAGACTAAGGAAGCCCAGGGCGTAATCCACCAAGCAGTCTTTCAGCCAGCTGCCCCCAGTGAACGTGTGAATTACTAAACTGATGCTCCTGTCACAAGAGCCCCCTGCATCGTCTTAGCTCCTGTGCATTGTGGACTTCTGAGATGCCTGCTCAGTGAACACCAGCTCCAATCCCCGCCACTTTCCCACGAGCCCCTGCGGCGGTGCTGGAGGTGGTGGGAGAACCCCGGAGACCCTCTTGTTCTCACTCAAGTCAAGTCCAAACCTCCCTCCTTCAGATTAGACGACAGTTCCTGAGGTCCAGCTCCAATGTTCTCAGGAAGAAGGTGTCTGGGAACCAAATCAGGATGGTAAAAGCTTTTAAAGGCAACCCAGCATTGCTGCCCCTCGGCTGGGTCCACTCACCTTGGGTGCCCACGATCTCCATGTGCAGGTGTGCCAGCCCACTGGCAGCAGACAAGGCCAGCTTAATCATCCCCTCGATCGTCACTGTGTACCGGTTAAGATAATCAAACAGGGAGCCATGCTCATGGTAGTCCGAGACGAGCCACAGCTGTGTCCAGGTGCCATTATCTGCAGAGAACCACAGAAGAGTTTCAGAAAAGGCACAACCACAGAGGTTAAAGCAGGAAGGAAGATGTGCACCCCATGGACTCCAGTTGCTCCTGAACTCCCACCTCTCACCTTCACACCTCCGGGGCCTCCTCTGCGCCCGTTTCACCTGCAGGTGTTCCAGGCTCCAGGGAGGACAGGACAGCATTTCGTTCTCAGACCCGCTCCCTTATTTCTCGCAGGTGGCTTAGGGTCTGGACAGCGTCCCACTGTAACCCCAACTCTGAAGTGAGAGGCCTCCAGAAGAGGAAGCGTACGCTCAGGGAGTAACACTGCTCCCGATCCTGAGGCGACCCTTCTCTACGCTAGCAACCACCACTGGCTGCGCCCACCCCGCCACGGCGGAGGCTCCGCAGGCCCTCTCTGCAGAGACCCTTTTTTGACAATGGATTTATCGTGTACATGGGTTTCAGGTTACAATTCTATAATACATCATCTGTATATTGTATTGTGCTCCAGTCTCCTTAAATCACCATCTATGCCCCCTATATCCTCCCCTACCTTCCCCCACCCCATTCTCTAAGACGCTCTGAGCACAGCCCAGCCCAGCACCTGTCTCATTTGTAGCATTTCTTTCCTAAATCCACTGCTCTTTCCAGGTTATGAGCTCTGAGCAGGAAAGAGCTCCTTTGTGCATTATTGCATCCCAGACCAAAAAACACTTTCCAGGCCATGACGAGCACACATCCAAGGATTCCAGAGAGGTCGTCTCGCCCTCAGAAGAGCAATGGAAGGTGGATAGTATACACTCTTATACATTGTGGGTGTGGGTGTGTGTGCAGTGGGAAGGAGGAGGGGGAGGAAGAGAGGGAGAAAAAGTAAAACCAAAAACTGTCAATCTAATTGGGTTATGCTGCAGTCAATAGGAAAATTGGAAATTGGATTGAGATCTTCTAAATTCCAGGCCGGTGCTGGTTCCAGGACACGACACCGTACTACATATCATGTTAAAAAGGCAAGTCAGAGGAGTCCCATTTCCCCCGCCCCTGGTCCCAATGTGGACTCAACAGCCAGACCGACTCACACAGCTGCCAGGTCATCAAGGGAGTGGCTTCTGAACAGCACTAGCCTTGGCTTCTCTGAACAGGGCTCCACTCAACACACCCCTCTTACACTCCAAACAGCCCCCAAGTCTTGAGGACCCTGCCAATACGTCAAAAGGGAAGACATATTTTGATCCTTTAAAATAGATGTAAGATTTAAGTTGTTTTGTTCAGAAGGAGTAAAAAATTCTCTTCCGCTTCTTCCCTTGTGTATGAGACCAAGACGTTTCAGCCGGGGGAGGCCGAGATCACTACCAACCCCCACAGCAATGTGAGGAATGCGCAGCCTGCTGCTGTTTTAGGAAGGAAACATAAATACTTAGCATCTTCCGTAGGCTTTGTAGACACTAACTTCTAAAAATCGCTGTGCCCTGGGAGCAAACTAGGTCACAACTGCCAGGAGATTCCACAACGGCAAAGCCCATCACCTCATGGTCTCTGACTCCAAGTGGACTACCTCCCCGTGTGTCTGCTGTCCCCTCTTCCCGGGGCCTGTGAGGGCAGGGACTGTGTCTTGTTCTATGGGCAGAGGTCCTGCCTATAGTTGTCAATAGATGATGTTACTGAACTAATGAATGAAATTTCAGTTACCACCCATCATTTCATAAAAAAATACACTCCTCTCAAAAAGGCCTCACAATCTGGCCTCCAGGACTCACCGCCGTCTCTGCTGTAACACAGCCACCCCGTTACTGCAGGTTCCCAAATACACCTCACCTCTGCTCACCTGTCTGGAGTGAGCCTTCCACTGGTTTTGCTTTCTGACCAGCTCCTGCTGCCTCCGCCTCAGTCAAGCTCAGGTGTGCCTTCCCGACCCGCATCTCACCCCCAACTGTGCTCACTAGAACAGCATGTTACCTGATCACACCCTGTAATCCACCGTTACTTTATCCCTTTGTAGTGAGTGAGGCCCTCAAAAATGACAACGTGCCTGGCCCCACAAGAAAGACTCAAAAACAAAAGCAAGAACAGGAGCGGGGAGGAGGAGGAGGAGACAAGGGACCTCGGGTATAAGCGGACCCAACGCTGAGTCTGAGAGCCATGAGGTGGCACTCTGGCGGCAGGCAGGTCACCGCTTTGCTGCACCTGCTCCACTGCAAAACGGTGTCTGCTGCTGGGGTGCCTGCCACAGAACGTGGGCGACGTGCTTTTCTGGGCCGGAGCTGAGGCCACAGTTCTTCCCTCCTGTGGGGCCCCTCAGGGACTACCCGGGGGAGGGGGGTTGAGAGTGTCTTGGAAGGGAAGTGAGCAGGAGGGGCAAGAGCTTTATCCTGTTCACCTGCTTAGCAACTGCTTCTTTACTTGCTAAGTAACCTGGGTTTCCACATAAGCTTTTTGTAGAAGACAAGTTTGAAAATCATTACCTTATTTAGGTTCTCTATGGGCAATAACTATGAAGGCAAACAGAGCTGTGTTGCCCCAGTCACCCCTCCGTCTGGGACCATGGTTGGCTTTAGGACACGCTGTCTCCACGCCCAGCCCTTTACCTTTATTGTCAGCAGCAATAAATCCGAGGATGTTTTCGTGGCGCAGCATGACTGTCTGGTATATCTCTGCTTCCCGGAACCAGGACCGTTCCTCACGAGAAGAGAAAATTTTCACAGCCACATCACCACCCCTCCAGCGGCCGCGCCACACTTCTCCAAACCGGCCCTTGCCAATAATCTCCTGTAAAACGATGGTTCGGGCCACTGTGCGCTGGACAAAAAGTGGTAACCCTATGGACCAAAGGATGGAAAGAAAGCTGACACTGTAATTTTGCTAAACTTTGTAACTCCCACTCTCACTGCCACACTGGAAAAGCCTTATCACCGTGCCCCATGCTGTACTGCTTCACTGGCCATGCAGAGCTGTGGCTGCCCCTGTACCATGTCCAGGTAGCCCACCAGAAGACTAAGCCAGGCAGCGCCTGAGAGTGAATACAGAAAGGGAAATGCCAAGGATTATCTGTTCCTGATCTAAGCAATTTATCCTCTCCGTTAGCGTGGATGACAGATTTTAATATAAACATCTGACCAGATTTATCAACTCTGTAACCAGCCACCTGTGGGCCAATCCATCCACATCTGCCTTATGCTGATGAAGAGGAAAGAGGGCAGAAAAGATGAAAGTGAGGACTTGAGCACTGGGAGCACCTTCTGGCTCTCTGCTCATTCGCCACTAGAGGGCAGTGCTACGTGTCCCATGAAACCCAAATTGTGGTCAGGGCATAATAGGATCTAGAGATCAAAGTTCTGCTCACAGGTGGAGCTCCAGATGCAGAATGGGAGACTACCCATGCTTATTCTAAGATTAATTTTATTGTCTTTCTAGAACTCATTTATTGCCTCATTTGACTCATTCAATGTCTCCCTATCTTACCAATCCACCCCTACTATCATAACTAACTCTTAACTCTCTCACTTCCTCTTCCCGACCAAATAAAAAAATGTTATTAATCCCTAACTCTTGTGGATGTAAATGACCACTTACTGTATGCTTTAGGCACTATGCTAAGGGTTTTACGTAAATTATCTCATTTCCTCACAAATACCTATAAGGTGGGTATTTTTATCATCTCCATTTTACAGATGAGAAAACTGAGGCCCAAAGGGAGAAGGTTACATAACTCATTCAAATGCATACAAACAATAAGTGGCAATATAGGAATTAAAATCTAGGACTGGCTGACTCCAAAGTTCATGCTTTTTAACTATATGCAGTATAGAGCCAGCAAAAAGTTTCTCAACTTAGACCCCTACTCCCCATCTTCTCTGTGCCAGTCCTAGTTCAGGCCCTTCTTTAAAACATTTCCAACTGGTGTTTCTGCCTCCCATCTCACCCTGCTCCTGCCCTGCCACCCACACAGTCCTACCTCACCCTGCCCTCTCTAACAGCAGGTTGGCAAATGAATGAATTCATCCTCCACACCACTGCCAGAACTCCTTCCACAGGAAAAGTTTCAGTAGCTGCCTCTTATCTTGCCAGAAAAAGCACAGCACTCAAGGTCCCTTCCTCCTGGACAGCCTGCCCCTCCCACTCCCAGCATGGCCACGCCATGCCGGACTCTATGGTTCTCTGAACACTCGGTGAACTTTCATGCCTTTTTGTCCTTTTGCTCAAGAGATTTTCTTTGGCCTGGAATGTTCCTTGTTCTCTCATTTCTCTTAAAACTTCAAATTCAGCCTTCATGACCCCTTTGAGTGCACCCTCCTCTGCAGGACCTTTCCCAACAATCTCCATCCCTTTTATCCAACTTTGGGTCAGCTTCCTTCTCATCTTTGTTCATCCTGTATCATCCAGAGGGTGTTCTATACATATTTGTCCATGTGAATTGAAAGTCACGTAAGCAGCAAGGACTTATTCACTTTAAATCCACAGAATTAAAACTCCAACACCTTGGAAGCTCTGCATATTCCAAATTAAGAATGGAGTAAACCAGTGGTCAGCAAACTGCGGCTCGCGAGCCACATGTGGCTCTATGGCCCCTTGAGTGTGGCTCTTCCTAAGCCTTAGGAGTACCCTAATTAAGTTAATAACAATGTACCTACCTATATAGTTTAAGTTTAAAAAATTTGGCTCCCAAAAGAAATTTCAATCGTTGTACTCTTAATATTTGGCTCTGTTGACTAAAGAGTTTGCCGACCACTGGACTAAACCATCCAGAGAGAAATGGTTATTTATCACTTCATCCCAGCTGACTAACCACCACGCACCTTCCAGAGCCTCAGCTAGACTCTGGAAACCGAGCTACCCTCCTCTGACAACAAACCAAGCCACAGGCAGTCAGGAAGGTCTAACCACTGCCCTTCCTCCTTCATCAAAGAACAGGCCATCTATTTTTCTCTCTTCCTAAACGTATACAGCTTTTAATACATCCATCATTTTGGCACACTCTACTGCAGAGCTTAATAAAGGCAAAACCACTAAAATTCAAGAGATGTCAAAGTATTCCTTGTGTTCAAGGAGAAATGTCTGGCTATGACTGATGGTATAATTTCCCTTCAGAACAGTCTTGTCACATGGCAAAAAAAAATACATAAACATGCCCTAACCGGTTTGGCTCAGTGGATAGAGCGTTGGCCTGCAGACTGAAGGGTCCCGGGTTCGATTCTGGTCAAGGGCATGTACCTTGGTTGCAGGCACATCCCCAGTGGGGAATGTGTAGGAGGCAGCTGATCAATGTTTCTCTCTCACTGATGTTTCCAACTCTCTATCCCTCTCCCTTCCTCTCTGTAAAAATTAATAAAATATATAAAAAATACATAAACACAAAATTCTCACAAATATGATTCTGTATGTTTTAGCTACATTGGCAACAATAATTTTGGTGGATGATTTTTTTACAAGAACAGAATACCACCATCACTAAAATAATTGTTTATCTTCATGAAAAGACTTTTGCAGTCACACTCATATCTGATAGCTAGCTGAGCTATATACCCTGAGACCCGAACAATCCAATCCCCTTTTGCCAATCCTGGTCTCACGACAAGGCCCAGTGTTTGGTTCAATTCCCTCATCTAAGGAAGACTCGGTGACCAACAGGCAGGACAAGGAATGGGGCTGATGCCGTGCTGGAAGCCCAAGCTGCCTTTATTTAACGGCATGAAAAAACGCCTGGGCAACTGGAACAAGTCAATGATTCACCAAACCCAGCTTTCAGCTTCACTCAATGTCCTTAAACTCCCCTTGTGGTTGCTCAGGGATCAATGATTAGCTGTCGCCACCTCACAGGAACGCGGCACACTCCTGTTTCTCAAAAGGGGCCCTTAAATTGAGCACTGCACCGCTCAGGTGGAACCAGATGAATTTTAATAGATGTTGGTTACAGAACTTGGAGAGAGGCAGAGTTTCTGGACGAGAGAGGTTTGCACTTGACCTTTGGAATCCCAGGGAATGAAAAATTTTCTGTGATCCCCACCCCCTTATCTTATTACATGTCAGACTCCACAAGAAGGGGAAGTATGACACCAAAACTCACTGCCGCTAGAAACAAGTGTAAGGTCCAGCCTTTCTCAGAAATGCTCCATCTATCCTGCTGGGAAGCAGTGATGAAGGCCAACGACAGACACAAGGCCAGGAGAACTCAGTACCTGAGCCAGACCCTGATGTGGAGAGATCGTAGACAAGATCTTGGAGCGTCTTGTCTTTGGAGAGGCACATCTCACATGAGGGATCTTCCATGTCCAGCCTCTGGCGGTTGTGATAGACACGCTGGTGATAGTTAATGACAAGGAAAACGATGATGATGATGAGAAACAGGAGGAACACTGGGCCGGCAATGATGCCGACCAGCTCCACAGGGCCCCACATGGAAGGGTGCTCAGGCTCCTTGAGGTGACCTGGGTCAAGTGAGAAAGGAGAGGGAAAGAACAAAGAGTCAAAACAAGGGAAGGCGCTGGCCCTATTTATCCCCAGCACCTCCCTCTAAGTGAAATGTCCGTTCCCTCTCCACATGCTCCAGGTGTGTCTGACCTCTCCAGTCTTATGGGGCTGGTTTGTCTGCTCTCAAATGCAAACCTCTTTAGTGCCCTTCGCATCAGTCAAATCCATAACCCACTCTGTAATTTCATGGTACTTTCCCCATCTCAGTGGCCCAGACAGATGCCAGGATCTACTCTTCAACTTGTAACTCTTTTAAGCTCTGCTCCAGTCTCTCTCCTGCTCCTCTATCTCCTCAGTGATGCCTTCTAAATGGCAGACGTGTAGAGGAGTGAGGTCTAACACTTCCCAGCCTTGATCACTGCCCTTTTTGCCTAATTATAGCCCCTCTTTCCAGGATTGCCTTCACCACACCCCAAAAGCTCCCTTCCTGAGGCTCTGGGGTTGCCTCCTTCAGAATCAGTCACCCACCCACTCCCACCCCCTCCTTGCCTGGTTCTCCCACTCCTCAACAGCTGCCTATGCCACGTGGCCACCTTCCAAAATGCAGCTTTCACCTCTGGGACCAACTTGACAACAATCGGCCTCCCTCATCCTCTAACCTACAAACCTGATGTGGGAGCAATCCCATCCCTTGTCACCTTAGGGCCATGGTCGGCAATCTGTGGCTTGTGAGCCACATGCGGCTTTTTGGCCCCTTGAGTGTGGCTCTTCCTAAGCCTTAGGAGTACCCTAATTAAGTTAGTAACAATGTACCTACCTATATAGTTTAAGTTTAAAAAATGTGGCTCTCAAAAGAAATTTCAATCATACTGTTGATATATGGCTCTGTTGACTAATGAGTTTGCCAACCACTGCCTTAGGGAACTTCAAAAAGTTTACCTATCATCAAACAAAGGGATTGGGAAGCGTAGAGAAGGATGAAATGACAGGGGTGCTCCACCTCCAAGATGAGCCAATAGTCCAACAAGGGTGTCCACTCACCACTGGGAACCCTCAGGTCGATCTTGTTGCAGAAGTCAGTATAGCAGCAGTGGGTGTTACGCAGGTCCTCGGAGCTCAGGCAATAGAAGGGCTTCCCAGCAGGGACCAGCTCCACTTTGGGGATGCAGGTACGCACATGGTGCTCCATCCCATCCAGGTTGAAAATGGAAACCATGCAGGCCCCATCTGTTTCACACGTGTAGTTGGCCTGTAGGCAGCTGGTGCATGTACACAGCAGAGCTGCAGGAAATTTGGGAGTAGACATTGACATCAAAGATTAGATCTTATCCCAGGTCCTTTCACAAACTTAGAATATCATTCCTTAGCATCCTTGATGTTCCAAAATAAGGAGCTTTTATAGAGATCGGGTCAGAAAGATGATACTGTCAATGGAGACACAACCTTTTCACCTGTTTATTCAGCTCACAAACAAGACTTTCTGGGCCCCACCATTTTCCTCTAGGTGCTCTATTTTATGCCTCTGAGACACAGAGAACCTACCTTTTGAACTTTGCCTTAGACTTAATACAAATAATTTTGTGACTGGGAAAGACATTTTTCTTTAAATTTAGATGCCTAGTTTCCTGAATGCAGTCAGTATGCATACTCCCATATATTCTTTTGCTGCAATGTTCTTTTTCCTGGCGAATTCTTACAAATCCTTTACAATTCAGCTTAAACATCACTTCCTTTGAAAAGCTTCTCCTGCCATCCCGGCTGAGTGGCTCAGCTGGCTGGAGCGTTGTCCTGTGCACCAAAAGGCTGTGGGTTCGACCCCGGTCAGGGTGCTGAGGAAGGCAACTGATAGATGTCTCTCACACTGATGTTTCTCTCTCTCTCTCAAATCAATAAACACGTCCTCAGGTGAGGATTTAAAAAAAAAAGAAAAGCTTCCCCTGACTGTCCCACATCCTCTTCCTTTAGTCCAGTGGTCGGCAAACTGCGGCTCGAGAGCCACATGTGGCTCTTTGGCCCCTTGAGTGTGGCTCTTTTACAAAATACCAACTTCTGCGCATGGGCCACGAAGTTTCAATCGCACTGTACCTGTGCGCCCGCACGTGGTATTTTGTGGAAGAGCCACACTCAAGGGGCCAAAGAGCCGCATGTGGCTCGCGAGCCGCAGTTTGCCAACCACTCCTTTAGTCCATGGCAAGTACCTCTCTCATGAGGGCAAAAACAATACCCTCCAAAGAAGATAATATCAGTGGCTACCTCATAAAGTTACTGTGAGGATTAAATGAGCTAATGCATAAAAAGGACTCAATGTGTTTAACCCATTCTGAAAGGTCCCTGGATATCACTTTAGAGAGTAATATATGTCTATATACGGTGTGTGTGTGTGTGTATGTGTGTGTGTGTATATATATATATATTTCCCCCCCCAAATTGGTAGTGTATGCAATCATCTCTGGGCCTAGTGAGTTTTGCTGGGTGTGTAGTAAACATAAGTGTAGACTATTGGCAGGAAATTACTGTAAGTGAATTTGTGCCTCTGAAAGCTAGTTCAGCAGCCCTGGAGTCTGAAATACTTGATTTATCTGCGTCCTCAGGTGAGGATTTAAAAAAAAAAGAAAAGCTTCCCCTGACTGTCCCACATCCTCTTCCTTTAGTCCAGTGGTCGGCAAACTGCGGCTCGAGAGCCACATGTGGCTCTTTGGCCCCTTGAGTGTGGCTCTTCCACAAAATACCAACTTCTGCGCATGGGCCACGAAGTTTCA
>NW_006285917.1:2474008-2488653 GCF_000327345.1 Myotis davidii
TGGACGAGCCACACTCAAGGGGCCAAAGAGCCGCATGTGGCTCGCGAGCCGCAGTTTGCCAACCACTCCTTTAGTCCATGGCAAGTACCTCTCTCATGAGGGCAAAAACAATACCCTCCAAAGAAGATAATATCAGTGGCTACCTCATAAAGTTACTGTGAGGATTAAATGAGCTAATGCATAAAAAGGACTCAATGTGTTTAACCCATTCTGAAAGGTCCCTGGATATCACTTTAGAGAGTAATATATGTCTATATACGGTGTGTGTGTGTGTGTGTATGTGTGTGTGTGTATATATATATATATTTCCCCCCCCAAATTGGTAGTGTATGCAATCATCTCTGGGCCTAGTGAGTTTTGCTGGGTGTGTAGTAAACATAAGTGTAGACTATTGGCAGGAAATTACTGTAAGTGAATTTGTGCCTCTGAAAGCTAGTTCAGCAGCCCTGGAGTCTGAAATACTTGATTTATCTGTCTAACAGGAATAGCACAGACAGCAGCAGTTGGTTCTGCCCAGCACTGTCTCCCCTGAGCCTAACCGAGCCCTGACCTTTGGGAGGGGCAGGAGTGTGGCTTTAGCCACTACAATGCTTAGGTTGGGACTCAGAGAGGATGGAGGTGGTAGGGCCCACCCAGGTCCCAGACTAGACACTAAGTGGATACTATCTGGATACCGAGTGGGAAGGTATTCAAACTAGGGCCCCAGAGAAGAGACATATGTGACCAGTCCCATGAAAACCCAGTCGGTTGTAACTCACCCCTCTAGGCTGTAAACAGTTTATCTTTGTCTTTTTCTCCTATACAATGGGAGGCACCTCTTGGCTTTCAATCCAAAGGCAGATTCTAAATATCTCAGTGTCACACCCCTCCTTTCTCAGGCTTCTGTAAAGGACACATCCCTGCCATCCCAGCCAAGGAAACAAAGGAGAGAGCGCACTGACAGGTCAACAGCACTAGGGCCTGTGGTTATTTTTCTCACAGCGTTTGATCAGATCCCTTTCTTCAGGGAGAAATTCCAAAACATGTAGCAACCTGCTGAAGGGTTTGGGTAGTGTTACATTTTTAAAGGCAGGAAGTTTAAAGCAGGTACTCTTTAGGCTACATTCCAAATCTAGAAGGAATTTTAAAAGTAAATGCCTCCTAAACTTCAATCCCAACCCGTTCAGACACAAAGACTAAAAGAACCTTCTCCATTTTTCTTACCAAATACCTTTATTTGCTCCCTTTTATTCACCTTGTAAACAAATTTACTTCTGTGCCCTTCCGAACACTCAATCCAAACCTTTTACTCAAGCTGCAGTCCTATTACTTCAGGGAAGCCAATACCCACTCCTTTGTGTCAGGGGGACATTCAAGCACAAAAGGGGTTCCCCATGGAGTGAACACCTCTCAATACATGCACCAGGCCACCTAGCAAAGAGAACAGCATTGGGTCTATTTTGGGAAGCGAGAAGGGAAAGCGAACAACTCCAAGAGGGCTATTCTGAGCACAGTGGGACACACAGGCCAGACCCGCAGCCGCCTTGTGAAAAAAGCTCACTTCAGAGTCGTCAATTGGGAGCCAGGAGTCTCTGATTCCAGATACTTAGCCTCCTTTCATTGGTTCACGGCCCCTTTCACAGTGATTCATCCTGGAGAACGAACACACCCACACGTGGCTCATTATTTTTGGGAAGTACTTAAACAATCTTGGTGTAAGACAGGAAAGAGCAAAAGTGGTGAAATCTATGCTAGACTGGACGAAGACCGGAACTGGGAGCAGGGCCTTGTGGGTTTGTGATAAGGAATTGAGCAAGTCCCTGAATCTATCTGGGCCTTGGCTGCCTAACCAAAAAAGACCATTTATCTTACAGAAATGGTATAAAGATTAGCCAAACATCCCTTAAGTGCTGTGGGTACTCTGAGAAAGACTCTGTGCACCCATCTGTGTATGTCTATATGTTTTACAATGAGTGACAAGTCTGAGGAAGATCTATTTTTAACAGAAACATCACTACTGCCCACACCCCTGAAAAGGTTTCAGTTACTATCACTGGAGCCACGCAGGGTATCACAGCAGGAAACAGGTCAGAAAGACCTGGCTCAAATACCAGCTCTAATATTAATCACATGACCTTGGGCAAGTTGGGAACCTTCATGCACCCTGGCTTCCTAATCTGTAAAGTGGAACTGTTAATAATGATGTCACAGGACTAGGTAAGAATGGAATGAAATTAAAAAGTGCTTAACAAGTAGATGCTCAATAAATTTTAATCCTAACTCTCAAAGTAAAACTCAAACACACTTAACATTTGTCTCTTTATCCATTAATCAGGGAGTGGCAAGTTAAAGCAAGACCACAGCAAGAACTGCTGCTTGAGCCTCAGCGCTGCCAGTAACTGAGTCGCGTGGCATTGGGCAAGTCATGTAACCTCTCTGAACCTCATTTTCCTCATGATTAACCAGAAAGGAGAGGCTGAACTAGATGACCTCTAAAATCCTCCAGCTGCAATTTGAATCCAGTTTATTTCTAAATTCCACATTGTTTGCCTCACTGATCCAACACTGGGAAGTTCTGCTTTAAATTTTATATACCTTATCCTGAACTTTAAAGACAGAGATTATGGCTAGTCTTCTGTAAATATTCATTTTTCACTAAAACAAAGTAAGTGATAATAAAATTACACAAACATCTGAATTTACTATAAATTTGCTATAAGTCACAAACCTAATTTTAATGTCTTTGAAAAGCTAAATCTGGATTAATGGTAACAGCCTTTATAATGTTTCATATTGACTCATCAAGTTAAATCAGTCTGCACACGCGAATATAAACAACACATATCTAACAGTTACATAGTTAAAATAACACAATTAGGAAAACCAATCACAGAGGAGTAACAAAATCATTCTACACACAAACAGGTTAAAAAGTGGTCGGAACAAAATTCCCACTAGCACAGAATTTGGTTATTAACAAGCTAGTCAAACCTGAACTAAAAAGGCAAAACCGCTTTGGCAGGATTTGAACATGGTTCCAAAATATGGTTAGAAGGTGGTTTGTGGTAGGAAATAAATGCAAATTGGACTCGGGAGAGAGGCTGTGTTTTGAGGAAGGCTGGTGAAGGCTGACAAGTTCCAGCTCGGGCAGATTCGGCCCAGCCGCACGCTGCGGAGGCACTAACACAGCCAGGTCCCGGCGAGACAGCCTCACCACGGTTCGGTCCCCTCTATTACCCACTGGCAGACACTGGGAAGACACTGGTGAGGCTGTGGTTCACTGGCAGTTCCTAAGAACCACCATACAGGGCCAGGCTCCTGCCACTCGCCCGGTATTGGGCCTGAGACCATATCGCCAGGCGACGAGGGGTAGGAGAGCACAGGGGGTGGCACAAACCTCACAAGGTCAGAGGCACACCGCACAACGTGCACGTCTGTCCTGGGAGAGAAAGGTCTGTGAATGTCCTAACGTGTTTTAAAGCTACAGTATTTGTGGTTTGTAGCTTATGTGAAGTGCTTCTTGGAGATAAGTTGCATCAAATTAGTTCTGGCGTGGAGCACTGCACACTCGACTTGCCACTTCAAACTTCACCAGGCAACCTCCTCCTTGCAGCGTATCCACTATGTCTGGTGCCCAAATCAGCCTGTGCTGCCCTCACTCTTCATTTTTTACAAGTTGATCAGAAAGTCCCTCCCAGCCTTCATTCTTCCATCAGACGGGCCAAACTATCGGAAAACCCTATCACAACCCAGGATCATTTTAATTATTCTTCCTTAGGATCGAACAAGGACCACAACTCTGCACAACTCTGTGATGCTGAACGGCCAAAGTGATCTTGAAAAATTAAAACATAAAGTTGGAGGACTCACACTTTCTGATTTCAAAACTTACTCCAGCACAAGCATAGGCATACAAATCAATGAAATAGACTTGTGAGAAACAAATCTATACATCTAAGATCAACGGATTTTTGAGAGGAATGTCTAACAGGGGTCCTCAAACTATGGCCCGCAGGCCACATGCAAATAATATTGTACTTGTTCCCATTTTGTTTTTTTACTTCAAAATAAGATATGTGCAGTGTGCATAGGAATTTGTTCATAGTTTTTTTTTTTTTTAAACTATAGTCCAGCCCTCCAACGGTCTGAGGGACAGTGAACTGGCCCCCTGTTTAAAAAGTTTGAGGACCCCTGGTCTAGAACCTTCAGGGGGGAAGACTAGTTTTCAACAAATGGTGCTGGACAACTGGATAGCCACATGCAAAAAATAAAAAAAAAAAACAGAAACCTTACCTTCCACCATAGACAAAAACTAACTCAAAATGAATTAAAAATCTATATATAAGATGAAACTTATATTCTACAACTTAAAAAACAGGGGCAAATCTTTGATTTTGTATTTGTAATGGTCTCTTAGATATCACACCAAAAGCACAAGCAACAAAACAAAAATAGATAAACTGGCCTTCATAAAAATTAAAAACTTCTGTGTACCAAAGGATAACAAATATTAAGAGGGTGAAAAGAAATCATATATCTAATAATGGTCTAGTTACTAGATTCTAGTATATACTAGACTCTAGTATATAGAATATATAAAGAACCCTTACAACTCAATAACGAAAAACAATTTTTTAAAAAAATATATTTTATTGATTTTTTACAGAGAGGAAGGGAGAGGGAATAGAGCGTTAGAAACATCGATGAGAGAAACATTGATCAACCGCCTCCTGCACACCCCCCACTGGGGATGTGCCCGCAACCAAGGTACATGCCCTTGACCGGAATCGAACCCAGGACCCTTGAGTCCGCAGGCCGACGCTCTATCCACTGAGCCAAACCAGTTAGGGCCGAAAAACAATTTTTAAAAAAATGGGCAAAGGACCTGAACAGACATTTCTTCAAATAAAATATACAAATGGTCAACAAGCTCACGAAAAGATGTTCAACAAGATCTCAAATACAAAAGAATTTCAAATTCAAATGCAAATAAAAACCACAAGATATCACTTCATACCTACTCGGAAGGCCAAAAGGAAATGAAAAAGGAAAACAGCAAGCACTGGTGAAGACCCAGAGAAACTGAAACCTCAAACATTGCTGTGGAAAGAGTTCGATGGTTCCTCGATAAGTTAAACATTGAATTACCATATAACCCAGTAATTCTACTCCTAGGTATAGTATATTCAAAAGATTAAAAACAAGTGTTCACACAAAACCTTGTACACAAATGTTCATAACAGCACTATTCACAATAATTAAAAGGTAGAAACAACCCAAATGCCCATCAAATAATGAATTGGTGAATAAAATATGGTACATTCATATAATGGAATATTATTCAGCTACAAAAATAAATAAGTTATTGACACATACTACAATATGCATAAACTTTTAAAAACCATTATGTTAAGTGAAAGAAGTAGCACATTGTATGATTCCATTTATATTAAATATCCAGAAAGCAAATTAATCCACCGCCCCCCTACCCCCACCCCTTTGACAACCCAGGACCCTTCAGTCCACAGGCCCTATCTACTGGGCCAAACTGGCTAGGGATACAGTAATTACTGATCTAGACAACAGCCAATGTGTTTATGAAAATCCTTAATTTAAAAATTCAGATGCTGCCTGGCCGGCATGGCTCAATGGTTAAGTGTCAACCTATGAACCAGGAGGGCACGGTTCAATTCCTGGTCAGGGCACATGCCTGGGTTTCGGACTTAATCCCCAGTAGGGAGCCTGCAGGAGGCAGCTGATCAGTGATTCTCATCATTGATGTTTCTATCTCCCTCTCCCTCTTCCTCTCCCTCTCCCTCTCCCTTCTTCTCTGAAATCAATAAAAAAATATATTTTTTAAAAAATGGAGGTATTGCCTGGCTGGTGTGGCTCAGTTGAATGGAGCATCATTCCATACACTAAAGGTGGCAGGTTCAATTCCCAGTCAGGACACATACCCATGTTGCAAATTCGATCCCTGATCTGGCTGTGTGGGGTAGCATACGGAGGCAACCCATCAATGTTTCTATCTCTCTCTCTCTCTCTCTCTCCCTTCTCCCCCACCCCTTCCTCTCTGTAAAATCAATCAAAAAAATTTTTAATGTGATTTTTTTTAAAGAAGGTGGTGTCTGGCAGTAAACTGTCACAAAATAGAGGTAGGTTTTCCTGAAAAGAGGAAGTGTGGGGTGGGGGGGGCAATAATGGGGCACTGACATTGCATCAAGCAGCCAAAGCTCTAACTAACCGAAGTAGAAAAATCTTGCAGTAAAGTGATCAGATGTTATTGGTAAAAAAAGACCCAAGTTACACCTTCACCTTTCACAAGGTGATTGTAAAACAAAACCTCTCAAGTTTCCAAGAGCCATAATAAAGTCAAATTTCATATGTGTAGTTGGTGGTACCTAAAAAACACACAAAATGTACTGGTAAAAGCACTTATGAAAAAACGTAACTGACTTCATAAAGGAAGCTATTTGTATGAGGAGGGAAAAAACCCACAGATTTAACAGTAAGATACTTTATAAGCTTGCTATTTAATTCCAATCTGGGAAAAGGTCTCGGAATGGAGTTTGCATGAGAGAAAGGTGTTTGAAAAGCCAGCTTCACACTCTATCTATTCTACAAACTGCCTTTCTGACATTCTACTTGGAGAGCTGTTTCAACAAGTTCACCCCTAAGCCTCAGGTCTAGAGAATGAAAGCTTTGTTCTCGCTCAAAAGAGATGTTTGATGTTTATGGTAAAGAGACCTGTCAATGCAACTTAATTTATGGCTGACAGTAAACACCTGAACATCCAGCAAGGGCCCACCTGCTGCTCGGGAGAATGTCAAGGTAACACCAGAGCGAGTGGCATCATTATGATGGAGCATGTCCAATGTTGCAGGCTCAGCCACTATATTTAAACTATCTACTAGTAACTTGGTTTTACTAACAGTTTACAATGAACCTGCAAAAAAACTGTTTTC
Organism: Myotis davidii; assembly: GCF_000327345.1. Taxonomy (NCBI): domain Eukaryota; kingdom Metazoa; phylum Chordata; class Mammalia; order Chiroptera; family Vespertilionidae; genus Myotis; species Myotis davidii. The sequence continues at coordinate 2,480,953 of NW_006285917.1, forward strand.
TTCCTTTGTTGTACATAAGTAGACATATTTGTGGCTCATTAGGGCAGGGAGGATATTTATGGTGATATTTTGAATTTGTTTCCTGATCTATTTACGATACTACGGATGAATGGAAAGGAGATGGTGTACATCAGTTTTGAGTAAGAAAAAGGATAGGAATGGTTTCAGGCATCTGGGACAATGAAAGAGAAGAAAAAAATTCAGCCAGGGCTGAGAATAAAACTAATGAGGTTGAAATCAAGTTAATTTGGCTGGAATAAAATAGGTGGTAGAATAAATGGAGATGAAAGAGGTGAGGTAGAAGAGATATTATGACATCCCAAGTAACTCACAAAATGTGATATTTTTGAGTAACTGGGATAAAAACTGCATATACAGGAGATGATAAAATTATAGCAGGTCAGAATTGGAATTATTTACCTAGGATTTTGCTGAGAGGACAGAAAAAAAGCAAATTTATTACGCACTTCAAGTATGTTGCCCTGACCGGTTTGGCTCCGTGGATAGAGCGTCCGCCTGCGGACTCAAGGGTCCCAGGTTCAATCCCGGTCAAGGGCATGTACCTTTGTTGCGGGCGCATCCCCAGCAGGGAGCGTGCAGGAGGCAGCTGATCGATGTTTCTCTCGCATCAATGTTTCTAACTCTCTATCCCTCTCCCTTCCTCTCTGTAAAAATTCAATAAAATACATATTTTCCTAAAAGTATGCAAGGCTCTGTGACAGGACAAAGCCATGTAAAGAAGAATAAGCCAGTTTCTAACATAAATTTTTGGGGGCTGGAGGGTGGGAGAATGGGAGGAGCAGACAACTAAAAACCTCCACACTACCAACAAGGACCAAAGAGTAAAAGCAGAGAGGGCGGGATCACTGACCGGGGAAAGACAGGGGGACAAAGAAAGTCTACGCTGCAGGATGCTGGGTTTGGCTAAACGAAGGCTGAGGCCAAGACAGGCACAAGGCATGTTAGGGCCACAGCGAATGGACAGATGCAACAATGTCAAGGTTCCAGCCCAGACGGGGCAGTAAGGGAGACTAGGCCAGATGGGACGGACTGTGATGCCAGGCTAAGGGGTCTGGCATTGATCCCGGAGGCCACATAAAAACGGCAGAAACATCAGTGCAGAAGGTGTATTTTCCCAAGTTAAAGTCAGCCCTGGGATGGAGGAAAAGTGGGAGGCTGGAGGCAGAGACTGGTTAGAAAATGACTTGAGTAGGCATCACAGTATATAGTACAGTATCTAGGGCACATGCTTTGGAGTCAGACGGACCTCGCTCGGCCCCTGGCCTAACCTCTGTATGCCCCAGCTGTTTCCTAGGTGCCTCCACTCAACACGTGAGTGTGCAGTAAACATTCCGTCCATCAGAAGCTTTTATTACTACTGTCATCCAGTCAATAAGGGTATGAACTCTTCGTAATTTTGTGGTTGCTCCAACAAGCAGACAAAAAGTCAATTTGTGTATAAACTTCTAAAGGGCAAAGACAGATTCTTCCCTCAGTATCCCTCTCTTTCAGCTTAGTCTGGGTATTAAAAACAAACACTGATTGAATCTGAGTCAATCTTACCTACTACAATTGTAAAATGTAGTACACAAACATATACCAAGATAATAAATGGAGATTTGGGGCCAGTGGGTTCACCACAAATACTTAAAAATAATACAATAATTAATAAGTGATAATACAAGAATAAACTGTGTTCCGAATACTCATAACTGTAAACCTACTTTTGCCCCACCCTGTGTGTGTTTGTGTGTGTGTACAACACATTCACCTAAAAAACACTATAGCCAAAGCACCCAAAATTTGCTCTCTCCTCCAAAAACTCACAAATAGCTAGGAAAAGGCAACAGGCAGTAGATGAAAGCCACATGTGGTCAAAGTACTTTATACATGCAAGGTCCAGCAATGGGATGGCAAGTACCAGGTCTCAAGCATCTTTCAAGTTCACTGGTGGTTGGCAAACCCTACTGCCTTGTGCACAAGGGCTGAGATCCCCATTTCCACCCCCACCCCCAACCCCTCCCCACGCTGACAGCCAGGGACCACTCTCAGCTCCCAGAGTCGGCCTGCAGTTCCTGGCCTCATGGGCAGTTCATATACAGATGTTTATTTTCTTTCAAGCCAGCTGGAGTATCTCTGCCTTCCTCTTTTGCAATCAGCTGAGAAAATTCTCTGCTTTCAAAGGGCTAGCTAGCTTGATTAGGTTCTGTCTACCATAACAGTCTCCCTAGACCAGTGGTTCTCAACCTTGGCTGCACGTTAGAATCACCTGGGAATCTTTAAAATCCTGATTTCTGGGCCTCATTCTCCGGAAATTCTGTTTCTTTGTTACTAATGTTGTGGCCCCATCCCATAACAAAGAAACAGAATTTCCGGAGAATGAGGCCCAGAAATCAGGATTTTAAAGATTCCCAGGTGATTCTAATGTGTAGCCAAGGTTGAGAACCACTGCGCTATACGAAGATCAACCATTTAGGGACCTTAATTACATCCACAAAATCCCTTCACAGCAGTACCTACATTCATGTTTGACTGAATAACTGGAAGAGGTGTGTGTAAGGCTGAGAATCTTGGGGGGTGGAAGGTAAAGGATGGGCTGTAGAAGTATTTTATTTCTGTATTGACTATCTCACCTGCCAGGAAGGTAAGCTTCATGAAGAAAGGCATTTCTGTCTCTTTTTGTTTACTGTAAACAATAGTGTTTGGAATATGGTAGGTGCTCAATAAACGTGTTAAAAGAATCTTTAGACACCACAGTTCTCTCTCTCCCTCTCTGTATGTGTGTGTTTAATTTATTTACAGGCTGAAAATGGGACTTCTAACTATATATATAAAAATTCTGGTTCAATGAAACCATTTAGCAGGAGTCCTTGAATGTCCATATAATTTTCTCTCACCCACAATTACTTGAACAGCTTTAACAAAATACAGTTGATCCTTATCAATTATAGATTGTGTATTTGTGAATCAGCCTAATAGCTAAAATTTACTTGTAACCCCCAAATCAATACTCTCGATGCTCTCACAGTCATTTGTGGACATGCACTGAGGGGTGAAAAATCTGAACATGTGCACGGCAGTCTGAACACCCAACGCACATGTCCCAGCTGAGGTGGACAGGCAGCGCTCTGCCTGTTTCAGCTTACGTTGTAAGGATGTGGCCTTTCATGGTCTATTTAGTGCAGTGCTTTTTGTCTTTCTGTGGTTTTGTTGGTGACTTCAGTTTAAAATGGCCTTCAAGAGTAGTGCTGAAATGCTAAGAACACAATGTGCCTTACAGAGAAAATGCACACGTTAGAAAAGCTTTGTCCGGGCATGCGTTATAGTGCTATTGGCCTTGAGTTCAATATTTAATAATCAGCAATGTATGTTAAACAAGGTGTCTTAAACAGAAATACGCAGAAGACAAGGTGATGCACTGATTGGTTGATGTAATGCTGTGACCAGCGGCTCACAGGAACCTAACCCTCTGTTTCCCCTGGGAGCAATGGTTCCGTATTTGATAATCCAGGATTCCAGCTGACTTTATAGAACATAACTACCACACATAAGGGGATGAGTGCACTCACCCCATTTTACAGAGTTGAGGTCGATGTGGAAGGGCAGCTCCCAGCACCCTCTAACACAGCATCCTGGTTTAGTTTCTTCACAGCACTCACAACTGATGACTGTGTTTACTTTATTTTCAGTCTAAGCCACTGCAGTTGTAAATTCCATGACAATCAGGGATTTATGGATCTTTGTCCATCTTGTTCTCTTTTATTTCCTTATACCAAGAACCATTCCAGGCACATACCCATCTGAATGAATAAAGAATTCTCCTGTATGTAATTGTGTAAATATTAGGGGTGATTGATACTATAAAGCAGGGGTTCTCAACCCCTGTGGGTCGCGAACAATGAAAATACATCCTGCATATCAGATATTTCTATTATGATTCATAACAGTAGCAAAATTACAGTTATGAAGTAGCAATGAAAATAATTTTATGGTTGGGGGTCACCACAACATGAGGAACTGTATTAAAGGGTCACAGCATTAGGAAGGTTGAGGAACCACTGCTATAAAGGGTGAAGTAGTTACTTTTATTATGTTAAATTTAACATATTTAGCAAGACAAATGCAGGCTTAAGACTAAGTGGAGAGAGAGAGAAAGGGGGGGGGGGAGGAAGAGAGGGAGAGAGGGAGAGAGAGAGAGAGAGAGAGAGAGAGAAAAGAACCCCCAAGCTGCCAGAAGTAGCACCATCTGAAACCCAGACAGCAGGTGAGATCACCTGGGATGGAAACTTCACAACTAAATTCTGGCAACTCTACAGAGAGAGGGACAGAAAGATACACTCTGCAGTAGCAGTTTCCCCTGGTGCTGCTTTTATCCCTGATAGAGAAGCCAGAGGCAGGGAGATCACACAAGGGCCGAGATGGTGCCCCTGGAGCCCAAGCTCAGGTTAAACCACGTGTGAGAAACCGAGGTGAGCAAAAACCATGAGCAGGTATTCGAACCTGGCCAGGAAGCAGTGCCTGCAGAGTGAGAGCATGCAAGTTAGAAGACTGTGGGGGACTGTCAGGTCTGAGCAGCTGATTCCTTAGGAGATTTCAGCAACCCCAGTCTAGGCGGAACTGATGGACTCCGGATGCCTGCAGCACTTCCAGCAGCAGCAGGGTTGGTGAGAAAGAGGACTCTGGGATTTTCATTGCATAAATACAGAGAGGAAAGTGAGATAAGACCCCCTTACATCAACCCCTACTGTAACAGACAAATAACACAAGAATCAAGACAAGGAGGCGGGATTCCAGAATTAATGTTCACTGCTGCTCTGAGCAAAAACTGAACAAACAAGGATTTCAAAATTAAAACAAAAGAGCCACTTCAGTATTCTAATTTAACCTTCAAAAAGAAAGACCTAAAGCACCATGAACTGAGAATTCCATTCCACCTCAACACCCTGTACTCCTGAGTTATTATGAGAACAGACTGCAACGCAATTCAACTCATGTTCCAAAATGCAACAAGCGGCTTCCACAGGACCTGCTGAAAGCAGCAGCGCGTCTCCTCTCCTCGCCTTCTGATTCATATTTTGGTAGCAAGGTTACAATTAGCTCACCAGTGGAGAATAAACCTATTTATAACACAGCAGTCCACCTGAAAGACACAATCAACTAAAAAGGTTTCTAGAGGGAAATGAAGTGCCGCTTCTTCCTGCACTGATTGCAGGTTCCCAAGGTCCTTTAGGATGAAGCCTCACCTTCCTGTGTTCACAGGCACCATGCCGGCCACCTCGCAGCCTCCATGTTCTTATGTAACATTTACATAGTGCCATAAACATACCCAGAGTTGCGTAAGAATTAAAACGTTGCCAAACCAATAAAGCCTAAAGCAGGTCACTCCCTCCAGACTGCTTTTGATTAGCACAGGTATGCTGCCGGGTCTACGATGGGAGAGCCTGTCAAAAGACAGAAATCTGACTCATCTTCAAAAATGCACAAATAAGAAGAAATTAACCACACTGTGACTGGTGGCGCTTCTGTCAATCCGGACAGTATGTTACTCTGCCCCATAACATAAAAAGTAACGCAACTTCGCTTGTTCACTGAAGTCAGAAACTGCGTCTAAAAATACCTCCCAGCCAACTGGCTATCGGTAAGTCAGTCTCACAAATGTCCTAATAAGAGCGACACAGACTGCTTCCTCACTTTACGGAGGGAGAACTGAGGCAGCCACAGTGAGGCTCAGTGACTTATTCAAGGACAGCCTGTGAGGGAGCCACGTTGTGGGGCTGAAACCAGCTTCCTCCCTCCCTCTGGCTCTAACCTTTAACCAGAGTAGCCATTTTATTATGTTCCAATCACATCTGTTCCAGGAGCTTTTAACAAAACTAATCAGAGATTCCCTTCCTCTCTCCAAGAGTTCACTTTCAACTGTACTGCAAAACCACGTCCACTGAATGAAGTTACAAGACTTGGCCTGAAAGGAGATTTTCAGTCTGTTCAAAGAAATTCAAAATGTTCCTATCAGAAGCTCAACTGCTGTCATTATTACTGCTTTCTTCTTAGGAAATGAGTGTCTTCTGTTACCAACTAATGCAATTTTACATTTTTAAATACTAGTGTGAAAATTCCAAAGAGAGGCCTTAAAACTTGGTAAGCCTACCAAATGGATGCTGTTTATATATAACCTGGAAGTCATTCGCCTTATCGCTGGCCGTTTACTAGTTCACTAATTAAAAGAAACACCTCTCCCTTGCTGTCCTCATGTCATGCCCAAGCAGCAGGCAGCAGGCAGCAGGCAGCAGGCGGCTCCGCCAGCCCACCTAGGGAAGCTGACAGAGGAAGTGCAGGGGAGGAAAGCAATCAACTTCTTGTTATCATCAGCCTCTATTTTCCCAGAACTGACGTTTTACTTTAAGCCTTTTGCAACAGTGGTCTCTGTAGCATGCACTATTGGCAACTAGCTGTGTCCCGGAAAAAACTGTAGTGTCTGGCCAAGAAGTTTAAAGGCCTTCGAGAATGTTTGCTGGACACACAACCCAATTTCCAATTTACCAAAAAAAGAAACTAATTCCCTATTTTGACCACCCATCTCACCCCAACAAACACCCATTTTAGGAAGGTTACAAAAAAAATAAAATGAACTCTGCCCCATTCAGAAACAGTTGGATTATCAATTAAACATTCTTAACTAAGCTCACAACAAGAAAAGCCCCACAGACACTACACCAAGTTAACAGGGAAACGGCTGTTAAAAATCTTGTATACAGTCGGGACTGGATAAAAATTCCTACGGAAGGAATTTAAAGATTTATTCATACACATATCAGGTGACAAACCTGAAGCCCAAGTCTCCTTATTTACTACCCCAGTAGAGAAATAACATGATGTTACACTTCCCAAAAACATGGCCCACAATAAGGCCCAGAAAACATTATTCACGAAAGCCATGATCTTAAATGTCAGGCTGCGTTCACACACCTTCCCTGTGTTATCAGAACCTCGGCATATCACCGAGCACAGCGCACGGAGACCCAGGAACACACACGCCAGGTGCTGAACACAAGTATTAGCCACTGAACAAAGACCCCACTTGCACAGGCACCACCACTGGGAACAAATATCGGAGCTGGAGACAATGAACTTGTTTCTGACACTCCAACGTGGGATGAGGTCCTTTCCTGATTGTCTGGTGTATTAAAGGAGCCTGAACCACCTGAGAATCATTATCTGGAGTGGAGAGAGGAGAGCCACAGAACACACACTTCATCTCCCACTGCTGAAAGGCGGGGGGCTGCTGAGAAGTCAAAGCAGCAGGCTTTGTACAGCAGAGCATACACAGTCCTGACAGTCTCTCCCAGATCCATCTGCGGGTCAATAATCACTTCAATATAACTGCCAAATATAACCTTCATCTGCTACCCCCGTGCCAGAACACCTCGGAGACAACTCTCTTAAATGAAATATCTGAGGGTTTCATCTGCTCTTCTCAGCCCCACACAGCCTCATCAATAACACACCCGGTGGAAGGTGCCACAGAAAGGTACCACCGCTCTAGCTGGGAGGGTGGGGGTGGGGCGGGGAGCCAAAGGCTGTGGGCGTTGGAAGGTGAGGGGTGTGTGCGGGCGGGGGAGGGCGAGAGGGGAGGGGGGTTAAGAGGGGTCGTGCGGAAAGGCAAATAAGGACTGACCCCGGGCCGCGGAGCGGGGCCAGGGG
>NW_006285917.1:2488719-2489339 GCF_000327345.1 Myotis davidii
TAGGGTTAGAGAGGCTCGAAGGCAGGCAAACTCCCGGCGGAGGGGCCTGGTCGTCCCACTTCCTCCAAAGAGCTCCCACAGGGCGTGTGAATTGGGGGGCGGGGGGGTGCCCCACTGAACTCCAGGGGCTGCGCGAATGGGAAATGTGACTCCCTTGCCCGGAACGTGAGGGAGGGAGGACAGGGAGGCGAAGGGATGCCCCGGGTCGGAAGGAAGGGATGCCCCTTCCCCTGCCCTCGGAGGTGCGCCAGGGCTCCCCGCGTCTGGATACCTCGGGAAGCAAAGACCCTCCCGCGGCAGCCCCACAATCTTGGCGGGAGAACAGGCATCCCCCCAGGAGCACCTGGGGAGAGGAAACCAAGACCCCCGCCCCTGGACAAGCCGAGGTGCAAAAACATGATCCCCACATCTTTGGAAAGAAGCCCGCACTCCCTTTATGAAATATATAGGGGTGCTTGGAGCACAACCCCCGAGAGCTCCCCGAATCCAGCTCCGCCTGGCAGAGGGCTGGAGTCCTCAGGGGCCCGGCGTGAGCTCGGTCAGGGTTGGACGGCCGATCCTAGGGGGTCAGGAGGAGCCACTGGGATCACCCCGACTCCTCCGCGCCCCCCGCCCGGCCA
>NW_006285917.1:2490254-2490555 GCF_000327345.1 Myotis davidii
TTCCAATCAGAGCACGTACCTAGGTTTCCGGTTTCCATCCCTGGTCAGGGTCAGGACCCCTAAGAAGGCAACCCATTCCTCTCTCCCCCTTCTCTCAAATCAATGGAAATACAGGATGTCCCCCAAAATGATATATGCTTTGAGTGATTATAAAGTCAGTGTTTATTAACATACAGTTCATTTTCAAAATTGAGTTATCAGTTATAAAAGTATGTATACATCTTTGGTGACCTCTTATATATCCTGGGGTGATGATTAAAAAAACACACAAAGCTGTTTACAGTATTATTCTAATTTTATT
>NW_006285917.1:2490619-2491327 GCF_000327345.1 Myotis davidii
TGGGAGGGGTGTGCCCCTCGGTGCCCCCACCAGTCGGTAAGAGTGCGGTAGGAGGAAGCCGGGGGAACGCGCCGCTTCCGCCCGCCCCTGCACCCCACCCAGCGCAGTTGTCTTATCCGCACCGGCCTCCTCCCCCGCGTCCCCTGCCCCGCGGGTCCCCTGCGTTCTGGTTCCCTGCACCCCACTGCCTGGCCTCCTGTCCCAGCAGGATCGTCGCCGCCGCCTGCTCACTGGTCTCCGCCCTGCAATCCTCCGGGCGCCCAGCAACCTGTGTGATCGACGATGGGATGCCCCTTTTCAGCACATTCCAGGGCTTTTTAATGATAGCGCTCAACCTCGGCGAGGGTGCTGGAGGGGCCCTCACATGCGGCTCCTCGGTAGAACCTTTTGGGGAAACAATTCGGCATTATGTATATAATGCCTTAAAATACTCATACCTGTTGGCCCTATCTGCTTTCAGGAAATAATACAGAATAAATGCTTATGAAAAGTTTTAACCGTTGCATGTTTATCGCTGTAAAAGGCTAGTAACTTAACCAGGCAATTATAGAAGACAAAACAATTATGGCCCATCTATAGGATGGAGTATTATTTAGTAATGAAAAAGTATGGTTATAAAAAGCCATGAAGTGAGAAAATGTTAAATGAATGATAATGATGATAAATGAGATCATGTTAAATTAAAAAGCAAAATACAAAGATGTTGCC
>NW_006285917.1:2492590-2503040 GCF_000327345.1 Myotis davidii
CGATTCCAATCAGAGCACGTACCTAGGTTTCCGGTTTCCATCCCTGGTCAGGGTCAGGACCCCTAAGAAGGCAACCCATTCCTCTCTCCCCCTTCTCTCAAATCAATGGAAATACAGGATGTCCCCCAAAATGATATATGCTTTGAGTGATTATAAAGTCAGTGTTTATTAACATACAGTTCATTTTCAAAATTGAGTTATCAGTTATAAAAGTATGTATACATCTTTGGTGACCTCTTATATATCCTGGGGTGATGATTAAAAAAACACACAAAGCTGTTTACAGTATTATTCTAATTTTATTATAATATATATCTGCATAGAAAAGGACCAGATGGATATTATCAGTAGTCATTGCCAGAATAATTTTTTACTTTTTCTTTAAACATTTCAGTATTTTCTAAATCTTTTACAAATAAACAAGTGCTACTTTCAAATTCAGGGAAAATGCTTATAAAAGATAAAATCTTTTATATCTTTCTGAAAAGAGTTTACTTTCTTTGGCTTGAGAAAGAGCTTGAGATTGTAAAAAAGCCAAAATTATGGATTTGAATTCTCCTTTTCTTACCAACTGACAACTTGGACAAGTATTTTAACCTAAGTCCAGTTTTATCATCAAGGATCTAGGGTTGGAAAGGGTGACCAAAGGTAAAAGGAGGAGTTTCTCAAATGAAGTCCTCACTTCGTAAGTTGTCACCAACCTGAAGAAGCCCCATCCTCACCAGAAAAAAACAAGACTGTAGACACATCCCCCCCAACCCCCCCCCCCACACACACACGCACACATGCAAAGTCATGCAGAGGCACTGTCTACAAATGGGTCAGTGTAGCTAGATGAGTAAACACCTTATTTTTATACTGCTCTCCTTCACCCCCCCTACTCCCTACCCCCCCAATAGGCACCTCCCTTCTCTAGTCCATTAAACTGGTCTCCCAAACTGCTCCACCCACACCCTAGGGCTCCCAGCTGTGGTGGGCACAGCACTAGGGGACTGTGTTAGTTTCCTGGGGCTGCTCTAACACCACAAACTGGGGAGCTTAAAATAACAGAAATGTATTCTCTCCCAGTTCTGGAGGCTAGAAATCTGAAACCAGGGTGTCAGCAGGCCCATGTTCCCCCGGAAGGCTCTAGAGGAGAACCATGCCTCGTCCCTTCTAGTTGCTGGTGGTTCCCACAATCCTTGGTGTTCTCCCCCAGTCCTTGGCTGTGGAAGCATAACTTCAATCTCTGCCTTCGTCTTCCTATGGTCGTCTTCCCTCCGTGTGTGTGTCTCTGTCCAAATTTCTCTCTTCCTATAGAGACACCAGTCACTGAATTAGGGTCCACCCTAGTCCAGTAGGAGTTGAAGTAATTTTACCTTGATTACATATGCAAATATCCTACTTCCCAGTAAGTTCATAGTCACAGGTTCTGGGTGGACATGAATTTTAGGGGCCACTATTCAATACAGTATGTGGACCCACCGCTGTGGTTGGGAAGGGAATGCTGAGCCCTCAGGGACACGTCTCTGAGGCCCCGGGGAAGGGACTGTACTTTCCTACACCTCACTAAGTGCTGCCACTCTGGCTGCAAGACCAAGAGTCCCAGGGGGGCCCTGCGGTCGCTCTGCTCCTAAACCGCAAGGTCAGCCGCATACCTGAATATACAGCCCAGGCAACCAGACCACGGGGTCTCCAGATCAAACGCCACCTCACTCAGCCCACTCGCTAGCAAGACATTTCCACCTCCCTAATTCTCGGTTCACTTGTCTGTAAAATGGAGCTGATAATAGTTCTACCTCATAGAGGAGTGGTGAAAATGGCTGAAGACATTGCACAGCGCCTAGCAGAGTCTCTGATGCCTAAGAAGGGATATAAAAGGAATGGCTATTCCTACAATGACGATTTGGCCTTTACTATAATCCTGTGAAGTGGTTGAGGCATGTCAGGGTGTGTTCAGTTTATGGGCGAGGCAACTGAGACCTAAGCAAGGTAAGTGACTTGCCCAGGCTCACGTATAATTAAGTGTCGAAGCCACAGCCTGCTGGTCCTGTCCTTCTTCAACACAAGCATCTCATGCTTTTTTTCAGGGACTGATCTTCAAGAGCCAGCTGAAGGTGGGGAATTCGACTTGCTGGGGTGGGGGAGGGAGGTTAGGAATATCCTTCACACCCTATTCCTGAGAGTTTGAGGCATCCGCTCAAGCCAGAGATGTCCTAGGTGACGCATCTGCCCTGCCTTTCAGGTCCCACGCTGCATGGGGACAGACGGTGCTCCCTACTGCAGCCTGGCTCTCTTACCACCCCTGAGGCCTCAGCGAAGTGTCCATTTCTGTCAGCCTCTTTGACTTCAGGGCGGGACCCATATCACAGGCTATGAACTCCTGTCAGCCCTGCTCTGTCCCTTTGGCAGAGATTCCCAGAGCTGCCAGGATTCCCCTTTCCAGGAGAACTCCACTGACGAGACCACCTGGTGCTACAGCTGCCTTCTTGCTTACAGCAAATCAAGACACCCCACTCCTGGGGAATTCGGCACAGTTTGCCTTGGTGCACAAATGAGCAGCATTATTAATCCCAAGAAGGGGGATCTTCAGTCATCCAGTTACAAACACTTATTAAACACATAGTATCCAAGGCACAACATATAAACATAGGTAAGTTCTTGCCCCCATGGAACTTACAATCTAGTAAAATATGCATTAAAAAAAAGCCACAAAATCTTGTCCTGGCTGTTGTGACTTGGCTGGTTGGAATGTTGACCCATCGTCCCATACACTGGAGGGTTGGGGTCCGATTCCCAGCCAGGGCACATACCTGGGTTGCAGGTTCCTCCCCGGTTGGGGCATGTACAAGAGGTAACAAATCGATGTTTTCTCCCCCACATCGATGTTTGATTCTTCTTCTTCTTCTTCTTCTTCTTCTTCTTCTGCTGCTTCTTCTTCTTCTTCTTCGTCTGCTGCTTCTTCTTCTTCTTCTTCGTCTGCTGCTTCTTCTTCTTCTTCTTCGTCTGCTGCTTCTTCTTCTTCTTCTTCGTCTGCTGCTTCTTCTTCTTCTTCTTCGTCTGCTGCTTCTTCTTCTTCTTCTTCGTCTGCTGCTTCTTCTTCTTCTTCTTCTCCTTCTCCTTCTCCTTCTCTTTTCTCTCTCTCTCTCTCTCTAAAAACCATTAAGAACAATGTGTTATAGTGAGCGAGGGCAGTTAGGAGGGCGTGATGATATTAACCTCTGTAGGGACAAGCTGAGGAGGTGGGAAGGGTTTCAGGAACAGGCTATGATACAGCCGACTCTTGGAAGATTAAAGAATGTTTCCTAGATAGACAGGCTTGTATGGAGCAAGGGAAGGCAGGAGATGGTTCCTGGCACAGGGAGCAGAATGAGCAAGGCACTGCAATGAAATTGCCTGGCACTGAAGGGAACGGTGAGCAGCATGGCAGCACACCCAGGGAGTGCAGAGTAAAGGGTGGTGGGGGAGCTGAGGGTAGTGTTGCAGAGACAGTCAGACACGGATTTACACTTGGAAGTACCCTATTCTCCAGAACACTAGAAGGGTTCTAAGCTAGGAGGGAAAGTGACCGTATCTGTGTTTTAGAAAGACCGCTTTGCTGATCCAAATGAACTTGAACTTTGTGCAGATGGTTGGAGAAAGGAAACCAGAGGCAATCCCCATAGCCCAGACAAGATAGGAGGTGGACCTGACCCGAGGCAGCAGCAATTGAAATGGGAAAGAGAAATAGGTTCAAGAGGTTTTAAAGAGGTTGGAACTGCAAGAGCAATTGGATATGAGGCGTGAGGAGGAGATGAGGGTGGCCCCCAATGACTCCAGGGTAACCTGACTTGCCCGGCTGCTTGGTGGCTCCGTTTAGCAGATTCGCAAGAGCAGGTTGGGGGAAGATGTTGAGCTCCCGCACTGGGCATTTAGGCCTCCTGAAGGTACCTGGAGCCATGGAGATATGGATTTGGAAGTCAGTAGCATATAACACCTATTCAGCAACTCGGGGTGAGGGAAGGAGGCAGTGAGAGAATTCTAGAAGTACATCAGTACTACAGGAGGAAAGTAGAGAGAGAAGGAACCATCAGAGAAATAGAAGAGAGCCTGAAAAGAAAAGGAACCATGGCAGGAGAGGGTTTCAAGAGATCAGCAGTATCTAATGTTGAGAAGGGTTCAAGTAAGAGGAGGAACAAAGCGTGTCTAGGATTTGATAACGTGAAGCCCATTGGTCATGTTTACCTGAGCAGGTCCGCTGGAAATTTGTGTGGAGACCTATCTGCAGGGGCTACACGTGAATGGGAGGTGAAGGCTTCACAAGACAGAAGGTCATCTGTTCTTTAAAAGAACTTGGCTGTGATGGGAAGGGGAGGTTTGGGTTTTCTTCAGAATGATAGACCACGTTCTCCCTGCTGAAGAAACAACTCAAAATGCTTGATAAACCAGCTAGAAAGTGAGAACACCCAAGTCAAAACTGGAACAAAAGATAGGAGAGCAGAACACCAAAGCTGGCTTTCCCCTTGAGAACATTTGGATACCAGGTGAACTTGAACTTTGATTTTCATTAATTTTTATTTTCTTTTTTTAATATACTTTTATTGATTTCAGAGAGGAACAGAGAGGGAGAGAAAGCTAGACACATCGATGATGAGAGAAAATCATGGATCAGCTGCCTCCTGCATGCCCCACACTGGGAATTGAGCTCGCACCCCAGTCATGTGCCCTTGACCAGAATCGAACCCAGGCGGATACTCTATCCAGTGAGCCAAACCAGCCAGGGCTGAACCTTGGTTTTCTAAGGTGAGCTGGGTACAGGGGACAGGACACAAAACCTAGGTCCGCTCAAGGTGGGCAGCCTAATAAGTGACCGTCCGCACAAAGCTGTGACCCACAAAGGGTGATAATGCTCTCATGTGACCAATGAACTAGGAACACTCTTCCAGAAGACTGGAAGGGAAGTTGCCTGACCTCGATCTTGGCTCTGAGTGAGAAAGGGGAGAAAAAATCTTCACTGAGGATTCATAACCCACTGGTGGCCTTCATGATTTAATTTTATTCCACATTCACCCTACCTGGGTGGTTTGAAAAACTACACACTATTTAGATTCAAGTGATCCTGGGCTGGTGGTGCTCCTTGGTTGGACCTGGAAGGAGGAAGAGCAAATCCTCTTCAGAGGAACCCATCTTCAACTCGGACTACAAGGAATCCTCACAGGCAAAATTCCAAGAAATATAATCTGCATAGTTAAATCCAAACAAATAGACACATAAATAACAGTCCATTTAGAATTGTATGCCCAGAGAAAATATCTTTTAAAAGTTAGAGCTTAATTGAAATGTATAAGTTGTGTATGAATTCGTGTATACTTTGTCAATTGTCAGATATTGACTAATCGAAGAAAAACTCCCAGGGTGAGCGAAGGGAGGAAATAGAATGAGATAAAAATAATCCAAAAGGAGGCAAGAAAGGAAAGCAAAAGGGATAATATTAAGGCAGAATAAATAGAAAGCACAAAATAAGATGGTGAAAATAAATTCAAATATATCCATGATTAATAATAAATATAAATAGACTAAATAATCCAACTTAAAAGTACAGATTTCTAAACTAGACAAGAGAAAGAGAGGAAAGGGGATTTCCAGGACACAAGATCCCAGAGGTATTTCCTTTGTTTTGTTGCTTTCCTAAGAAGGAGAGACTGCAACGCAGATCATTATAAAGGAGCCAAGAGTTGCTCAAAGACACAGGAAGAAGGAGTAAGTGATGACACCAAAACCCAGGGTTGATGAGGGCACAGGATCAAGACCCAGAGGTACAGGGAGTAGCTATGGCCTGGGGGAGAATATTACCCTCTTGGAGGCTTGAGGAAAGAGCTGAACAAAGAAGTTTTTAGGCATGAGAGGGTCGCTTGGATGTTTTCAGTCAAGGCCATCTGCTTTGTGACAAAATGGTCAGGAGGCAGGATGGTATGTATGGTGGGTGTGCTCTAAGAGAGTGGTGAGAATTTGTAAAAGCCACTGTGGAGCATGGAGTGGTGTCCAGAGACTTAGAAAAGCAGGAAGCGATTGCCAAGATGGCATTAGGCTAGGGTTGCAAAACGGAGAGTAAAGGTCATGACATGCCTCTTTGTTTGATGGTTCAATTTCCCCTGGAAATGGCCAGCAACCCAGGGTGGGACCAGAAAAGGAGATATTTGGAGGCTGAAGGGGTAGGAGGTGAGGTGTAGGGGCTGGTGGGAGAGCAGATGGGCCAGGAAGTTGAAGGAAGCAGAGGGAGGGCCGCTTAGGCAATGGAAGGAACTTGAACTTGATGTGCCTAGTGGCTGAGGTTGGGAAGCTGGTTAGAGGGACTGCTACCGGCCCGAGAAGCCCAAAGGCCCTAGTCAGCATCAGGGACTTGATGTGAACAGCAGCATGCAGTCTGTGCTCAGTGGGCTCTTGGGAGGGGGATGAGCTGTTCCATCTTGAAGAAAACCCTCCTGCGGCTCTTCTTGTTCACTTTCTGCTCCAGAGGCCATTGCATGATTTTAGGGGCAAGCCTTCTTTCTTTTCTCTAACCCTCACACTGACCTTGTTCTACCCTAGTGCCTCCTTGGGAAACAGGTCTGGTGCCCTCAGCCTTGATGATTCATATTTCAGTTTCTACCCGGCATGCCCAATGGCCAAGCAGGATGGCTCTCCTGGTTATGCTTCTTTTGTTTTGGACCTCTGAGCTTTTGCCTATCTGGCCCCCCTCTTCTCCAGACCCTCAGTGAAGCCACAGTCCAGAGTCTCATACCACACATTTCTGGTACTGCTACTGCTACCACCCTACCTCCTGGCCATGCCTCTCTGTAATTACCAGGCACACCTCATATAACTGTGTTCCGAGAAGGTCCGTTCATTTTGTCATCTGACTTCTTGAAAACACACAGGCTCCCTTTGGACCCATAACACCCAGTCAAATGAATGCACACTAAATCTGGAGCAGATTTTAGAAAGTATTTCGTTTGATCCCATTGTTTTTACAGAGAGGGAGCCTGAAGTTCAGAGAAGATAGTGACTTGTACAGGAAGATCCAAAACTAGCCATCAAGACCTCTCCATGAAGCTCTCTGTTCCTCCTGTTTCACAGACAGCCGCGTCTTCCTGCACAGTGCCAGCCACAACCCTGAGACACGAGGGTGAAGGTCAGAGTGAACGGATTTGGCCTTATTGGGCGCCTGGCCACAAGGGCTGCTTTTAACTCTGGCAAAGTTGATTTTGTTGCCACCAATGACCCTTTCATTGACCCTAACTACATGGTCTACATGTTCCAGTATGATTCTACTCATGGCAAGTTCAAAGGCACAGTCAAGGCTGAGACCAGGAAGCCTGTCATCAAAGGAAAGTCCATCTCCATCTTCCAGGAGTGAAATTCCACCAACATCAAATGGGGCGATGTTGGTGCTGAATATATCGTGGAGTCCACTGGTGTCGTCATTACCTTGAAGAAGGCTGGGGCTCCAGTAGCAGCACCAGAAATGTGTGGATGAGCCAAGAGGGTCATCATCTCTGCGCTTCTGCAGATACCCCCATGTTTGTGATGGGTGTGAACGATGACAAATGTGATAACTCCTTCAAGATTGTCACCACCAACTGCTTGGCCTCCCAGGCCAAGGTCATCCACAACTTTGGCATCATGAAGGGATACATGACCCACCCAGAGGGTGGCCCCTCTGGGAAGTGTGACATGATGGCCAAGGGGCTGTCCAGAACATCATCCCTCCTTCTACTGGTGCTGCCAAGGCTGTGGGCTAGGTTGTTCCTGAGCTGATTGGAAAGCTCACTGGCTTGGGCTTCCATGTCCCCACCCTCAACGTGTCGTGTTTGGATCTGACCTACTTCCTAGAAAAAACAGACCAATCCAATGACATCAAAAAGGTAATGAAGCAGGTGTCAGAGGGCCCCCTCAAGGACATCCTGGGTCATCCTTAGGACCAGGTTGTGTCCTGCAACTTTAACAGTAAAACCCACTCCTCCACATTCAAGGCTGGGTCTGGGATTGCCCTCCATGACCACTTTGTCAAGCTTGTTTCCTGGTATGACAATGAATTTGGCTACAGCAACAGGGTAGTGAACCTTATGGTCTACAAGGCCTCCAAGGAGAGCCCCCTGGACCACCAGCCCCAGTGAGAGGAAAAGAGGCCCTCAGCTGCTGGGAAGTCCTTGCTCCAGATCGATCCTCCAACACACCGAGAATCTCCTGACCCCCACAGGTCTCATCCCAAACCCCTGAAGAAGGAGAGGGGTTTAGGAAGCCCTACATTGCCATGCACCACTACCAATTAAGTTCACTGTCCCCCGCCCCCCGAAAAAAGACCTCTACATGATATCTATCCAGACTTATTTCCCCTACACATAAAAATAGTGTGCAGAGACTGACCATTTACTCTCCTAAGAGCTTTACGTAGGTTATTCATTTACTCTTCACGATAAGCCCATAAGAGAGGTAGTACTATTCACCGGTTGTAGAGATGAAGAACTGAGATATAGAGAGATTTTAGAAAACTTGGCCAAGGTCACCAGCTAATTCTAGCCCTGACAGCTCCCCTATTGTCCTGGCTCTCTCTCTCTCTCTCTCTCTCTCTCTCTCTCTCTCTCTCTTTCTATATATATACATTCAATAGTATATTACTTTCAGGCATACAGCATAGGTTATACATTTATATAACTTACAAAGTGATCCCCCAATAACCCCCCAAATGACTGGCTTAGGTTCATTGTATTTATGAGCTTGTTTCTCGTTCAGTTCATAGTCTTCCCATGCCTGGAGAGTCCCTGGTCCCGCTTTCATATCTGGATGACAAGAGTGTATGGCTCTCACCTGCCCACACCCCCTTCTCCTAGGTGAGTGCACAGTCTGCCCTCTGGCCACAGATGATTGCACTAGGGTTGGGCATCTGAACCAAGGG
The DNA here is from genome assembly GCF_000327345.1 of Myotis davidii. Lineage (NCBI taxonomy): Eukaryota > Metazoa > Chordata > Mammalia > Chiroptera > Vespertilionidae > Myotis > Myotis davidii. The sequence goes on from NW_006285917.1 coordinate 2,501,484, forward strand.
AAAGCAATAAAATAAACTGGCCGAGCTAATCAGCTGCTCTTTCATGAGCATTTGAACTAACGAGGCATAGAAACCAAGTTACTTAGATGGTGGTGGGTGCCACGGAGGAGTGCCTGGAAGCCATGTTGGGCCATGTGGTAGCAGGGAGAGCCAGGAGAAGAGAGGGGGCAGAGGCAGGGAGAAGGGGGGGCGGGGAGGGAGAGAGATTACCCAGGTATGCCTGCTGGTAGGCGTGTGTGCACACATGCCCTCCAGCTTCACCCACAGTCACAGTCCTCAGCACCTACCCAGCCCTCTGCCTTTTCCCATCCCTTGAGATTTGGCTGTATTTCCCACAGTACATTTCTTTGAGATTTCCATGCATCTTTCCAGGAAATCCTCTTTTCACTTCCACTGGTTTGAGTGTGTTTGTCTTGTAGATTAGGAGCCGTGGCTAATACACCAGCTCAAGGAACTCCTCCCTGCCTTCAGAAGGAGCTCGGGTCTGTTTCCTCCAGGAAGACACCCCACCCCCTACCCCCCATCTATTGGGTGTGTTCATGTCTTCTTCTCAGACAGATCACAATCCCCACCACTTCCACTTCCCTCATGACATTCAGTAAATACTTATTGATTGATAGAATCTTCTAACTTTGGGACACCCCTTTCTAATTTTGCTATTTGAACTTGAACTATATTGTTATCATTTTATGTCCTAGCAAACCCACGTGTCCAGCCATCATTTCTTTACCCTGGAACATGTACTGGATGTCTCTGTATTGGATGTCTATGTGCCAGGCACTGGGCTAGGCCCTGGGAATGGTTCGAATGAAGTTCTTAGTTCTTGCCCTCTGGGAGTTTTCTCCTGCCTGTTCCTCCATCCCCTTCCTCACACCAAGTGCCCACCCCTGTCTTCAACCTGTCCTCACACTCACACTGCTCTCTGCTCAGGAAGATGCCCTGCAGTTCTCTCCCCCCCCTCCACTCCCCCTCCTTTTTGATCATTCTGTGGTACAGGAATTGACACTAGCGTCTGAGTGTGTGTGCCTTTATGCTATTTTAAGACCCCAGCACTTTGCGAAAACCTGGTGGAGAATACTGCCAAACCCGAGGGGGTGGGGGCTGAGCAACCTGAGCCTGGGGCCGACTGGGTGTCTGGGAGCCAGGTTATCGGAGCCAGCTACAGAGCTGGCTGGGACCTGCGCTGTTAGCTGTTAACCGCTGCTGGCCTGACCCAGTCTGGCCTGATCCTGCCTTTACCTTCTCTTTGTGGGGCCCAGCCCTCATTTCCCCCCTCGGTTGCTTAGGCGTTTGCATACCAAGCAGCATGTAAAATTGTTGTGTTTCTGAAAACACACACACACACACACACACACACACGCAGAGAAGCCTTGAAATTCTTCTTGGAACAGGTCCAGGGATTTATTTATGACATTCCCAGGGGGTGGGAGAGACAGAAGTCTGGACTTTGCAGACTGAGTGCTGTGCCGTCATCTTATCAACAGAACCACCGGCTCTAACATGCACTTACTAAATACCCACCGCATGCCTGGGCCAGGCTGGGGGGAGGGGGGGGAG
>NW_006285917.1:2503050-2504379 GCF_000327345.1 Myotis davidii
GGGGGAGGGGAGGCCAGTGCACAGGTGCTCAGTACCCAAGACAGCAGGATATCCTCCCTCGTCCCCCTCCCCACCAGAGGAATAACAACATGGTATTGACATACTATGACCACCGGTCCCCCCTCTGCTCACTCTCCCACCAGCCCCCACTTCCTCACTTTCTGGCTCTCCTTCTCCCTGTGTCTGCAGCCTCTCCCCTTTGGCCACTCCACTGTGAGGGCCATGCTGTCCTGCGCATGGATGTCTGCTCCTCTAAAGAAAAGCTTCATGGCTGGCTTCTACACAAGTGCGAAAACTGGGAGCTGGTTGCAGTGTGCGGGCTCTTCTCTGATCCGTTGCAGCTGGACATTGAACAGAAATGGGGTTTATGCTGAGACGTGGCGGGGTCTGCGGCTGCTGGAGGGAGCTGGGGTGTCCACGCCTCTTCGGACGGTTTCAAGTCCTGAGGACGGATTGTGGGCCTTTCAGAGGGAACTGGATGGAGACAGAGAGTCAGGCCGATGGAGCGGGGGAGAGGACCTTCACTCTGCCCCGTCAGGCCTCTGCTCCTTCTCTAGCCCAGCATCTGAGCGGGAACTTGGCAGGACTGGAGGCTGCCGTTGCCTCCCTCGTCTCTGTAGAGGTGGGAAGAAGTGGGTCTAAAGATGTCCTCACTTTCCCATGGAGACCCTGGCTCTGAAGGGAAAGGCATACGGTCAATATCTGTGCCTTGATAGATCTTAAGCAAATGTGATTTTCCTTTAAGACCGAAGAGGCAAGCTCTCAGCTGAAAATATAGAATGGTCTGTCGGCGACGAGACAGAAAGACAGATAGTTAGAAGGCCACTGCACTTACCGCAGGCATCGTAGGATTTTAAAAAACCAAAGGCCACCATCCAGAAACTAATCAGATCAGGGGACAGGTAATCAAATACATGACATAAAACATGGGCACTGGGAGAGCAATGGGGCTGCTGTCCTTCGGGGATGACAGAGACCTCCCGACCTTACCCAGCCGAGGCTCCAAGCTCTGAAATGTAGGCTCCTCACTCTTTTTAGGAAAGAAAATCCCAAAGGTCCAGGGGCCTCACAGACCTCTGGAAGCTTCTCCCTCCCTTGGGAAGCGGGGCCTACTTACGCAGAATGAGTTGGGGTGGGGAGATGTGCCTTCTAGCTGCCTCTCCCAGGGGAGCAAGCAGGTGTGGGCAGGCTCACCTGCCTGGGAAGCCTGTTGTGAGGAGGCGGCCCGTCCGGGCTGGGAGAGGACAGCCTCGGTGGGCCGGGCCTGAGTGCGAGCGTGTGTGGACGTTAGAGAAAGGGTGGGCACCGTGCCAAAGGCACAGAAACAGG
>NW_006285917.1:2504456-2521921 GCF_000327345.1 Myotis davidii
GCCCATGTGAGCGCAGGGCGGCCCAGGTCTGCTTGGTAGAAAAAAGACCCTGGGCTCAGCTCTGCTACCTACCAGCTGTGTGATTCCGGGCCCATCACCTAACCACTCTGACCTTTGCGTTCCTCATCTGTAATATGAGAAAAATAATTTTTATGTTGCAAAATTTGGGGGACGGTAGAATGAAACCATCCTTTACCCACTGGCAAAGGCTGCGGACAGGAGAGTTATGAGTTCCTAGCGGCCCATAACGCAGACTGCCAGGTTTTAACCTCACCACACCGGTCTCCTAACTTGCAAAGCAGGGATAATTATGGTCCTACCTCATAGCTTTGTCGTGAGGATCAAACAAGTCAACACAAACACAGCACTTTTAATGGTGTCTGGTCATAGCAAGTGCTCAAAGCACGCCAGGTGTTGCTCTACAGATTGCCTAGCACGGAGCCCGCGCTCACACCTCTGCTGTCTTTTGTCTCAGGACCAGCCCCACTATAGAGAGCCTGTCCCAGCTTGCCCTGCCTGTGGCTTCTGGCCAGTTTGTTTTTTTTACAATAAAAAAAATCTGTTTTCCCCCCTAAGCTGGTCCTTCCCAGGCGTGCTGTTGCCATGGGAACCTCCAGGGGCCGCCTGGATTTGGCGGAGAAAGGGGTTGTGTATTAAAACCAAGGAATCCCGACAGTGGGCCAGCCACCACGCTAACCCCAGAACAGATGCAGACAGTGGTGGCCACAGGGAGGAATTAATGGGGGTCACGCCCCGCCCTGCTACAGCCGGCCAGGTGGGTGAAAGCCCATGATGCAACACTCTCCACCACCAGGCCTCCATCATCTTTGCAGAAACGGAGCTTGTACTGAATGAACACCATGGCTTCCTTGTGGGGCTGAACCAAATGCACGGCTTAGAACAGAGATGTCTAATTGATTTTTTACTCCTCTTTACCGTTGGGACAAAGTTCGCTGCTCCATAGTAGCATAATTGGCCTCACTTAGATGGGGAAACTGAGGCCTCAGAACACCTAAGTGACTTGCTGAAGACTTTTAGTAAAATGTGGAACCAGCACCGAGAACCCAAGTCTTGCGATCTTTGTCATTACGCCGAAATGCAAGGGGAGGGAGGGAAGAGGGCCAGAGCTGGTCCCCGGAACCGGTGGGCACATTTCTCTCTCCTGGGAGGTGATTCTGAGAAGACAAAACAACAACAACAAAACACCACTCTTCTCTCCTCCACCACGGAAATTCCACTCTTGAAAACTGAGGCAGCATTTTTTTTTTTTTAAAAAAAAAGAGCAAAACCGCAACCTATCAAGAGCCTTAAAGCATTTCTAAACTTGGACGTCATAATTTCACTCCTAGAAATTATCCCAAGCATATCTATATACTTCCTGACCCTACAGTTCTATTGTAGGAATTCATCCTAAAGGACTACTGTAATCCAAAATACTCATCAAGATTTGACTCAGGAATGTCATCACAGTTTCAGCTGAAACAGCAAAATATTGGCAACAAATGAGTTTTCAAAAATAGAAAATTATTCATGCAAAGTACATCTATATAAAGGATTGTGGAATAGTTTTTAATGACAAAAATATGTTGATATAGTTAAAGTGGGAGAAAAGCAGGTTATAAAATATGTATAGTATAATCTAATATTTATTATTAAATTAGGCAAAAAAGAGCTGGAAGGATATTTAGCAAAATGTTTGCAAGAGTAACTTCTGGGTGGTAAAATTGCAAATATTTTCCTCTTTTTAAAATTTTTTAAAAAAATATTCTTATTCATTTTGAGAGAGAGAGGAAGAGGAAGGAAGAGAGAGAGAGAGAGACGTGGATGTGAGAGTGGAACATAGATTGGCTGCCTCCTGCACGCTCCCTCCTCGGGATGGTGCCTGCAACCTGGGCATGTGCCTTGACTGGGAATCAAACTGGCAACCTCTCGGTGCATCGGGCAATGTCCAACCAACTAAGCTACACCAGCGAGGGACTCTTCATTATTTATATCATCAACATTTTAAAAAATGACTAAATGTGACTATTATAATTAAATTTATATAAACTTATATAAATTTAAAAGAATCTTATCCCCAAAGATATACATTGTGGCATGATTTATTGTACAAAAAACCCCCAGAATATAGATGCCTAATAAATTATATAATATAGTGTATTGAATATTATGCAGTCATTACAATGATTATGAAGTCTGTGTAGCAATATTAAAATGTTTATGACACATTAAGTGAAAAATACCAGAAACAAAATGGAATGTGCACCATGATTTTAAGTATGTGAAGTATGTATGCAAAAGAAAATGTTTGCTTCAGTTTGGTAGGGCAAGGTTATGTGTCATTTCTTTCAAAATTACCAAAATATGATTCTTGGCCTTTCCAATTAAAAAAAAAACTCATGAGATGATTACAATGCTAAGCCTTGGGGCCTATTTTGGGAACTATTCTAGAGAAATTAGTGCAGAGTTCTGACATCCCTTATTCAGTCCTTACCTCCTTCACTCATTGAATGTGTTAATAAACAGAGTATTGTTATTATTTATTGAATACCTACCATGTGTGTACATATCCCATTTCTAACTTGCACACTAATTCTGTAAGATAAGTGCTCAGGACTTTGTTCCTTCCAAGTAATCCAGTCTAGCTATTTAAGAAAATATTTTTTTTATCATTTTGACTTTAAGGATCCAGGGGTTTCTGCCAGGCTCAGGGCAGCTGGTCTCAGTCAGTCACTGGAAGCCGGATGTCCAATAAACAAGACTCTTTCTCTCTTTCTTTTAATATATTTTATTGATTTTTCACAGAGAGGAAGGGAGAGAGATAGAGAGAGTTAGAAACATCGATGAGAGAGGAACATCGATCAGCTGCCTCCTGCACATCCACCATTGGGGATGTGCCCGCAACCCAGGTACATGCCCTTGACTGGAATCGAACCCGGGACCTCTCAGTCCCCAGGCTGACGCTCTATCCACTGAGCCAAACCGGTTTCGGTGTTTCTCTCTTTATGCTGACCAGCTTTCTCTGCTTCTCATCCTCACAGGCATATACGGCTCCTGGCAGCCTTGGGTTTCTGCTCCGTCCAGCACAGGAAAGACGCCGGTATGACTCTCTCTGGATGCCCACTCCTAATTCAGGAGGTAGGACTGAGGGTCCCGCTGGGATCAGGTGTTCACTTCTGACCCAGTTATCTGTCAGGAGTGGGTCATATCGGTAAAAACATGGCTGCCAGGAACCACCACTGTTCACAAATAGGGAAGAAAGGACAGTTCCCAGAAGAAGTACATCAGAGTGGGTAGGTAGGGGCGGGTGAGGTAGTTGAAAAGGAAAAGCAATATATGCCAGACATAGCAGGTATTATTATTTCTCTTTCTACGGCTGAGGGAGGACGCTGAGGCTCAGAGAGGTTAGTCATCAGGCTTAAGGTCAGACCTTCAGCTCAAAAACAACAGAGCTGGAATTCAAACCCGGCCTGCTTCTCTTGGGAGTCCACTCTGTCACACCACCACACACATTTACTCAACATCACGTTAGTCAGACTAGGCGTGTCCTAGACAGAGGGACAGTGCGCACAAAGGCCTGGAGACAAACATGGACTGTGGGTCTAAGGCAGGGGTCCTCAAACTTTTTAAACAGGGGGCCAGTTCACTGTCTCTCGGACTGTTGGAGGGCCGGACTATAGTTTAAAAAAAAACTATGAACAAATTCCTATGCACACTGCACATATCTTATTTTGAAGTAAAAAGACAAAACGGAACCAAATACAACATTTGTATTTGCATGTGGCCTCGGGCCGTAGTTTGAGGACCCCTGGTCTAAGGCACTGGAAGGAAGAAGTCTAGTGTGGTTGGAGCACAAGGGCGAAGGAGGGCTGTGGACAGAGATGTGAGCAGCGTTATGGCCTGGTCAGATCAGGCAATAAGGGCCTATTGATAAGGAGTTTGGAATTTCAGCTGAGGGCAGGGGCATTCAGTGGAGAGCATTGTGGAATATTTTTTTAATATATTTTTTATTGATTAAGATATTACATATGTGTCCCTGTCCCCACATCACCCTCCACCCCCCCACCCCCGTTGTCCGTGTCCATTGGTTAGGCCTCTATGCCTGCATGTAAGTCCTTTGGTCATTGTGGAATATTGATTTGTATCTTAGAGGAACTTCTCCAGCTTCACGGTGAAGCATGAACTGAAGAGGTGGATGCAGGAGACTGGGAGGAGGTGCCACTAACCTAAGTGAGAGATGCTGGTGGCTGGGTAGGGATGGAGAGAGGTGACCAAGCTGGAGAGATAATTTGAAGATAGAATAGACAAGACTTTGTGTTTGACTGATTGATTGATTGATGTGGGGCGGGGGGCGGTGATAGGGAGATAAACCATGAACAAATCTCATACGATTGCTTGAATAGTAATATCCTCTGAGCATCAGAGATGCAGCAGGTTTGAGGTGACAGGTAACAAGTTCTGTTTTGGGCATGATGAATGTGGGGCACCTGGGAGACACCTCAGGCGCCTTCCAGAAGCAGCTGGGTCTTGAGGTTGAGCTCAAGAGGGAGGTGAGGGCTGGAGACACAGATGTGAGCATTAGAGCCAAGGTGTGAAGAGCTCACCCAGGAGGCACATGCAGGTGGAGAAGGGGGCCTCACAGAACTGGGAACACCAGCATTCACAGGAGGAGCCTACAAGGAAGTCTGAGGGGTTCTGGGAGAGGCAGGAGGGAGACCCGCAGTGAATGTCAGGAAAGCTGTGGTGGGAGTAACCAGCAGTCAAATGTTGCCCAAAGGTCAAATAAGGACTGGGCTCCTCAACAGGAAGGCCAGCGGTAACCCCCAAGAGATCAGTTCCCATGGCAGTGCCAGGAACAGCGGGCTGGGAGTGAGTGGGAGGTAAGGAAACAGACTTTCCCAATAAATGTGACCATGAGCGGGGAGGAGAGAGATTAAGGGGGTTGGAAGGGGAATGGAGGTTTTGTTTGTAGCAAGTTCATGCCCTGGTGGGAAGGGCCTGATGGAGAAGGGCGAGCTGGGGTTCATTCAAAGGAGTGAAGGGTCATTAAGACCCAAGAACCTGAAAGGGGGCCTGAGGGGGAGGGATGTGGGTGCGGGTGAGTTTATAGGTATGGTTTGACGTCAGCATTTGAGAGCATCCTGGGACTTCCATTTTCTCGATGAAGCGAAAGGCAAAATAAGTGGAGATCTGAGAGTCACAGCCCTCTCATGTAGACAACTGTGACAAATCTGTTTTTACCTCAATATTATGCAATCAAATTCTCAAATTCTGAAATACAAGTGTAAATCTGGAAGAATTGTGGGGAGACAAGTTTGAATTAGTGGATATTGGTTTTTTGTGTGTTTTTTTTTTAAAGGAAAACAAGTAATTTTATTCATTTCAGGTACATACAGTAACATAAAATATTACCTCCTGGTTGAGAAAGAATCATTTGTAATTAGCATAAAAACTGTTTGGAATGTAAATTAGTTTTTCAGAAGTACTTGACTATGCTTAAAAACAGTACTTTAGTATTTTAAGAATTCCCTTGTGGGGTGAAAACCACATTATAGTTATTTTCGGGCCTTGTTAAGTCTGCTTAAATGTAGTTTAAAAAATTTTTTTTTCTGAAAAAGATACCGGCTACATCAGAAAACAGTTTCTGGCAAAGGTAAGATTGTGCAACTGTGTACTGCACAGGCTCTTTCCAAAGGCCATTTCCACCAGAGAGCAGATCTGATTGCGGGAGATTGTTACTAAGGGAACAGTGGGGCGTGAATATAAATTTCATTTCACAAAAGACCTAAGTAATGTATTGATCCAACGGGAGCAGCCAGTGACTGCAGGACGAGGAGCCTTCTTCTAATTGAAAATACACACGTGTAATACACACATTCAGATGCAATCATCGGCTTTCACCTTGCTCTGCAAATCTCTCCTTTTTAGCTGCTGCCCAGATGAGCAGACCAGGGAGATCAGACAGCCAGGAGCTGGGGAGAGGTACTGCCTTTCTCTCCTCTCACTAGATGGAGGAACAACTCGGCAGTGTTGACACCAAGCTGGCCTGTAGCTCTGCACAAGGGATGCTGTGACGCTATCAAGGAGGACAGCATACTATTATTAGTATTAGTATTACTTTTTAAAAATATTTTTTATTGATTTCAGAGACGAAGGGAGAGGGAGAGAGAGATAGAAACATCAATGATGAGAGAGAACCATTTCATTGATTGGCTGCCTCCCGCACACCCCACACGGGGATCACGCCTGCTATCTGGGCATGTGCCCTGACTAGGAATCAAACTGTGACCTCCTGGTTCATAGGTTGGCGCTTAACCACTGAGTCACGCTGATTGGGCAGTATTCGCATTATTATTTATTGAACAGCGATTGATTCCTCACAACCACCTATGTCGTATCCCCACTCCGGGATGAGGAAGCTGAGGAGTCTGTGCTGTTTCAGGCCCAGGATCGTGAGCGGGAGTGTGGCTGAGTCAGGACTCAAACTCTGCAGTCCTTGGTCCTGTTTCCTCTTCCCCTGGCATGGGCCTCAGGTTAATCACGTGGCAGCATGCTATCACCACTGGCCTGTGCAAGCCGGCAAGGCCCTTCTCAGATTATTTTTTACCTCTTTCTCCAATCCCCTTTCCAATCTCTATCCACCTTGTCCCCCTCACCCCACCGTCACTCTAGTGTGCTTGCTCGTGCCCTTTAACGTGTGCTAAACCTGACGAAGAGGGTAGTGTTGTTTTGAATATATATGCGTTCTATTATTCATTTGTGTGTGGGTGGTGAGAACACTGGACATAGGCCTGCCCTCAGCCTATTTTGCAGCATACATTGCAGTACTTTAACTCTAGGCTCTATGCTGCACAGTAGATCCCTAGAACTTACACATCTTGTAGAGCTGAAACTTTGTACTGCTTGACTAATACCGCCCCATTTCCACCTCCCGTCAGCCTTGGCAACCACCCTTCTATTTCTGCTTCGATGAGTTTGACTAGTTTAGAGTCCTCCTGTAACTGGTATCATGCAGAATTTGTCCTTCTGTATTTGACTTACTTCCCTTAGCTGGATGTCCCCCAGGTTCATCTATGTTGTCACAAATTTCTTTTGTTTTAAATATTAAAATTAATTAAAGGCTGAATATCATATCACTGTATGTCTGTACCACATTTTCTTTATCCTTTGCCTGCTGATGGACATTTAGCTTGTTTCCATATCCTGGCTACTGTGAGCCATGGTGCAATGAACATAAGAGTGCAGCTATTTCTTTGGGATCCTGATTTCAATTCCTTTGGATATATACCCAGCAGCGGGGTTGCTGGATCATATAGTAGTTCTATTACGCATTCTAAATTTATATAAAAGGGATTGTGCTATAAGCCTCATTCCCTTTTTGCCAGTCAATTCTATATTTTGAAGCTCTCTCCGTGTTGCTGTATGGATATCCATGTGCTGTACGGTTCATTGCTTCTGGATGATATAGCATTCTGAAATATTGTCCACACATTTTACTTACCCATTCCTCTGGGGAAGGGCACCACGGCTGCCTCCAGCTCCCTGCTCTCACAGGCCGCACTGTGCTGAACTCCCTCACGCTTGTCCCCTTGTGGACTCCGTGAGAATTTCTCCGAGATATGAACTCAGATATGGCTTCACGAGGTCAAATCACACAGGCTTACCCACTTGCACCAAGGCATGCTACAAAGGCTATATCGGTTTTGCCCAGCCTGTATGACTCAGTGGTTGAGTGTCAACCTATAACCAGGAGGTCACAGTTCGATTCCCAGTCAGGGCACATGCCTGGGTTGCCGGCTTGATGCCCAGTGTGGGGCATGCAGGAGGCAGCTGATGAATGATTCTATCTCATCACTGATGTTTCTATCTCTATTTCCCTCCCCCTTCCTCTCTGAAATCAGTAAAAAATATATTAAAAAAATAAAAAGGCTATATCAGTTTATACTTCTACAAGGACTGCACAAGAGTCACAATCGCCCCACATCCTTGCCAATACTTGGCATTGCTCACTTTTCTAATTTTGCCATTTTGATGGATGCTAGTTGTTATGTCATTTAAATGTGCATTTCTCTGATTGCTAGTGAGCTTGAGCATTCCTTTCTATACTTGTTAGTCATTGGGCTTCCCTTTTGTGTGAATTGACTCATGTCTTTTGGCCATTATTTAGATTGGGGTGGGGGGTCTCCTTGATTTGTGTTTCTCATATATTGTAGATATTAATGCCTTAACAGTTTCAGGAATTGCAAATATCTCCTTTTGGTTTACCATTTATGTATTCATTTCATTAACTCATTAATGTTAAATGTATTTATGGTGTATAGTAGAAGAGTGATGTGATATCGTTATATCCATATATTTCTTTGTTTTGCAGTTTGTTTTAAGGGTCTTGTTGAAGTCTTTTCCCACCCCTAGGTCACAGGATGTTCTCTTATATTTTCTTTTATTAGCCTTACAGTTTTACCTTTCTATTTTTGGTGTTGTTAATCCTCACCTGAGGATATTTTTTCCCATTGACTTTTAGAGAGAGTGGAGGGATGAAGGCAGGGAGGGAGAGAGAGAGAAACATCAATGTGAGAGAGGCACATCGACTGGCACCTTTCCCTCAGTCCCCCCCACCCCCAAACCACTGTGCCCTTTAACCATTATCTTCACTAATTTTTGATGCTACCTTTTTCCCATTTCAGTTTTCAGGTGAACGCAGACCTAAGTTCTTATTCTGTTCCACGTATCCATTTGTTTTTGCCCATTTGCCTGGTATTATTCTACCTCTGTTACTATCGCCTGTCTTATGTCCTATTACCTGCTAGGGCAAGGCTTCACTCTTTCGCTCCTTCAAAATGAACTTGGCCAAATTCACATACCCTTTGACCTCAGAATTCCACTTTTTAAAAGTTATCGTACAGCCGAAACCGGTTTGGCTCAGTGGATAGACCCCAGAATTCCACTTTTTAAAAGTTATCGTCAGATACCCTTGAACTAAGCAGAACTAGGTACATACATGTTTAGTCATTGCAGCATTATTTTCGTACAGATACCCTTGAACTAAGCAGAACTATGTACATACATGTTTAGTCATTGCAGCATTATTTCTAATAGCCAAAAATTGAAAACTTCCAAAAATAGGGGACTGGTTTAATTATGGTACATTAAGTAGAATACTATGTTGTTGTTTAAAAGAAAGAACGTTCTATCTGCTGATATGGAAAGATCTTCAAGATACACAGTAAGTGAAAAATGTAAGGTGTAGAATAGTGTAGACCAGGGGTCCTCAAACTTTTTAAACAGGGGGCCAGTTCACTGTCCCTCAGGTCGTTAGAGGGCCGGACTATAGTTTAAAAAAAAACTATGAACAAATTCCTATGCACACTGCACATATCTTATTTTGAAGTAAAAAGACAAAACGGGACCAAATACAACATTTGTATTTGCATGTGGCCCGCGGGGCTGTAGTTTGAGGACCCCTGGTGCGGCCTATAGACTACTTGTATATAAAAGGTGGGAGGGACAAGGCTCCATATTCAAATTCACTTATATACACATAAAGACAGTCTGAAGGGACAGAAACATAAGAAACTAAGACTAATGGTTTTGGGGGGGTTAGGGAACCTGGGCAGGTGGGAGACAAGGCTGGGAGGAAGGGGTTTCATTGTCTGCCTTTGAGTCATTTATTTTTGAATCATGTGAGTATATAACTTATTCAAAAAGTAACCTAAAATAAGGAAAAAATGGCTTAGTTCCTCATGAATTTATATTCCTCTATATAAAATTTAGAATAAATCTATTGAATTACTAAAAAAAACCCCACCAAAAACCTCGCGTGGAACCTTGACTAGGACGAAACCTTTGTCTCTTCACTACTCGGCTCCTTCCATCAGGTGTGAGCAGCGCCATGGCAGAGATGAGGGCCTGAAGCCAGGAGAAAGGCCAGTCAGGTGGCAACCAGGACTGAGAACAGTTAAGAGTTCATGCCCTGACAGTTTGGCTCAGTAGATAGAGTGTTGGCCTGTGGCCTGAAGGGTCCTGGGTTCGATTCCGGTCAAGGGCATGTACCTTGCTTTCGGGCTCAATCCCCAGCATGAAGCAGCTGATTGGTGTTTCTTTCTCATTGATGTTTACCAGACACGCCCTGGAACCCTCCTGCAATCCTTCCCTGGCCCGATCGTGCACCAGTGGGGTCCCTCGGCCTGCTTGTGCCCTCTTGCAATCTGGGACCCCTTGGGGGATGTCCACAAGCCAGGCCGAGGGACCCTGCCAGTGCACGAATCCGGGCATCAGGCCTCTAGATTATATATAAAAAACGAATTCAGGAGAAAGTCTCCAACTTGTATAGGGCTACTGGTTTCCTTCTAAACAATGGCCATTTAGAACCATCTATTCCACTTCTTTCTGTGTGCAAAACTGTTGTATTGAGGGACTAATTTGGAGGAAGAGGGAAAAAGGAGTATCAACTATAATCCTTTAAAGAACCTCTCCGTGAGCAATGACTACTGTACCTGCAGCACAAGTGTCAGGCGAGGCCTCATCACACACCCGGTGGCAGGTTATTGTAACTGCAGGCCGAGCGCTTGAGAACCGTGGAGCTGAGCTTACAAGTCCAAACCCAAGAAGGAAAGCCCGACATGCTTTGCAAACTTGTTTATTTTCTTTATTTTTCTAAACATCAGTCCAGTTCTTGTCCTAAAGGATCATAGATCCAAATTAGTAGAGTCGAAATTAATGAGATTTTCCAGTAAGGAGCCTGAGACTAAAATTATGGAAAATTCACTAATTATAGACGGCAACCACCTAACCACGACTTGGACCCAGGTCCCTGGGGGAGAGAGAGGGAGGGGAGACGGAAAGGGGTAGATGAAACCTGTGCCTGACCATTCTTCCTTCCTCTTGCCACAGCCCTTTCCCCTGGGCCTGGTGGCCTCATAGCGCCCAGGGCTTCCTGCCTCTGAGCTCCTAACTCGCCCCCCCGCCCCCCGCCCCCGGGCCCTACTTCTAAGGACTGTGTGAGGCTAAATTCCTGGAAACTACGAAGTAGGGCCCAAAAGGAGGTGGGGGACATGTTTTCTCCTGGGTTCTGGGAAGCAGTGGGGGAGGGGAGCTGGGAGAAGGAAGAGGGTAGTAAAGGCAGACAAAATGCCCATTATACCCCAAGCCCGTCAATTTCCTTTTTTCATCTCTTTATCAGTGTTTGTGACTGAGCTTCTTATCAACAGGAAACGCCTGCCTAAGGGGATGAGGCAGGTCCAGGGGGACTGGACGCCAGGGACCGGGAATTCTGGGTAATGCATTGCTGGTGTCCAGCCTGACCAAGTAGCCTTCTGCTTCCCAGGACCCAGTATGGCTCCCAGGCTTTTTGCTGAGGCACCTGGTGAATCATTAGGAAGATGGCACACCAGACAGGCCCCGAGGCTGAAGGGAGCCCTGGGTGGGGCTCCAGGCCTCGCCCTCTGGGGCCAAGGACAGGTCGTCAAACAGCTCAAGCTATGACATGAGCATTGCCCTTGCCCCTAAAATCCACCAAACCCCCTCTTTTCTAGCTGAGAGGCCAAGTGCTGTGACAAGTTCTCAGACGACTTAGTGGCAGTCACCCACTGGCCCTCCTAGTGTGTTTGCCTCGAGCCCTCAGAGGAGGGTGCCTGTGCTGGGCATCCAGGCCGGGGACAATCAGGGGCTTGGCACAGACTTCTGAATGAAGGGGAGCAGGGGGCCCTAGCATTGGTTGACCTCCTACTGTGTGTCAAGGTGCTTTGCAAACATTGATCGTCCGGTTAGGATACTGGTCTTCTAGATGGGGCTCCCAGGAGAGGGAGGGACTAGGGGTCAGATTTCCCATGAGATTAAAGTCAAATCTTAGTGCTGAAAATAAATGCCCACGAGGGATGTCTGGGCCAAGCAAAGCCTTATGGGTGGCGGACAGGAACAGGTTTATCTAGACGTCTCTGTATGGGAACTGGCTGTTCTCCTAGCAGGAGAGGTGGGAAAGGTTTGTGTAGAACAGAGGGTGGGCCACCTTGTGGCTGGCTCCTCGCTGCCCTCTGCCTATCAGTTGCCCTGAGCAGCCACATTCTGCCTTTGGTGATGGTGGTAATAAAGGAAATTCCAGTGTGCCTCTTGCCCTGTCCCCGTGTCTCCCTGGACACCCCACTCTCCCCCCACCCTACCACTTGCTCCTGCAGCGGGGGATCTAGGTCAGTAAGAGTGGGTGGGTGAGAAAGAACAGAGAAGAGACTCATCCAGACGTGACACCCTGCAGGGCAGCAGGGACACACTTTAACCTGAAAACTGCCTGAAAATAGACTGTGTCTACGACATTATGCAAATCATATGCAAAGTCGAGAAACCCTCTGTCTCTATTTCTAGCAAACTGAATGTGGCCCCGATGGAAGCAGCCTCTTCCAAGAGTCGCCCACCCAGTGACGACTGTGCAGCTAGCATCAGTCCCGCCCGGGGAGACTGGACTTGGGACATGCACCCGCCACTCCCCTCCCAGGGCTCGGTCTTTTAGATACAAGGCCTTTGCCATCTCTGGGTTTGATCATCTTGATTCGAGTAAGGATATGGGGGAAGCAGAACTTGCTTCTTGAAGGCTGATGTGAGGCAGGACTGAGGGAGAAAGTGACCTTGAGGGCCTGGGTACTGCAAGGGGGCGGGGGTGTTCCCCAAAGTCAAAGCTCATGCTCCAGAGACCACCATCACCCCCACTTGGGCATGTTACAGACACTCATCCCTTAGGGAGGGTCCCCACAGGTCATCCCCTCCCTCTTTGTAGAGGTGAGAACCTTGGAACCTGGGACTCCCAGGAAAACAGGGCAAAACTGCAAAGAAATGAACGGTTTTCTTTCTTTCAAAGGCAGACAGGTTCCCTGAGGCTCCACTCAGAGACGGGGCTCAGACAGGTGACCCCCCAAGAACTCTTCTAACCTTGGAGGGCGATGAGCCAATTCTCCTTCCCCAGATCCCAGCCAGACTTCTGGTAAGTCCTTTTCTGCAGCTTCCTCCTGCCTTTCTTCCCACTCTGCCACCAGTGCGGACATCAGGGTGTGGCACCACGGGGTGGGGGAGAAAGGCTGCCCTAGTCGGATGCCAGGAATACCCTCACTTCCCCAGAGCCGGTCTGAGAGGTGCCCTAGGAAGCAGGGTACGCACTGTATGTTGTTTGGACTCCACATACACATGCTCCAGGCACGAGGCCCAATTGGGGGGGGGGGCTGCAGGGAGTAGGGGAGGACCTCCGTGGTAAAGGGAATTGGGGTGCCCTTTCTGTACATTCCAGGCAAGGTGGAGACCCCATTTGAAGAGGGAATTGAAAACAGAGAATTCAGGCAGGCAGGTCCAAGCTGCCTCTGAGTGAGGACACGGAAAGCTCCTTCGAGGTGTGGTTTTCAGGGGACAGTACCTGCACAACCCTAGCACCGGGAGCTCACCCCCGCCGGCGCCGGGGCGGGGCGAGGAGATCCCCGGGAAAAGCCCGCCGATCCGGATCCGTGCTGGGGCGGGAGGGCGGCGGCCGCTGGGCAGCCCTGCGGCCAGCAGAGGGCGGTGTGGCCGGCGCCGCCAGCAGCCTGAACCGAGCCCAGCATTTGAACAGAAATTTGGGCCCTGCACGGGTGGGGTGGGCGTGGGGTGCCTGAGCGATTTATGAGCTGCCAATTAAGGGCTAAGTTCCGGGCATGATACCCTGGGGCCTTCTCCCTCCCCTTCCCTTCAGGTTCCCTCTGAGACGGGCCACTGCAGAAGCACTGGCCTAGGAAGACTCCGCTGGAGCTCAGGATTCAACCACGGTTTTATTGAGGACCTACTATGTGCTAAGCACCAGCTAAGTGCTCTCACAAACAGTGTCTCCAGGTAAGAGACTAATTTTGACCTGGCCCACCTTCCTGCCCTCAGGCAGAAGCATTATGCAGACAGCTCACCAGTGCCCACTTCCCTGCCTGGCCCCCTTTTCTCAACCCTCCCCCTGTCACTCCACCTCCTGTCTCAGACCTTCTCCTCTTAGGGATTTTCTAGGCTTTGAGGAGCTGCTGCCTTCGGTTTCCGGCTGCGGAGTCTCCGAAGGCGCCTTTGGGCCCCTAAATTCATGAGAGAGAACCTTCAGGGCAGGACTGATTCCCGGGCGGGGTGGGTTCCAGCGACGAGGAGACACGAAGCAAGCTGCCCCGTGATGATCTGGGAACCCAGCAGGTCCATCTAGCTTTCTGTTTTCACCCAGTTTCACTTCCTCGTTCTCCCCCAGGAGCTTGCACAATGCTGGGAGCAGGCCTGGGAAAGTGCCCTGGGTGATGGTGGAAGGGGCTGGCCTGGGAGGTTGTGCTGGGTCATTTACATCAGGAGGCTGTTTCCCAAGGGCTGGGGGCTGTGAGCTCAGGTCTTCCCAAATTTGGGGCTGTCCTTGTCCCTAGAGTGTCCCCCCCCACCCCCCCAGCCCATCCACCTGCCTAGGGTAACCTCCTCAGTGCAGGGACACACACCCTTGATTTCCAAACGCCAAAGTTTCCCTGTGTTTCTCTACAACCATCAGGTTCTTTCTAGGCACACACTTTCTGGGGTGTGGCCCAGGGTGTGGGTCTGGGCCAAGGGGCAGTGGGAGCAGGAGCCTGGGTGCTAGAGGCTTATTGGCTGAAGTCAGATTTCTCCTGAGCCTTGGAAGCCCTGCCGGAAGCCAGCCTCACCCCTCTCAGCTCTGGGTAGAGAAGGCAAAGCCACAGAGGGGGCTAAGGCTGGCTTAGATGAAGAACCAGGTGCTGGGACAGTGAAGGCTCATTCTTGTCATTCAGCAAGCATCCAGGACCAGAGCCTGGGTCTCCGGCTCCCAGCTGGGCCCTTCTCCAGCCATGCTTGGCCTCTGTGTCCTCTCAGTCATTCTGAAAGTCCTGGGCCTTACCCACCTGACCTGCCACTTCTCCAATGTGGGTATGACACTGCCACACCCACAGCAGGGCTCCTTGGTTTTAATGCCCCAATAGGTCAGCTAGGATGGGGTAGGGGAGGGGCCCAGGATGGGCCACAGCTCTCTCAGGCAGCTGGTAAGCAGCTGATAGGCAGCTAGCAGGGGTCTTGTCCAGGAGACAGAGGCCCATGGTATCATGGAGCTGAGATACAAACTCATGGGTCCTGGGTGTCTGGGCTTGGCCAGAGGCGAGGGCCTGGCAGGACAGGGTGTCTACGGAAGGCTGGGCAGGACCCTGTGCCCCGTGGCAGCTCCGGTAGGGCAGTGGGGTTGACCGAGGGCAGGGAGTAAAGTGCAGGACCAGGCTCTGGGCCCAAGAGACTGGGATTCCCTGGCTTGGCCATCCTGGCACTGGGGCCTCCTTTGCACTCTGTCCTGGGTGGTAGGGAGTGCGCCCAGGGCATGGAGGTGGGGACAGAGCCAGGCGTCAGGGAGCCTGCTGCTCCGAGCAGGCCAGACAGTGGGGAGATCGGGTTTCAGCCCAGCTGTATTTTTGGCTGGATGGGTTGGGGGCAGAGCTGGGCAGGCACAGCTGCCCCTAGAGGGGCACCCCCTCTCCAGCACACACACACTGCCTCCACCCAGACAGACCACCATTTACCGCCCACCCCCACACACTGCAGGCTGAGGGGAGTCAAGTGTCAGCCTGTGGCTAGTCGATCACTTTGGGCTTCTCGAAGCTATTGCTGAGTTTCTGTAGTGTCTTCTTGATCCGCAGAGCAGTGAGGCGGGCGGAGGGGTTGGGATACCAGCACTCCCGAATCATCTGAGCCACCCCTGAGAGGACCTGGGAGGAGGGAGAGAAAGGCAGGGGAGAGAAGCAGAAACATGGGTCAGGGAAGATGGAAAGGAGGCGAGGAGAATGACCCCATAATGGGGAGACAGAGGACAAGAAGAGGGGTGATGAGAGTGTGAGAAGGAGGCGGAAGGAAAGACAGGAGCGGTAAGGGGGGACGGAGGGATCCAGGCAGGGACGAAAAGAATAAGATGAAAAATGGAAGAGGAAGAATGGGATGAAAATGGAGAAAGAAAGGCAGGACGGAGATGTAACTCAGATCTTCAGGAGCACTCAAGTCCCCCTTGGCAAGTAGGGTCTGTGGAGCACCTTCCCCCACCCTCTACTGCCACTGAGACCCAAGAAAGGGGAGATATGTCAGTCTTGGGGCTCCTGCACCCCCAATCAGACCCCAGTGCTGAGGGCTGTGTCTCCCAGCCCTACCAACGCTGGCTGGGCCCAGTGAACACTGGAAGAATGGGTGGTGAGCACTGCCCCCAAAGTGCACATGTCCAGGGAGGAACCCACCCAGGAAGCTCAGATTTAACCCTCTCAAGCTGGTTCTTAAGAGGGATTGTATGCGTGTGTACATCTGAATGCATGTGTGGCCTTTTGTGGATATGTATGCTGTATAAAAATGTACATGTGTCTATGTATACATACATGTATGTATGTGTGTACATTTATTCATTCTTTTAATAAACATTCACTGAGCACCAGCTGTGGGCCAGGCATTGTCATAGGTAATGGGGAGATAAGGGTTACAAAGGAGACATGCTCTTTGTCTTCACAGGGTCAGCATTCTGGCACATACTTGCACGTGTATGTATCTGTGAGTGAATATTTAAGTAGAAGCCTGTGCGTGCCTATATATGATTATATACAAGTGAGTATGTGTATTACAAAGGTATGGGAAGTATTTTGAGAAAAGATGAAAACAAACAGCAAAAACTTCATAGTAAGAAATGTAGCAGAGAACCTCTGATTTCCCCAGCAAGGTGAAGGTTCTGAAAATCCAGAATAACTAGAGTCCCTCTGGGGTGCACGGGCCGGAGAGATGGAGGGTGCGGCCAGGGAGGACCCTGGGATCTGCCCCTAGAATCTATCCCGGGGAAGCCGAGGCCTCAAACACAAGTTCCTGGGCCCAGAAATTCCAGCTGTGAGCCGCCACCCCACGCCACCCCAGCCCCACCGGTCCTCACCGGATCTGCAGCCAGCCTGTTGTGGATGGTGGGGGTCTGCTGGTCAACACACACTACCTTCTTCATGTCCTCAAAGCTGGGATCATTGGGCACCACGTCATAGAAGGGTGGCTTATAGTCCTCCACAATGCCTGGGAACCGGGGGCAAGGGGGGACAGGGCAATCACTCAGGACCCCAAGAAGGCCCAATACTACCTAGAGGAGAGCCTTGCCCTCCCTCTGTCCAGGGGCCAAGATACCAGTTGTCTGACCATGGTACCCTTTAAAGGGACACTATCTACACTAATAAAAGAGAAAAATGGTAATTGGCGTACGACGATACCCTTTTCATTGGCTAATCAGGGTTATATGCAAATTAACTGCCAACTAAGATTGGCAGTTAACTGCCAACAAGATGGCAGTTAATTTGCATATGTAGGCACAATACAGGGAGGCGAAGGGAAAGCAGGAAGAAGCCCCCTGCCATTGACAGTGATCAGAAACCCAGGGGGGATCTAAGAACTGGGGGGCAGGGCACA
The DNA here is from genome assembly GCF_000327345.1 of Myotis davidii. Classification (NCBI taxonomy): domain Eukaryota; kingdom Metazoa; phylum Chordata; class Mammalia; order Chiroptera; family Vespertilionidae; genus Myotis; species Myotis davidii. Next base: position 2,521,893 of record NW_006285917.1, read on the forward strand.
AGCGGCCCTGGGGCCGCCTTTGCCCTGCC
>NW_006285917.1:2522702-2525003 GCF_000327345.1 Myotis davidii
TTGGAGGGTGATGGGGGTCAACGCCTGAGGGCTCCCAGTATGTGAGAGGGGGCAGGCTGGGCTGAGGGACACTCCCCCCCCCCACACACACCCCCAGTGCACGAATTTTGTGCACCAGGCCCCTAGTAATGCTATAAATATATGTATAATTAATAATTACTACTACCATTTATGTTGTACTTACCATGTGCCAGGCATTGTGCTATAAATACTTTATATGCATTATCCTGTCTTTACAATAATCGTATGCAGTGGGAACTATTATTACCTGTGTGTTACAGATGAAGAAACTAACGCTCAGAGAAGTGGAGGCCAAGGTTACACAGCTAGTAATGGCAGAGCCAAGACTTCAACTCCTATCATTGGATCCCGAGGCCAGATCTTGTTCCAGCCTTTCCATAGCTGCTTCCTACCCAGGCTGGGCTCTGCTCCCAGGTCCCAACTATCACAGATGCCATAATTCCCATGTTTACTGTCCTAACTGCACTGCATTAAATCCTCACAGTAACGCTAGGAAGTACGCAATGCTGTGGGAGCCCCCTCTATAAGCCATGAAATTAAGGCCAGAGTGGTTAAGGAGCTTATCTAAATGCATAAGTAATAAGTGAGAGTTAGGACTTAAGCCCAGAAAATCTAACCAAAGGCCATGCTCTTGACATCCATGCTACACTAACGGGAAGGTAGCTGGTTGATTGTTGGGTGAGGGTGTGGAACCAGGAGAAGGGGGAGAAAACGTCTCTCTAAAAAGAAAGGAATTTTTACCCAAGTCCAAATAGCACCCACCCCTCTCAGGGATGGCACCCCCTCAGCCAGCACCTCCTATACCAAGTGCACAGTCCTTAGCAGGAGCTTTCTGAACATGATGCCTGCGGAGCTGCAGACGGCCCAGGCAGGAGAGGCCAGGTCCAGAAAGAGTGCCCCACGCCCCTCCCTGCTTCCCAGGCCGGCCGTGGACCAGGGCCACACAGCCACAGCCACGGCCCCGGAGAGCCTGCGCCAGCTGTTCTCCCATGGCGAGCTTCCAGGCCAGCCCCCGGGCCGCTCGCGCCCTAATCAGTGCTGCACAGAGGCCTGAGCGTGTCTAATGGGCCTTTAATCAGTGCCGGGGCTGACACCAGATTACAGTGTTTATAATGCGCCACGGATCTGTGTGGGGCTGATTCCCTCGCCCAGGAGCCTGCAGCCAGCCTCCCCTCGGCCCTGGCTGGTCCAGCCTTCCTTTCCCACCGGCAGCCTGGTCAAGGGGCCTCAGCTCCGCCGAGGTGCCCCCTTCCCTGACCCCAGCCCCTACAGCTGACTCTAAAAGCTTATGGCTGAAGGGGCAGGAACCTGAGCCCCTTGAGTCTCCCAGAGGGACTGGTTAGACCTCAGCCTCCACCCAGTGGTGACTGCTGAGAGCAAACGAAGCCGGGCATGGAGCTGGCCCCTCACAGATGCTCAGGAAATGAGGATGTCCCTCTCCCCAAGGAACAGAGCTCCAGTCATATCTTGAGGGTTGTCTCCAAGCTGTCAGGACTCCTGGCAGCCCCTCCCCATGGGCAGCCTCCACAGAGACTGACCAGCCTCTCCACCCAGTCCAGACACCACACATCCTCCATGCACCCCAGGACTGGGAAGGCACTGGCCACAGGGCTGCCTATGGGGCCAGCAGGGATGAGGTCCCTCTGCCTGCTCCAAGTCACTCTAACGCTGAGTCCCCTGTGGCACTTATAGTAACAAGAAGAAGCAATAAGCAGGCAGTGCAGGCACTATTGTATCTCGCATGTTTTGTGGTCAAGGAAACCAAGGACCAGAGAGGTTTAAGCAGCACAGTGATAAACAACACTGGCCCTAGAGTCAGAGTGCCTGGTTTCAGACCCTGGTGCTGCATCTAACCAGCTGTAATTCTGTGCCTCAGTCCTCTCATCTGTAAAATGGGGATGATACTGTGTCAGGGATCCATTATGACAACAATAATTGCTACTAATATTTACTGAGCTCCAGATCTGTCCTTAAGACTTCATTTGAATTATCTCAACAATTGGAAACTATTTTTATTCTCACTTTACAAATGAGGAAACTGAGCACAGAGAGGCTAGGTAACATGACGATGGTCAGTGGCAAAATCAGGAAATGAACCTAGCAGTCTGATTCCCAACCCACGCTCTTAACTACTGAAGCGATACCAGCTTCCTGCCAACAAGGACTATTTTTTAAAAATATATTTTATTGATTTTTTACAGAGAGGAAGGGAGAGAGATAAAGAGTCAGAAACATCGATGAGAGAGAAACATCGACCAGCTGCCTCCTGCACACCCCCTA
>NW_006285917.1:2525159-2526807 GCF_000327345.1 Myotis davidii
AACAGGGACGATTAAATAAGACAATATATGTATATCACATGGCATCTGGCACATATTTAAGCTCAATAAATGTTAGCTGCTATTAATATTCCTGTGATTATCACTTACCCAAGATTTCACAGCCAGAATCACAGACTCACAGACTCAGATGAACCTTAAAAGGTTGCTCAGCTGAACCAGCTGGTGCGTAGCAATGAATGGAATACAGGCAGTGTGGCCCCAAGCCCCTCAGGCCACAGGCACCAGCCAAGCCAGGAAGCCCCCATGTCCTGCCTGCCCCCCCCCCTCACCCTGTGCAGGGTGGGCCCTCACCATTGATGATGGTCCGGCGGGTGATCTCCCACAGCACCAGGCCAAAGGCCCAGATGTCCGTCCACTTGTAGGACTCGAAGCAGTCGGTGCGGATCTGCTCGTCCAGCACCTCGGGGGCCATGTACCGCTTGGTGCCCACTCGCGGGTTGTTGCCGATGTCCAGATAATCGCTACCCTGCGAGTGCATCACGGCCAGGCCTGTGGGTACCAGGGCTGTCACTTCTGCTGCTCACCCCAGCCCACGGACAGCGTGGCCCCAGAGGCTGCGGTCTGGGGGCGGGGTGGGGTTGCAGGCAAACGGAGACCTGCTCTGAGGGGGGCTGGGAGAACAACTGGCTCCCTTTCGTTTACTTGTGTAGGGCTCTCTGGGTGCCCAAGAACCCAGCGAGATGTGCGTGGGCAAGGCAGGCATTATTACGCCCATTTCACAGAGCAGGACCTCAAGGCCCATGAGTAGGAGCGATGTGGTCAGTGAAGCCCGGAGGATAACCGGGGTTCCTGGCTCCCTGCTCCTTTCTCCCAACTCCTGGACCCCGGGGTGGGGTCGGGTGGTGGAAGGAGTTTACGCTTCGAAACAATGTTAGGCAACCTGTGGGGCTCTTGCGGAGGGGAATCGAGACAGCCAGCATCTCTTTAAGTTTTAAAGCGCCAATCAGAATCGCCGTGGTCGCCAGGCAGGCACACAGACACCTAGGCGACGGTGGAGCCAAGTGGACAGCGCACGCAGGGCCTGCGAAGGGGCCGCCCCTTCCCTGCCCCGCCCCTCGGAAAGGCCCACCTTAGTCCCCACCCTCCGCAGCTCACCCAGGTCTGCGATGCAGCACTGCAGGTTGCTCTTGACTAGCACGTTGCGGCTCTTGAGGTCGCGGTGGGCAATGGCCGGTTTGCCCTGAGTGCCGAAGATCTCCACGTGCAGGTGCGCCAGGCCGCAGGCCGCGGACACCGCCAGCCTCAGGGCCAGGCGCGGCTCCAGCGTCTGCCTCTGCAGAAAGTCGTAGAGCGAACCATGCTCGTGGTAGTGCGTGATGAGCCACAGCTGCGTGCTCGAGTTGCGGGAAGTCATGTCCGAGGCTATAAAGCCTATGGGCAGAGGGTCAGGTGGCTCAGCCAAGGGATTAGCGGTGAGGGAGTCTGGGCTGGGCGGGTCAGGGCTGGGGCACAGGATGGACTGAGTCCGGGCAAACGGGGGCTGGGGTGGTGGCTGCTCTGGCTTAGGGCAGAGAGGAAGCCGGAGTCAGAGGCTGAGGCCGGGCTGGGAGTCCTTCAGGGTGGGGTCAGTGACCAGAGGCTGGGGGCTCCAGCCTTGAGTGCAGGGGATGAAAGCCGGGGCCTGGCA
>NW_006285917.1:2527670-2534079 GCF_000327345.1 Myotis davidii
GCCTAGGATGTTGTCGTGTCTGAGCAACACTGTGTTGTAGATCTCAGTCTCCCGGAACCAGGACTGTTCGTCCCTCGAGGAGAATATCTTGACCGCCACACTCTCACCGTGCCACAGGCCTCGCCACACCTCGCCATAGCGGCCCTTTCCTGATGCAATGGCAGGGGGGTGGAGGGGAGAGCAGGTCACACAAGCCCCTGGGCACAGTGGTCCCCAGCTGCACTGACCCATCTGCAGAACCCCTGACACTCATGCTTAACCTAATCCTGACCCCCACCCCGCTCGCAGGCCATCCCCACCTGCCTCTTGTTCCCTACTGGCTTCTGCAGAAGGACCTAGCCCTGACCGGTCTCCACCGACTCCGTGTCCAGCAGAATTCCCATTCTGAGCCAGGCCTGGCCCCGTCTGTGACTCCAGAGGCCAAGAGCTCTCTTACCCCTCCAAGCTCATGGGAGCCCTTGGTCCCCATCCCCCAGGCTCACCCACTGCTCACCCACACACTCCACCAGGGCGACCTGCCGTGCCACCGTCCTCTGCACCAGGAAGGGGAGCCCTGAGCCACTGCCCGTTGTGCAGTCACTGTCCAGGAAGTCCTGAAGATACAAAGAGGCCACTGAGAGCTGTCCCTCACCCAGCCCCTTTCTCTCTCCCCACCTGGCCCCTGCTACTGTGGCTGATTGCTCCTCCCTCACCCAGCTCCCCACCCACTGGCATCTGAGTGTCTGTGATTGTGCCCTTCTCGGCTACCTGTCACTCTGCATCCCTCCGATTCTGTGGCTTCTGCCTATTCCTCCCCCCGCTCCTCCCGTGCCCCATGTTCCCCATGCTCATACCCCCAACATGCTGTCCCCCTGCTCGGATGCCTTCAGGATGAGTCTGGATTCGCCCAGCTCGTTGTGCAGGCCCTGATGTTTCTCCTGCCTCCGCCGGACATGCCACAGGCCCAGGGCACCCAGGACCACCAGGACCAGCAAGGCCAGCACAGGGCCCAGGATCAGAGGCAGCTGGCTGTCTTCTTGCGGCTGCTCCGGGGTTGGGTAGGCTGCCAGAGAGAGGACACTGAGACCCGGCTACCATCGGGACATTTCCCCTCCCGAGCCTTGCCACTGCCATTAGGTCCCTGGGTCCTGCCTCCCCACCCTCCGGGCAGGCATGAGAGGAAAGCAGGGTGAGAGGGCAGGGTCTGAGAGGTGAGGTAGGTGGTGCTGAGGCAGCAGACATACCCTCCAGCTCCAGGGACACGTTGTGGTTGCAGAGGGAGCTGTAGCAGCAGTAGTGGTTGAGGACATCATTGGGGCGTGTCCAGCAGAGTTCTGGGTGCAAGTTCCCACAGCCTCGATGTTCCTGGAGGTGCCCGCCCTCCTCCCGCACCAGCACTACAGTGCACCAGGTCCCCTGGCAGGTAGGCGCCCTGCATTGTGGGCCCTTACACGTGCAGGTCAACAGTGATCCCCGAGAGGGCTTCACAGGGTCACCTGGGAGACACAGCAGAAGCTCAGTCACTCTGAGCCCAGTTCCCCAGGCTGAGCCCAACATCCACTGCTCTCTCCCCCCTGACCGTTCAGACAAACCCCTTGAGGCCCTGGTCCCTGAGTTCCACCCTCAGATTATCCTTCCCTCCATGGGGCACTGAGACGATGAGAAGCAGGCCTCCATCCCTTCCTTGACCCCAACGCCTCCTCCCTAGTTCCAGGCCCAGCCCTGGCCCCAGCCCCAACCCTGAGGACTCTTCCAGGCCCTCCCTGCCAACATCCCCACTCTCTGCACCCCCCCACTCTCTGCACCCCCTACTCTCTGCACCCCCCAGCTAGAGCAGAAGAGGGTTGGGGTAGCCTGTCTCCTGCCCTCCAGCCAAGCTCCAAAGTCCCTTCTCCCCAACTCCTCAAACAGCCCCAGCAAGAGCTGAGCCCCTTTCTCCATTCAGGCCCCTGTTCCCTACAGGACTCACCCTGGGTCAGGTTCAAAGCCATCAGTAGCATCAGAAGGCATCTCCTGGGGGGGTCCAAGCTCATGGTCCTGGAGAGAGGCTCAGGAGAGGGGGTGCAGTAAGACCTGTGAAATGTGATCCCCTCAGTGTTTTCAGCCACTGACCGTGGGTCCCTCCCACCCAGAGGAAATCACTGGGAGTGTTGGGGGGCGGGGGGGCAGGCAGGGCTCCTCCCGACTCCACTGCGCCTGGCTTTGGGGTGGGGCCTGCAGGGGAAGTCCTGGTTCACTTCCCCATGGAAACCATCCTGTTAGGGGTAAAGGGTGGGGAGCCATGTTTAAGTGACCGAGAGCTTGGGGAGACTCCCAGCCCCATAACCCTGCTGCTGAGCTACAACTGGAGGGCACAGAGGGCTCGGGGCTGGGGTGAAGGACCATCTCTTCAGCAGCACCCCCTTCTATCCTCTGCCTCTTGCCCATCCCCTTCCAGCCTCCCCCTGCCCACCCATTTCCCAGTGCCCCCCCACCTCCCCAGCCCTGGCTGCCTCAAACATAAACAGGCTCCTGTCTTCACTTCCTGCCATTCAGAGTCCCGCCAAGCTGGGAACAGGAATCAAGATTGTTTAGATTGGGGTCTGGATAGAACAGGCAGGAGTCACGCACAGCATGGAGGTCAGGACACATTCCCAGGGCAGGCCGGAGCGGCCCGGGGTCTAGGGAAGCCACCGGCGGCTGGAACAGCCCTGTGACCGAATCCGAATCCGAGGGGACACCTAGTGACTCACAAAGCCCAGTGCTGTTAGAGATGACAGGATTAAGGCTCAGACAGGGGAAGAGACTTGTCCAAGTCCAGGCAGGATTCAGTGGTGGGACCAGGAGCACAGCCCCAGTGTCCAGGCTCCCAGTCCAGTGCTCTTTCCTCTCTGTCTCCCAATCCAGGAGGCAGCCCGTGTCCGAGCCCTCAGGGCTGTAGCCACCACACCAAGCTCCCACAGTGCTGGCTCACTAGGTGAAAGGAGCCTCCTGCAGCCAGTGTCAGAGGCCCTCTGTGCGCCATCCCCGGGCCCCCTCCTCTCTCCCTACTGTCCTGGAAAGGGCGGGGGCAGGGCCAACGATGTGGGGAGGGAAGTGAAACACACTTAGACACTGAATGTTTGACCTTCCATGGCTGGCTAAGGTTGACCTTTTCCAGAAGTTGGATGGAGAAGGTTAAGGGGAATAATTCTGGTCTATGACAGTCCCCAAACCTGGTCCCAAACCAACTAGGGCTTCAAAGTTACCCACTTCTTCATTTCTTAAAGGTTTAGAACGAGAAGATAAGGGCCAGGGCCGCAACAAGAAGGACTGAGGTCAGACAGTAAGAAGGACTTTCTGAAAGGTGGCAAGTAAGCAGGGGTTTGCCTGTGGACTGGATCCCCAGATAGAGGCCACTAACGCGAGGGGCGGGAGTGTCTTCCCACAGGGTGAGGCTCAGAAGGCCATGGCCTAAGAGTGGTGCCAGATGAAGACACAAGATGCTAAGGCTCTGGGGCAGGATGGCTGGGGGTGGGGGGAGCTTTGTATGCCTCTCTGCTGGTGGCAGCTCTGCCTTCCTGCCTGGGCTTCCTCTGCCCCAGAGGCCCAGTGCTGGGGGAGGAAATGGAGCCCTGGGCTGCCGCAGCTGTGTCCCAGCCTCTGCCTGACCTCCTGCCTCCTGCCCCTCCTGGCAGGCAGCGGGGACTCCAGCAGGCACTCCGCAGTGGGACTGGAGGCTGGGGGGGAGCCCCGGACAAGCTGAATTTGTCCGCTGGGGTAGAGGCCGGAAGCCATCCTGGGCAGCAGCCTTGGCTTGCCCAGGGAGCAGCTAAGGCAAGGGTATGGGGCAGGAAGGAAAATGTGGAAAACAATGAGGATAACTCTGGCCTCCTCCTAGGATCCTTTACCCATACTCCACTTTTCTGACTATGCCCCAGGGCACCCTCCCACCTACTTTATTCCGCATCAGAATCACCTGAAGGGCTTGGTTAGAAAGTACATTCTTTGGTCTCATCCCCACTCCAGATCCTGATTTGGTCAGAATCTGGGATCAGCAAGAAACATGCTTTTTTTTTTAATCCTCACCCCAGGATATATTTTTATTTATTGGGGGTAGGGGGAGAAACATTGATCAGCTGCCTACCATATGCGCCCCAACCACATATACAACCTAGGAATGTGCCCTGACCGGAAATCAAACTCACAACCTTTATGGTGTACGGGATGATGCTCCAACCACCTGAGCCACCCCATCAGGGCAAGAAACATGCATTGTAAAAAAGTTCCCCAGGGAATTAGAATCAGTGGGTACCATAATGTCCTACACCACATAAGATGTCGTCTCCATGCTTTCATTTCATAGGGTCTGCTGGTGAGTGGGAGTGGGGTGCAGAGGACAGGACTCTCACTCCCATCCAGGGACCTCCCCCTTTACAGGAGAAGAAAGAAACACAGGCTAAACATGAAAGTCAAGGTCCTGGAAACACTGTGGAGGGAGGGCGGGTCCAGGGCTATGCTACTGACATCCAATCCTCCTCAAGCCTCCCGGCCCAGGAACGGTACAGGGAGACCCACCTCTGGTCTCATCCGGGAATGTGGGGGAGTAAAATTGTGACTGTCCTGTGCCCAGTGTGAGGTTTAGTACAGGAGGGTGCTGGCCATTCCAAACTCAGAGCTGACCCCGTGTGATTCATCCTGCAACCTGACTCTAGCACAAACGGACTCCTGGGGACTGACGGTATCCTTTCGTTTCTAAGCAAAACTTCACGGAAGATCTCCTGCTGACAGTAGCATCACTGTGATTGGCCAGAAATCACAAATGCTAAACTAATATCAAACATTAACTTACCACTGTGAAGTCCTTAGTAATAAGAGTTAACCTTCTCCGAGTATGGCTTACGTGCTATGGACTGAACTTTAACAGTTGACCTCATTTAACCCACACAACAACCCAATGGGGGTTAAATTTGTTGCCCGTAATCACCACCTGTGTCTTGATCCACATACATTACTGATCATAAATCCTTCTTTGGATAAATCCTTCTTTATTCCTCCAACTGTTTGGTGTTGGGTGAGCCCCACCAAGGAGGAAAAAGAGTGAGTGGGTCTCACCAACATTAACAGATTGTCCACTGCTGTCATCTACAGGTGCCTGGTGTGGCTTTGTTTAGATGTGGAGATAGAAATCATGTTAGCTGAAGGCTTAGTCACAGGTGGGAGAACCAGAGTAGGGGGTGCTGGGAAGGTGGGTGCCAATCTCTGCTCCCCAAAACACCTGAGGGATTGATAGAAACTGCCCCGGTCAGACACACTGGCTCAGCACAGCAAGGAGGCGCCTCACTCCGCCCACCCGCAGGTCCGACCCACACAGGAGCGGCCGGACTGAGCTGCTCCCACCAGGCTGCCCGACCAGGCTGCCCCTTGCCAGACACAAAGCACTTTCTCTGCATCACTTCACGAACCCTGAACAGCAGTGCGATACAGCACCACGCCTGTGCAGAGGAGCACGGAGATCAGGATCTGTCTCTGGCTCATGTGAACTTGAATTCAAATCCTGCCTCTGCCACGTGGAGCTATGAGATTTGGAACAAGTTACTTAAACTTTCTGAGGTTTAGGCTTCCCTGCGTAAAATTAGAAGAATAACAGTGCTCATTTCATAGGTATCATGTAGTAACATTCGTTAGCAGAGGAGTAAGTGGTACATAGTAGGCACTTAACACGTGTTAGCAAAGCCCAGCCATCCATGTGCCCCATCCCTGGAGCTTGGGACAAGCCGTTGCCGGCTGTAGGACGGGTATAATAACCCTTCTGCTACGCTGTGGCGAGGATTACACGAGAAATACACGTCTGCACAGTAAGCACTCAATAGATGGCAGCTCCCTTTAACCCCCCAATGAGATGGAAGGGCAGGTCCTAGGACAAATGGGGCAGGGAGGGGTCAGAGAGGACAGACCTGATGCAGCCAGCAGCTGCCCATAAACACAGAGGGGTGACAGCTACTGTCCACCTTGGCCCTGACCTCAGAGAAGAAAAGGGGGGCGGCTTCAATTGCACTGGCCTCCAGGGCGGACTGGAAACCTGGGGTTGCTCCTGCAGGGAGCCTGCGATCCCTCTGGCCTGCGGGCTGCAGGAAGGCCACGGCAAGGGGCGACCTGACCACGCAGGGTTAGAGGCGAGGCGTGGGGGCTGGAGTCCCAGCCTCAGATCCTAAGCAGGAGCCGCAAGGGCTGGGCTGGCTCAAGGCGTTTGACCTGGACCCTGTCTCCCAGGTCCCCCAGCTGCCAGCAGGGACAGGGGACCCGTTCTCCGTGGGTGAAGCACTCCTGCCCGTTCACGTGGGTTACAACCCGAGAGCAGAGACGCCAGGACCGGCCAGGGAGCCGCGTCTGTCAGTCCCCGCCCGGGTTCAGTCCGCCCCTCCCCGTCTCAGGTCGGGGGGGGGCCGCCGCGGGAGGGAGAGGGACAGCT
>NW_006285917.1:2534664-2542816 GCF_000327345.1 Myotis davidii
TCCCACCTTCAACCCCCGTCCAAGGGCAGAGCGTGGGCTCACAGGGTACAAAGATGTGGGCCCCCTCTGCTCCCGCCTCCGGGGAGTCCCCACTCGTCCAAGTCCTCAGCCTCCTCCCTCTGTCCCTTCACCCCCGCCGGTCCCCTCCCGGCTTCCGCAGCCTCTGCTCAGCCTCTGGGGGCAGCGGCGGCGGGGAGGACAGCCTGAGCCCCTCCAGCTGGCGGCGGGGGAAGCCCGTGGCCAGGGCGCCTCTGTCCCCGTGGGTGGAGGGAGAGGCTGGAAACTTTTGGGAGGGCTCCCTGTGAGGCAGCCCCTCACCCACCAAAGGGAGCTTTAGCCACGGGGACCAGAGCCTCCGCCGGACACTGCTGGACAAGGGGGCCCAGGCTTTGGGAGGGAGCAGAGTGGCTTCTCCCGGGCACCCTGAAAGCAAGGCGATTCCTAGCCTCCTGGTTACCCACCGAGACTCCGAAGTCCAAGTCCGGGAATGCACCTTGTTACAGAAGATCAGCCACCGACACCTCCCCTGCCCCAGTCCCCATCTGTTAAGTGGACATCACACACAGCCTCATAGGACTGGCTGAGTCTGACACAGGGTAGGCCTCAAAGGAAGTGTTTAATTCCATGAATAAATGAAGAGGCTGAGGAGGGGCTGGTCTCAGCCAAGGAGAAAGACATGGGTATTAGAAGCAAGAGCAGACCCCTATGCTGGTGGGAATGCAGACTGGTGCAGCCACTATGGAAAACAGTATGGAATTTCCTCCAAAAATTAGAAATCAAACTGACCCAGTGATCCCACTTCTAGGAATGTGTCCTAAGAATACAGAAACACCAATCAGAGAGAATATATATATATATATACCCCTGTGTTCAAAGCAGCACAATTCACCATAGCTAAGATCTGGAAACAGCCCAAGTGCCCATCAGCAGATGAGTGGATTAAAAAGGCCGTGGTACATTTACACCAGGGAATACTATGCAGCTGTAAAAAAGAAGGATCTTTCACCCTTTGAGACAGATGGAGGGACCTGGAGAGTATCATGCTAAGTGAAATAAGTCAGTCAGAGAAAGACAAGTATCACATGATCTCACTCATATGTGGAATCTAATGAACAAAATAAACCGCCAAACAAAATAGGTCCAGAGGTGAGGAAGCATGGCACAGACTGATGGATCTCAGAGGGAAGGGGGGGGGAGGTTGGGCAGAGAATAACCAAAGAATTTATATGCACACTAGAGGCCCAATGCATGAAATTTGTGCAGGGTCCCCTCAGCCCAGCCTGTGCCTCTTGCAACCCCTCGCTCCTAACTGCCCACCTGCTTGCTCCTTACCGCTTGGCTCACTGCTCCTTAGCACTGCCGCAGAGGCAGGAGAGGCTCCCGCCACCACTGCTGTGCTCGCCAGCCGTGAGCCCGGCTTCTGGCTGAGTGGTGCTCCAGCTGTGGGAGCGCACTGACCATCAGCGGGCAGCTCCTGCATTGAGCATTCTGGTCATTCTGCCTTAAGGGTTGCTGGGCTTTTATTATATAGACTAGAGGCCCAGTGCATGAAAATTCATGCACTCAGGACAGGGTCCCTCAGCCCAGCCTGCACCCTCTCACAGTCCTGGAGCCTTCAGGGGATGTCCAACTGATGGCATCCTCTGCAGGAGGTGACCGGGCAGGCTGATCAGGGGACAGCGCTGGCTGGTGAGTGGCCGGCCCTGCTCCCTCCCCCCGATCGCCTCTCCACCACTGCTGGTCACTGCCACCGCCTGCCCCCCATCACCCCTCCACTGCTGCTGGTTGCTGCCACTCCCCAATCGCTGTCCCGTCCCTCTGCCCACTGGCATGCACCTTGGCTGACCTGGTGCCTCCTGCTCGCCGGCCTTGTCCCCCACCAACTGGTCATTCTGCCACTCAGTTGATTTGCATATTAAGCTTTTATTATATAGGACTAGGGACCCAGTGCACCAATTTATGCACCTTGAAAGGAACTGTGGGCCGCAAGGCTGTGGTGGGCACAGGGGCGAGTCTCGGCCCATCCTCCATGCCCCAGCCCAGCCCCTCCCTTCATGGCCCTTGGCCCCCTCTCTGCCAGCAGCCCTGCTCTCGCTGCTGCCACTCCCATGCACTGATGGTGCCAGCCCCACTCATACCCGCTGATGGCAAGGAGCAATTGGGGCTGACGCCAGCAGTGGGTGCAAGTGTGGCTGGCGCCATTAGCAGGTGTTAGCGGCAGTTGCGGCCCCAATCACCCCTCAGGAGCAAGGGGAGGTGGAGAAGCCTTCAGGAGTGATCAGGGCCAGCAGCCGCCACTTACACCCACTGACAATGAAGAGCAATCAGGACCAGTGCCAGGTGCCGGCAGCAGGTGCGAGTGGCAGCTCCAGCACCAGCAGTGGGTGTGAGTGGGACCATTGCCGGCAGTGGGTGCAAGAGGCGACTGCCGGCCCCGATCGCCCCTCAGGAGCAGGGAGAGGTGGAGAAGCTCTGAGAGGCGATCGGGGCCGGCAGCCACCACTTGTACCCACTGATGGTGCTGAGCAATCGGGGCCAGCGCTGGGCACCGGCAGCAGTGCGAGCGGCAGCTCCAGCACTGGCAGTGGGTGTGAGCGCCAGGCAGGACCACAGGACACAGGAGCAAAGAATTTCAAGTAGCCATCAGAGGCTCGCCCCAATAACAGCGACCAGTGTCCCACCCTGGTCTGGCACCCTCACTCACCTGTTCCACCATCCCACCACGACCCACACCTGCCATGTTCTGTGGTCAGCACACATCATAGTGACCAGTTGTTCGGTTGTTCTGTCATTCAGTCTATTTGCATATTAGGGTTTTATATATATAGATATGCATAATCAATGGGCATAGACAATAGTGTGGTGAAGGCCTGTGGTGGGGTGGGAACTGGGTGGAGGAGGGCAATGGGGGAAAATGGGAGACATCTGTAATACTCTCAAAAACAAAGATTTAAAACAGGAGCAGACCTCTAAGATGTCTTGCTCTAATATGGAGATTCTGTAAGATGGGCAAGGGACCCCCACCCTTTGACGGCAATGGAGACTCGGGGAGACAATAGCTAAAGGCATCAATTGTTGACTGACCTCACTTCCTTTGCTGCAACCCACCAGAACCAAGGCACACCCAAATTTCAGTGTCAGGACAGACCCGTGTCCTGCAGCCAATAGGAAGTACTATAGGATTACAGTGTCTGCTCTTTCAGATTATAGCGGCCACTTGGCACTCTATTAGCTAGGGACACGAGCGTGTGGCCGCGCGGCCGTCTTTTATACCCACTCTCTCCCCTGCCCTGCCATGGCTTCTGATAAACCTCTCCCAGCCCCAGCCCACGGATCTCTGTCCTGGGACGTGGAAGTCGGGCTTTCCCAAGGGAAGCGTTCATTCTGAGACACACCCTGAGAACAGAAACATCACCGTGGACCGGAGCTGAGAGTCGCCAATGTGAGTCAGTGGGGGTGGGGGACTTTATCTGGAAACGGTCCATGAAATAGATAAAAGTAGAGCACTTTTGGAGGAGGAAGACAGGGCCGGATGGGGGATGGGCTGCTCATCAGTGCTGGAGTCTACACTCCCCACCCCCTCGGCCCCCAGGCATTGAGTCCTCTGGACACTGATTCATGCTCTTGGGAGCTTCTTGTGAAACTCATGGCTTCCACAGCACGCAGAGAGGCTGGGGCAGGCATCCCAGGAGGGACAGAGCTGGAGAAAACAGTGGAGGCTGAGCCCAATGAGGAAAGGGAAAAGGAATTGCAGACTGCGTCCAAGTCTACAAGAATTAATTACACAGAAGGACCAGCTGTTCCCCATAATCAGCGAGGACAGAACAAGAGGAAACAGGCCTGAAGGACTGAGATTTAAATTTAGATGCTCGGAAGGATTTCCCAGCAGCGTGAAGCAGAGGCCTGCTCCTGGGAAGAGTGTGTGGGTGAAACCTCAAGCGGATTCTCACCTATGGAAGGCAGGTGCCCCGGAGCTGGCACGAAGGCAGAGGAATGAACAACTTGATTTTTCAGGACCAGCGATGAGTGTTGAGTTTGAGTATCGCCTTTGCCACCCAGGCAGGGCCAACTCCCCGGTTTTCAACCTCTGTAGATGCAGGGCGCCCCATGCCATTTAATGCTCTGCTGCTGCCATCTTGAAATTCTTAATAATATGTTTGAACAAAGGGCAGCGTTTTCATTTTGTGCTGGGCCCCACGGATTACGTAGCCGGTTCTGCTCCAGGATGAGTGGGAAGGAAAAGCAGGGGAGGAAGTTAGCAGAGGGAGGGCAGAGTGGGAGATTTAGGTCAGACAGCCTAGGGATGCTCAGATGAGAGACATGAACAGAACAGGGTACCCGAGGAGGAAGAACCGCGTCTCCTTTGGGGGAGAAGGGAGGCAGATACCTGTGAAGTCCATGTTCCATCTCTTCCACACAGAGGGGGGAACCCCAGCTTTGTGGGCTGGATGCAGCTACGTTCTGCCTGGAGGAAGAAGTGGCCCCCTCCGTCTCCTGCAGCTCAGGGCAGGAGGTGCCACGGTGCCCTGGGTTCCAGGCCTGGATCCAGCTCTCTGGGCCTCAGTTGCTTCCTCTGACCACCGAGGTGTTTACACTGGAGAGTTGCAAAGATCCTTCCCAGCCTTGTATGATCTTCTTTGACTCTAAGATTTGGGAAACTACCCGGTCTTCAGGCCCTGTCACCACAGCTCAGTGTGGCTAGCGCTAAGGTTTGGGGAGGGTGTGGACAGCCCAGCACCTTAGGAAGAGGCTGGCAGACAGGGGCCCGATTGGGTGAGCCACCCAGTCACTTTCCTGCTCCTCTCCGGCTCCTCCAGGATGTCCTACAGGGCTCATCCGCTCCTGGCCCACCCCTGAGCCCTGGGATGACTCATCTCAGGATGGGGCCTCTTGAGGAAGGGCTGGCATGTCAGGGCAGGAGTCTGAGATTGCACGGTGCCCACACAATGCCTCGGGGTGGGTTGGCCTGCAGCCTGGGCTCTGATGAAATGCTGCTCCAGGACGGCCTCCTCCCTGAAGCCCAGCGACCTCTGGAATGTCCCTCCCCACAGGCCGCTCGCCTCCAGGCTCTGACTCTCCCCTACCCCACTGGTCCGCCGGAGAGGAGGGGAAGAGGCCACTTGGAGTTGGAGGCGCCATGTGTGCACATCAGCTCCCATACCTGTAAGGAAGGGCTGGTGATACCGCCTCTGCCAATTCTCAGAATAAAAACAAAACATCTGGGAGCGTCCTCTACCAGCTGACAACCCACACGGATGTTCGGTTTGTTCTGAGGGAGGGAGGCCCAGCTGTGGGACAGGAGAAAGAGCATGAAGCTAGAGTCAGGAGACCAGAGGTCTGGCTGTGTGACGGGGCCTCTGTTTCTTACCTGCTCAGAAATGCGGGCTGAATGGTGCCTCTCCTACTAAAAGCTGCCTGAGGGCCTTGTTATACAGATGAGCATGTCGCTACCACAGTGGACTTCGAAGTATGAAGCAGCCATTCTGAAAAAATATTCAAGGCATTCCTAATAAACACAGGGTAAGAATAAATAAATACATGAAATTCTCAAGGTTTCAGCTATTCATTTCTCGGACATTTACCTCGATAACCTAAGTAACGTTTACAATGCTATTTCCAGATGTTGTTCAGCTTTGTTGAAGTATAATTGATAAATAACATTGCAAGATATCTAAAGTATACATCACAATGACTTGATATACGTATACATTGCTGTTGTTAATCCTCACCTGAGGATTTTTCCCGTTGTTTTTCAGAGAGATTGGAAGGAAGGGAAGGCGGGAGGGAAGGAGGAAGAGGGGGAAGAGAGAGAAAGAGAGAGAAACATCCATAGGAGAGAGACACATTGACCCGTTGCCTCCTGCATGCTCCCGACTGGGGCTGGGGAGTGAACCTGCAACCCAAGTATGTGCCCTTGATCAGGAATTGAACCTGAGGCCCTTGGGTGGTTGGGCCATTCTCCTGACCACTGAACCACACCGGCCAGGGCTTGTGTGTGTGTGAACATTTAAGTACTACTCTCTAAGCTAATTTCAGTTATACAATACAGTGAGTCACCATGTTTTACATTACATTCTGAGATCTTATTCATCTTATAGCCGAAAGCTTGTACCCTTTTCACATTTCCTAGTTCCTCCATTCATCCACCCCCAGCTCCTGGCAACCATTTGTTTGTTTTGTTAATCCTCACCCGAGGATATTTTTCCATTGATTTTTAGAGAGAGTGGAAGGGATGGGGAGAGACAGAGAGAGAGAAGCATCGATGTGAGAGAGATATATCCATTGGTTGCCTTCTGCATGCACCCCGACCAGGGCGGGGGATTAAACCTGCAACCGAGGTACATACCGCCCACCGGAATCGAACCTGGGACCCTTCAGTCCTTGGGCCAACGCTCAATCCACTGAGCCAAACCATCTAGGGTGGCAACCATTTTTAAAAACTCTATTTCTATGGGTATGACTTTTTTTTACACTCCATATATAAGGGATACCATGTACTATTTGTCTTGCTGCTATTTATAGATTTTAAAACTTCATAATTTAGGTCATTTAGTTTCTCTTCCTCCTAATTATTTATTGTTATGTTGTTATTTTGTAATAATACCCCTTTAGTTCCTGTTCTATTAGGGTCACATGGTATCCCTTGACCCTTCCCTAATTAAGCATAGTGCCCCTCCCCGCCCCCACCCTTCCCTAGAGCTGCAATTTTGTGCAAAAAAGGAACATGTGCCAATTAGCTGAGGCACACAGTCCCCACTCAGGATGGTGGGATGCCTGCAGGGCCTGATGAGCACTTTGGATGGCACAGCAGTTCCTAGAGGCACCCAGACTTTTGTCCACTAAAGAAAAGCAGGGCCTGCGTTTGCTGGGGTGAGGGTGGCCCGCGTTGGCCGGCAGGGGTGTGGGGGTCTGGTAGGCTCCGGGGTGGTGCTGAACAGACCCTTGCAGCTTGGGGACAGAGTCTGAGGGGCTACGGGGACTATTCCCAATGGGGAGGGCTTGGCATTTGGACAGGATGAGGTTCCCCGGATTGAGGGCAGGTCCTGGCCCTGGCTGGGAGGCAGAGCCTTTGACCGAGGGGCAGCTGGCTGGGCGAGGCCAGAGGCCGGCGGGATTTCCTCTAGCTCCAGGCACTCGAGGGGTGGGACCAGCTTGCTGGAGCTGGACACAGGAACCTGCCTTTGTTTCCAGCTTGAGGGGAAATGCCATAATCCTGCCCACTTCCCACCCCGCCAGCACCCGTGCCCAGGCTCTGCCCTTCCCGGCACCAGAGGGCGCGGTACTGAGGGTCTACAGCATTCTCTTAACCTCCAGAGCCCCCCATCCACTGGCCTCTGTTCCTCATCCCCCGAAGGCAAATCCCTGGCCCGGGAGCAGGAGGCGGGTCAGATTTGGTGTCCAAGGCTGGTTTGGAGTAAATCGTCACAAAACAGCTTAGGTTTCAACCTGCTCACCTTTCTCCTCTTCCTCAGAGGGACCTGACTTTTCACAGCGGAAGACGGTACCTAGGCCTAAAGGGAGGACTTGTGGGCAGGCCTGGCCCTCCCCCAGCCCCCTCACTCCTGCTGCACGTGGTCAGACAGACTCTGACATGTCAACGGAAGTCACACAGGCGATGTGCTGAGTGGATGACCAGGGGAATGCAAAGTGTTGGGGAGCAGAGGGGACAGAAGGACAGGCTGGACCAGGAGCCCCAGGCAGTGGGCGGGGAGTGAGGGGGACCCTGTCTTTATTTTTTCCTGGTCAGTGAGTCTATGTGCTGTGTACCTGTGTGAGGGTTTAGGGGTGCTTGTGTGTGTGGCCTCTCTGGCTGTGACTATGAGTTCATGGGCCAATGGGCCTGTGTGTTCTTCTGTGCCAGGAGCCTGATGGTCCCTGTGGGACCCTGGCTGACCATGTGTCTACATGTGACACTGCCTGTGTCACTGTGGTCAAAGCCTCACAGTCCATCCAACCCCAAGCCTTACCCTCAAGTCCTCCCTTCAGATTTAGTATCTTCCTTAACCATGAAAAGGCTTGATCCCTCTGAGAAAGGGAGAGCAGCGAGCGAGTCTGAAAATCTGCATGAACCCTGGCCAGATGGGTTTCTCAGCATAGCTGGCTGACATCTGATAGGGCCGGCGAAGGGTCCTGAGAGATGGGGGTGAGGGAG
>NW_006285917.1:2542826-2544770 GCF_000327345.1 Myotis davidii
CTGGTGGTTGGTGTGGTGGAAGATGCGTGGATGTGTTCAGCCATTTGGAATGTATGACCACTGGAGAAGAAGGAATCCTCTCTAGATGCCCCCGTTTGGGGAAAAGGGGACACAAACCAATGATTCCCCACCTGTCCTCTGTCCTCCCTTGCCTTCTCTTGACTCAACAGGGATTTCCTGGGATGACTGAGATCTGCAGCCCCTAGAACCAGAGCAGCCCTGAGAGGAGGGAGGAGACGATAAAGGCCCCTCTGAGCAGCGTGGACCCTGGTGGGGCCTGAATTCAGTTCCTTTCTGTACATTTATTGAGCCTGTACGGGCTGGGCACTGAGCCAGGGGTCAGGAGACAGACAGGGTTTCTGCCCACACAGGAGTGAGGGGAGGGTTCCCAAGGAGTCCCCACACGCCTGGCTAACGGCCCAGGATGTGTCAGGACAGCCAACCCTGCAGTCCCTTCTGCGGGAGCCCCTGTCTCCAGGGTGGGGGGTGGACACATGCTCACCCAGGGAGCATGGTGGCGGCCATCAGTGCTGGGTGACGGGAGTGGGCCGCAGGGGCCTGGGGCTGGGGGCACGGGACCTGCCTGGAAGGCTGTCTGGGATGAGCATGTATGTGTCTTTGTTTCAGGGCCCCCAGAATAGTATCCTAGAATCACAGGGGGGGCCATGGGTTCCAAGGACACGTCCGCTGGCCTCCTCCAGAGAGCTGTCCCCGTGGCATTTCCTCACCCTGCCTCGCAGCCCAGTAACAAAAGCTCACTCACTGGGCGCCCAGCCAGGCGCCGCTCAGTGCCTCGCATAGCTCTCAGTGGTAGGTCGCACAGAAACCCTGGGAAGTATTTATCATAACCATTTGACGCTACAGGTGCGGCTGGAAGAGGTCCTTGGCGACAGGGATGATAAGAGGCAGGACCGGGATTCAAACCCAGGTCTGTGGGCTGTAGCAGGGCAGCTTCGCTGTGGCCTGTGTTCTGCACAGCCCGAGCCCTGTCCCGGCTCCCTGGCCTCGCGGACAAGCACTCAGTTGGGGAGCCTCCGGGGCTGGGCTAGGCGCGGGGAGAAGCTGGGTGGTTAGCAGAGAGGCTGACTTTGGGTGCCACAGGCAGAGCAGCCAGCAGCTCTTTCCTCTCGGGTAGCCTGCAAGGCTGTGAAGAGCTGAGAGAGGATTAGAGAGATGGCTGAGCCGGAGAGGAGGAAGTGCGGAACTGCAGGCCGGGGATGCGGGCTGCCCTAGAGCTGGCCGGGGACAGCGGGGTGGGTGTTCTCCAAGGTGGAGAGTAAAATGTCCACCTGAGGCCCAGTCCTTACTGCCAGGTCAGCCTCCCAGCCAGGGCCCCCGCCACGCCTGCCGGGAGAGAGAGCCCCGGAAGGCTAGCTCTCTGGCCCTGAGGATCTGTGGTCATCCCTGTAAGACTCAGCCAGGTGGACGTGGGCGGGAGAGGCGCAGAGGCCCCGTGCTGCAGGGGAAAGGACATCGGCCTGAGAGTCCCACAGACTTGAGCTCCAAGTGCCACTTAGCCACTTACCAGTTGGTGACCTTAAGCAAGTCCCTTAACCTTCATGGCCTCAGTTTCCTCACCTAACAAACGCGGTGAGGATTTAAGTAGAACAATGGTGATTGAATCAGGCCAGGTGCAGCGCGGAGTGCTTCGTTATTTCATTTAGTTCTCACAACGGCCCTGGTAACGTTATTACCACTTCCAGTCTGCAGAGGAGCCTTGAGGTTCAGAGAGGACGAATAACTTGCCAAGGTCATATGCCACCTTCTAGACCAGTGGTTCTCAACCTTCCTAATGCTGTGACCCTTTAATATAGTTCCTCATGTGGTGGTGACCCCCAACCATAAAATTATTTTCGTTGCTACTTCATAACTGCAATTTTGTTACTGTTATGAATCGTAATGTAAATATCTGATATGCAGGATGTATTTTCATTGTTACAAATT
>NW_006285917.1:2544958-2552210 GCF_000327345.1 Myotis davidii
TCATGCCCCCAAAGGGGTCGCGCCCCGCAGGTGGAGAACTGCTGATCTAGACAGAAGTGTGTAACCACCAAGCTGTCCAAGCCTGTAGGCGGAGTTTCTTTCCCTGTCTGCCATGCCTATGCCGGCGCTGGCTCCCTGGCAGCAGTGGGTGGGACGGAAGAACTCTAGCTCCACCCTGGAAGCAACTCAATCAAACCCAGTACCCCGGGCCCTTCCATAACACCTCAACTCCTGGTCGCACTTTACATGTTACAGAGCCTGTTTTCCCATATTATCTAAGGGATTGTTTCAATAGCCCTGTTTCCACCCATTTAACAAAGGAGCGGTCAAGAGAAATGTACGTGCCTTCTTAGGGATCACACAGGTGGGAAATGGCAAAGTTAACCTTGAACCCATTCCAGTCCCCCATGGCTGTGTTCAGAACCCTCTGGAGAGAAACCACACAGTATCATTTTCACCCCAGTGTGTGTGTGTGTGTGTGTGTGTGTGTGTGTGTGTTCTCCAAGTCAAAGAGCAGATTTATTTTTTAATTTTTCAAATTTTGGTAACACAGGATTAAAAAGTCAAAACATTTTGTGCAGAAGAATTCCAAATAAATCCATAATTTATGCAGATAGCCCACCACCAGGAAGATGGAGCATAACTCCCCACTCCATAAGTGTGGGCTTCATACAGTGACTTCCTTCCGAAGAGCACAGTATAGAGAGCAGGGAAGAATATCTCTTCACTAAACGGCGTGGGAAACTGGACAGGTGCATGCAGAAACATGCAACTAGACCACCAACTCACACCCTCCACAAGAATAAACTCAAAATGGATAACAGACTTAAATGTATGTCTCAAAACCATAAAAATTCTAGAGGAAAACATAGGTAGTAAAATATCAGACACCTCATGGAGCAATATTTTTGCCAATGTGTCTCTGAGGGCAAGGGAAACAGAAAAAAAATAAGCAATGAGACGACATCAAACTAAAAAGCTTCTGCACAGCAAATGAAACCATCAGCAACACAGAAAGGGAACCTGCCCTATGGGAGAACATACTCACCGAGGATTCCCCTGATAAGGGGTTAATTTCCAAAATATATAAAGAACTTATACAACTCAACACCAGGAAGACAAACAATTCAATTAAAAAATGGGCAAAGGATCTGAATAGGCACTTTTCCAAAGAAGATACACAGATGGCCAATAGACATAAGAAAAAATGCTCAAGGTCACTAATCATCAAAGAAATGCAAAACTACAGTGAGGTATCACCTCACACCTGTCAGAAGGGCTACTATCAATAAATCAACAAACAAGTGCTGGCAAGGACGTGGAGAAAAAGGAGCCTTACTACACTTTTGGGAGGGATACAGACAGATACAACCACTGTGGAAAACAGTATGGAATTTCCTCCAATCAGAAAGAATATATGCACCCCTATGTCCATAGCAGCACCATTTATAGTAGCCAAGATCTGGAAACAGCCCCAGTGCCCATCAGTAGATAAGTGGATAAAAAAAACTGTGGTACATTTACACAATAGAATACATGGTTGTAAAAAAGAAGGAACTCTTGCCTGGCCGGCATGGCTCAGTGGTTGATTCCCAGTCAGGGCACATGGCCGGGTGGTGGGCTTGGTCCCCAGTGTGCGGCGTGCAGGAGGCAACCAATCAATGATTGTCTCTCATCATTGATATTTCTATCTCTCTCTCCATCTTCCTTCCTCTCTGAAATCAATAAAAATATATTTTTTAAAAAAGAAGGAACTCTTACCCTTTGCGACAGCATGGATGGACCTGGAGATTATTATGCTAAGCGAAATAAGCCAGTCAGAGAAAGACAGATACCATATGATCTCACTAATATGCGGAATCTAATGAACAAAATAAGCTGATGAGCAAAATAGAACCAGAGGCGTGGATACATGGAACAGACTGATGAATGTTAGAGGGGAGGGTGGGGGGACTGGATAAAAGCAAGGGAAGGGATTAGCTAAGGAACAGATATGCACGGCCCAGGGACACAGACAATAGTGCGGTGCGGGCCAAGGGAGGGCGGAAAGGGCCGAGTGGAGTGGGCACGGGGGAGGGGAGTTGGGGGGCATCTGCAATAGTGTCAACAATAGAAATGTTTTTAAAAGAGAAAGCAAGCAGGGAAGAAGAGTGGCTTTACTGTGGAGAAACATGACAAACACTACCTCAGCCACGAGGTCAAGGTCAACTCCACCGTGGTAAGTCATGTTCATAGTACGCACCCTTGATATGATGTGATGAGAATGGCCCATCACCTTTGCTATCTTTCTCCCCAAAATCCATAACCCCAGTCTAATCATGAGGAAAACATCACACAAACCCCAGTTGAGGGTCACTCTACAAAATACCTGACCAGCATCAAGGTCACCAGGAACCAGGAAAGCCTGGGAAACGCTCACGTCTCCAGGAATCTACGGAGACATGGCAACTAAATGTACAGTGGCGTCCTGGATGCAATTCTGGACGGAAAAAGGACACGAAGTGAAAACTAAGGACATATAAATACTGTATGGATTTTATTAATCATAATGTATTAATATTGGCTCAAATTGTAACAAATGTACTGCACTCATGCTAATAATAGAGGAAACTGGGTGTAGGGTATATGGGAACTCTCTTCACAACATTTCTATAAATTAAAAGTGTTCTACTAGTAAAAAAATGAAGTGGTTTTTTTTTTTTTTTTAAGAGTCAAAAGGTTAAAAAAGATAGTCAATGAAAAGTCTCCCTTCCCTGGTCAGCTGTTCATCTTTTTCCCAAGAAAATCCCATGGTTCTTTCCAGGGAGGTTCCAGTGAGACTGCTGGGGTTGGTGTTAGGAGACCGCCTCCTAACTGGCTCTCACCCTGATCTCTACCTGGATGACCCTTGGCAGTTCCTTACCAGCTCTGTACTCCGTGTCCTCCAAGATAAACTCCTCAAAGGATTATTGGGAGTGTTTAATGTACACAGTAAGCACCTTATATTGGTTGCTTTTATTGTTACAAATATACAAGCAAATATATTTGTGCAACAAATATGTTAAGAGCCCTAGCCAGCTTGGCTCAGTGATTAGAGTGTTGGCCTGTGGACCAAAGGGTTCTGGGTTCGATTCCAGCAAGGGATGTACCTTGGTTGCAGGCTCCTCCCCAGCTCAGACCCTGGTCAAGGCCTATGCAGGAGGCAACCAATTGATGTGTTTCTCTCACATCGATGTTTCTCTCTGTCTTTCCCTCTTTCTTCCACTCTCCCTAAAAATCAATGGAAAAATATTCTGGGGCAAAGATTAACAAAAAACAAACAAACAACACCAACAAAAAAAAATCAAACCCTTCCCCCCCACACAAATTCAGCCCTGGCTGGTGTTTCTCTGATTAGAGCGTTGGCTCATGCACCGAAGGGTCTCGGGTTCGATTCCGGGTCAAGGGCATGTACCTGGTCTGCATGTACCCTGGTCAGGGTTTGTGTGGGAGGCAACCAAACGATGTGTCTCTCACAACAATGTTTCTCTTTTTCTCCCTCTCTCCCTTCTCCCTCCCTTCCTAAAAACATAAAGTGAGAACCAAGATTTATGTACCTAGTTAATGAGTGAACCAGCAGGATGGATCAAAGGAAGAAATGAAAACCATTATTGACAGTCAGTGGGAAAAAAGAATGCTGGAATAAGATGGCAAAGTTGATACATTGGGGAAAAATATCCTCAGGTGATGAAAAACCCAGTTATGACTTTATTGCAAGGTGGGAATTAACCTTTTGTATCAACTTTGCCATCTTATTCCAGCATTCTTTTTTTCCACTGACTGTCAATAATGGTTTTCATTTCTTCCTTTGATCCATCCTGCTGGTTCACTTATCAACTAGTTAAATAAGTCTTGGTTCTCACTTTGTATTTGTACTAGTCAAGTTTAGCTCTGTGCAAAGTTGACAAACAGTAGCATGCCATACGCACTGTCCTACCCCTTGGCTATTTTTCACTCAAACCTCTGGAAGATAGTTTCCTATCAGAGCATAAAGAGCTGCCTTGCTCCTGTTTTATCACATGGGTGTACAGTAATGACACCCAGATCATTTAGCCAGTCCCCTGTAGACACATAGGCTGTTTCCACTCTTACGCTGCAAACAGTGTTGTATGGATGACCTCGTGCATCAGATGACAGGCAGGAGGGGCTCCACAGGGCAGGGCGCCTGTGGGAGGGAGCTGATTGCCTGCTCCCAGTCCGGCCTAGCCCATCTTCCCCTGACCCTGTGCACACCCAGCCTCCTTCTCCTGACTCCTCCTCTGCATCCGGAGCTCCTGGTATCGCCAGACAGGAGGGGTCAGCCTGCGATGCCCTGCAGGCCTGGGCTCTGGCTCATGCCGGCTGGGAGATGAGGGTGCCTTGGAGAGGAGGATCTGGGGGACTGCGGGCTTGGGGCTGGCACTGTCCCTGGGCTGTAGCCACTGAGGGCACATGCTCAGCACAGCTTGAGGGCTCTGGTGAGGGTACGAGACCCTGGGGGCCAGGGACCACCTGTGGAAGCTGGGAGGCTGGGGGGGGGGGGGGGGGATATGCTCAGCACAACTTGAGGGCTTTGGTGAGGGACGAGGCCCCGGGGGCCAGGGACCACCTGTGGAGGCTGGGGGGCTGGGGGTGGGGGGAGCAGTGCCTAGCAGCTCTGGCACAGACTTGCTTCGGGTCCCAAGTGCAGGTGGGTGGTCAGGGCACAGAGTGTGGCAGGCAGTGGTGAGGAAGGGACTGGCTAGGCTGGTCGTGATGGTCACAAGGTGGTCCAGGACACCCCCCTCCTGAGGAGACTGGGCAAAGGGGAGGTTCAAGGTGGCCTGTAATCTCTCCAGCAGAGAGGGGGCAACCTGAGCCTGGGCCTGGGCCACGAGCCCGGGCAGGGCTGGCCACTCCGGTTGGTAGTGCTGACCAAGCTGCTCCGCCTGGGGCCGCCGCCGCAGCTGCCGGATCCTTCGCATGGTGTGGAAGCTGTCGGTCAGCACCGCCCACTCCAGGGCCGTCTTGCCCCAAACAGGATCCACTGCTGTCAGGTCAGCACCTGGGAGCGGGCACGGGCGATGCGGCTGGGATGGGGATGGGTGATTCGCAGGAGGCAAATGCTTTAGCAGCAGGACTGACTGATTTGGGTTAAATTCAAAACCAGAGGCCCACTCATCTTGTTACGCCGGAATCTGGGAGTGGCTACAGCCCAGAGACAGGACCAGTTCCCGAGCCCAACCTCTGTTTGAGATGGTGAAGGAAACTGATGTACAGGGAAGGGGAAAGACTTCAGAGAGACATGCTGGGGTCTCCAAACCCAGAACAGAATAGGGACTCCTGAACCAAGGGCCTGACCAGGGGGCGGGGTGCAGATTGGGGGTGGGGGGGTCCTGCTGGTCCTTCTTTTCATCACCAAACCCCTTTAATCCTGGGGGGAGTAGCAAATACTCTGAGTCAAAGGTGGGGGTGCAGAACTCCCTCCCTTCACACCCCAAACCCAATCTGAGGGATGGGGAAGGGAAAAGCTACAGGCTGGGGTCCCCCGGAGTTACTAGCAGAGGACAGCTCCCCTGAGGGAATAATGAGAGCCTACGGCTCCACAAACAGTGTGGGCTTCCCTCCAGAACTCCACGCAGCCACACGTCTCTGTACCGTCACTGTGGTCCTAGAACCCTAGCTGGGCAGAGCTGGAAATCACCCCGGGGAAGGATGAGGCCCCGAGAGGGAAGCCACACAGCTAGTGGCAGAGCCAGGATGAGGAGGCGAGGGTCTGCCTCCAGGTACCACCAGCCTCTTGTATTTCAGTTCTCCAGTTGGCAGTGGTCGGCAAACTGTGGCTCGCGAGCCACATGCTGTGCAGACATCGGTATTTTGTGGAAGAGCCACACTCAAGGGCCCAAAGAGCCGCATGTGGCTCCCGAGCTGCAGTTTGCCGAGCCGCAGTTTGCCGCCCACTGGTCTAACGTATCCTCTCGTTTTCTTTTCTGGGACTTCCATTAACAATGTAAACAGAGTTATCTATAGCAGGACTTAGATTGTGAGAAGCCCAACCCCCCTCCCCTCATCCAGGAAGCCAGCCTAGATTGATCCTCCGTCTCCACCTCTCTCCTCTCTGCAACTATGACAGCTGACTCGGTGTCTGTTGGGGTGTCTGTTGGGGTGACTGGGGAGGGACTGGAAGCCGTGCATCCTGGTCCGTGCAGGCCTATGCACCTGCCATGAGGAGGGCCGCCACGCATTCAGAGCGGCCCCGGGCTGCGGCCTTCATCAGCGCTGTCCGCCCCGCTGGTCTCGGCGCTCCAAGTCCAGGCCCGAGTAGCAGTTGAGCCGGAGACTCACAGAGGCACGTGGCCTGCAGAGCACCGAAGGCAGATCTGGGATCCCAGGAAAGGGGTGGTGAAGCCCCAAACCCACCCTCCATCCAACGCTGCAGTGTGGTGTGGGAGAACGTCATGCAGAGTGTGGAGCGGTGGCCGGGTCTGGAGACCGGGACCGGCAGAGGGTGGGTCAGCAGCCTCCCCCCTGCTTGGGCAGCCAGCATGAGGGCTGTGTCGCTTTCTTTGTCCTGTTGGTTCACATCCAGGAACGGACAGCGGCTGAGTAGGGCCACGATGCTCCCGAAGCCGAGGTAGCATGCGACCATGAGGCCTGTCTGGGGGAGGGGCCGCTCAGCCCCGAGCTTTCCTCCAGGAGCTCCCCCGGTTCCCTGTGCCGCTAAACCCACACTGTCCCAGAGGCATCCCTGCCCCGTGAAGACCCGCTCCCTCCTTCCTGAGGCCCCGGGCACTCTCAGGATGAGTGTGGGGTGGCCGGACCCAGAGCTGCCCTGGGAAGCACCTGGTAGCTCACCCTCCCATTGCCGTCCACCTGGGTGGCCTCCTCAGGGGAGACCCCGTCCTCCAGCACAGCTTGAAGCTGGGCAGAGTCGTTGCGCACACAGGCCCAGTACAGGGCCCCCAGCCTGCAGTCTGGGGCAGGGGTCTCACTGTCCGGGCAGGACGGTGCCTCAGGCATGTCCAGTGCCCCCTCCACAGTGGCAGCTCTTCCTCCTCCAGCCTGGGGGCAGAAGCAAGTGCCCCCTCCGCGCCCAGCTGACATCTATAACACAGAATGGAGGGGGACAGGGAGGGGGCTCACCAGCTGCAAGTCTCCCAACGCTTGCCCTTGCTCGGGGAGAGCCTTTTCCCACTGGGTATCCCGTCCCACCCAACCTTTGAGGGAGGATAGGTAGAGGCAGGGAGGACATATGGAGGCAAGGAGGACACGTGGA
>NW_006285917.1:2563629-2576862 GCF_000327345.1 Myotis davidii
GGCAGAGAGGACATGTGGAGGCAGGGAGGACACGTGGAGGCAAGGAGGACATGTGGAGGCAGGGAGGACATGTGGAATATCCCCAAAAAGGCAGGAGTGGTTCACGGGAAGTGAGGATCCCAAGGAGATCCCAGAGGGCGGGGCTTCTCTTTCCCATGGGACCTCACCTAGGGTTGGGGGCTTCCTAGGAGGCAGTCACTGCTGGGGCCCACAGCCTCCCCCAGACTCCTGGGAGTACACTCACCAATCTCTGGAGCGCTGGAGTGGACTCTCTCTCCCCAGGAAGCAACGCAGGTGACAGATGGCTAGACTTAAGCTGGCTCAAGCAGGTTAAGTAAGGATGGGGGCCGCAAGGGGCGGGTGCTCTCCTCCGCAGCTGCCTAAGACCCGCCCCCAGGTCCTGCCCCACGTGGGCGGGGCCCAGGTTCTGGCTGCTCCTCCCTGCAGGGTGACTCTGAGAGGAGGACCCTCCTGTCCTCCAAAGGCGCTCACCTTCCACCTTCTGGGGAGACCAGCTGCAGGAAACACATCCATGGAAGGCGGAAGGGTCATGAGGTCTCTGAACACCCCAAGTCCCTTCCCTTCCGCAGAGTGTGACTTGATGAGGCCATGGGTGTGAGTGTGGACATCTCTAAATAGGGCTGACACTGGGAAGGGCGGAGAGGGCTCCTGGAGTCATCTGAGCCTATTTGTTTAAGTTCTGGGGGAAATTAAAACTTAAAGAATTGCCTAATCAGAACTACAGAGATTATGATATATTATGTTTAATGGAATAGTTTTTTGTTTTATATATTTTACTAGAGGCCTGGTGCACAAAATTCGTGCAGTTGGTGGAGGGGGTGGTCCCTCAGCCCGGCCTGCGCCCTCTCGTAGTCCAGAAACCCTCAGGGGATTTCCAACGGATGGCTTAGGCCCGTGGAGAGTGGGCCTAAGCTGTCAGTCAGACACCTGAGAGAGAAACATCGATCAGCTGCCTCCTACACACGCCCTACTGGGGATGTGCCCGAAACCAAGGTACATGCCCTTGACCAGACTCGAACCTGGAACCCTTCAGTCTGCAAGCTGATGCTCTATCCACTGAGCCAAACCGGTCAGGGCTAATGGAGTAGTTTTGGTGTGGTAAATTAAATATGAAATATTTAAGTTGTATTAATATTAAGATACATTAATTTAATTATTCAAATTAAGATACTTATAATTATGTCTTACTTTAATAATAAATTATTCCTCAAAGTAATATTGATGTTAAAGGTAATGGATTGGTTTTGGACCTCAGGTGTAGACAATTGAGCCAGTCATATTCCTCTGTTTATACCACTCCCAGCCTTATATAGTTTATTTCTTTTATTCCTGATTTCCATCGCTCATTCCCCTCCTACTTCTCTTTACCAATTGGCACATATATCCTTGAAACTGTCCATTTCATTGAGAAATGTAGTGCTGATTGTGTATGTTTTAACTAACACCTTAGAATTATGTGACCTTGGCCTTTACTCAGTGCTGCTTTCAAGACCTATCCTGTTGCTCTCTGTGCAGTGTGCTTCAGTCAGGAGTGCCTGTGGTCATCAGTAATCCAAAGCTGACCTCATGGTGCGGTTGCTGACCTAGACTGGCTGCTCCACACGGACCCAAAACTCCTTTCAGTGTTTCTTCTGAGCCGCTGAGCTGGAAAGCTAACCACTTCCCAGATTCCCCTGAGCGAGGAATCCGTGATTTAGGTTCTGCTCTTGTGCAAGGCATAAATTTAGAACAGCGCTAAATAGCATGGGACATCCGTTTTGCTGTCACAGATCACCACAGATGCACTGGCGCTCTGGTGAGCAGCTTCCTGATTCGTCAGCTTCCTGTAGTGGTGAGTGTTGTTTTCCTGACCGCAGGCCGAGGTCATGTGCCTCTCAAAGCTGGGCGTGGCTCCTGCAGGAGCCTGCTTCTCCCTCCTTTTCTCCTTAAACGAGCCAGGTTTATTTTTGCAACTGAGCCCTACCTAATACCAGTGATGTAAACAAATAAAGGTTTATTCTTCACACAAGTTAAAAAATTCCTGGATAAGAGGCTTTTGGTGTTGATGTAACTTGATGTCAGGGCCTTGTCTGGGAATCTCTTGACTTTTCCTCATGGTCACAAAATGGCTGCGGTACCTCTACCAATCCCAGTAAAATGCGGTGAATTCTATGCAGCGTTTGGAAGAAATTTACTAGATGATGTGTTAGTCGTCACTGATTAAGTGCACAATCCCTATTTATAACCCCCCCTTTTCTTTAGTCACCTTTTGGTTAAGTGTGACCGTGTAACACAATATTGGCCAATGAAATGCAAGCAGAGGGGCGGAGCTCCTGGAAACACCTTGCTGTTCTAATAAAAGGTGTGGGGCATGCCTTTTTACCTCTCCCCTGCCCCCCCCCCACCCCACCCCTGCTTCTTCCTTTGGTATTGAATTCCATATGTGCATCCATCACATTTTACTTTTCTTCCTTTTAGTGATGGACACCTAGGTTGCCTCCAACTTCCTGCCTCTACAGGTAATGCTGCAGTGAACATCCTTGTACATACCTAGTTGCGGGCCTGCAAGAGAGCATCTCTGAGATTGCTGGGTCATCGGGCACATATATGTTATTGACCAGGTACTGTCAGGTTGCTCTCTATTATGCACTCACTGCTGGTATGTGCATACCAGCAGTGAGTGCATAAATGTCTCCCTACATCCTAGTCAACACTTGTAATTATTTGGCCTTCTAATTTTTGTCAATCTGATGGCACAGAACTATAAGGTGGTATTGCTATTATTTTACACTGGATTTTTCTGGTTATCAACCAGATGGGCATTCCCAACATACCTGATAGCCATTCTTACTTCCCCTCCTAAGAATTGCCTGTTCATAGCCTATGTTTAATGTTCTATTGAATTTTCCTGTTTTTAAATTTTTATTTTTCAGGAGTTCCTTTTAATATTCTAGATAATAATCCATTATCAGGTTTAAATGTGGCAACAGTGCTATAAACCTTTCTGCTAGCTTTACCTGTGATGAACTTCATTGAAAGAAATCCTGAATTTTGATGTGGGTAAATTCATCAAAATTTCTCCTTATACTGTGTGCTTTTGGGTCTTGTTTTAAAAGAATTTCCCACACTAGGATCACAAAGATCTCATTTCTTGTATTAATTTTACAGTTTTATTTTACTCTTTAGTCTTTAATCCATCTAGAATTTACTTTCATAAATGGTGTGAGCAAGGGCTTTATTTGGACTGAATTGTGTCCCCCAAAATTCATACATTGAAACCTTAGCCCCCAATGTGACTGTATTTGGAGATAGGGCCTTTATGAAGATACTTAAAATTAAGCGAGGTCATTTGGTGGGGCCCTAATGCAATAGGACTGCTGTCATTTTGAGAAAAGCAAGAAACACCAGAGGATGCACTTATTCTCTTCCCTCCCCACCCCCACCCCCATGTGAACATAGTGGAAAGACCATGTCATGACATAGTGAGAAGACAGCCATATACAAGCCAAGGAGAGTCCTCATCAGAAACCAACACTTTGGCACCTTGATCTTGGACTTCTAGCCTGAAGAACTGTGATAAAATAAATTTCTGTTGTTTAAGTCACCCAGTATTTTGTTATGGCAAAAGACTGGATTTCTTTTTAAAAAAATAAATCTTTATTGTTGAAAGTATTACATATGTACCCTTTCCCCCCATTAACCCCCTCCAGCCCAGCCCACCCCCACTCCAGGCCTTCAACACCCTATTGTCTGTGTTCATGAGTTATGCATGTATGCATACAAGGTCTTTGGTTGATTACCTCCCACCCACCTTCTCCCGCCTTCCTCCCAGATTCCTCATTCTGTTCCATGCTTCCATGTCTCTGGATTCACTCCATTCATCAGTTTATTTTTGTAATTACTAGTAGGTTCCACATATGAGTGAGATCATGTGATACCTATCTTTCTCTAACTGGCTTATTTCACTTAGCATAAAAAAGAAGGAACTTTTGCCATTTTCAACAGCATAGATGGAACTGGAGAGCATTATGCTAAGCGAAATAAGCTCAGTTTTTTTATCCGCTCACCTACTGATGGGCACTTGGGCTGTTTCCAGATCTTAGCTATTGTAAGTTGTGCATACATTCTTTCTGATTGGTGCTTCTGGTTTCTTAGGACATATTCCTAGAAGTGGATCACTGGGTCAAATGGCAGTTCCATATTTAATTTTTTGAGGAAACTCCATATTGTTTTCCATAATGGCTGCACCAGTCTGTATTCCCACCAGCAGTGTACTAGGGTTCCCTTTTCTCCACATCCTTGCCAGCACTTGTCATTTGTTGATTTGTTGATGGTAGCCATTCTGACAGATGTGAGGTGATACCTCATTGTCATTATAATTTGCATCTCTCTGATGATCAGTGGCTTTGAGTATTTTTTCATTTGTCTCTTGGCCATCTGTATGAAGAATGGCTTTCTTTAAATCTGTCATCCACTTTACTAATTCTCTCTTTGGTTGTATCTAATCGGCTGTTCAATCTGTCCATTTAATTATCTTAAAGATCTATGATTTCAAACGTTGTGAAATGAATTGACATTGTTGTAATAGGCTGAATAATAGCTCCCCAGAGATGTCCATATCCTAATCACCAGGACCTGTCAATAAGTTACATTACATGGCAAAAAGACTTTACAGATAAAATTAAGTTAAGGAGATTGTCTTGGATTGTATGGATGGGCTGAGTCTTGCTGATAGTCTTTTTTCCTTTTGTGTTTAATGGGGTTTTGGGGTTGTTCTTTTTTGTTTGTTTACTCTGATGTATTTATTTTCTCTGATTTTTTTTTTTTTAAACAGAGAACATGACTTTGCTTCTGCCAGGCACTTAGAGGTACCACCAGACCTGAACCACTTTAAACTAAATTACTGACTGGGAGAGTTTTGGATTACCCAAGTTAATATAAATTTGGGCTGCAGATCAGCTCAAGGATCATCTAGTGGTTACAACTCAGAGATGGAGCCTTTTCATCTGTTTAGCCCCGAGGCAGCTTACCTTAAAGTCTTCTGGAGGTGACAGTGGGGCAGATTTATTTCAGATTCAATCATACGTTAAGGGCATACCCTTTGGTGTCATAGCTTTTTAAAGAAATCTATTAAATTCCTCACCTTGGTTCTGTCAAAGATAAACACTGCAGAAATTGAAGCTCAAGTTTGTCTAGTTCAACAAATGTCCACAGACACAGTAGATTCCTTGTTCTACTTCCCTGAGACCCTGCCTTCCCTCATCAGGGGTGGGGAATGTCTGGCTCTCAAAGTCATTTGGTCTGGCCCTGCCAAAGCATTATGGGTGAGTTAATTAAATGTTTGACGACATACAGCAGGCTAATTTTTAAGCTGATAATTTTGTATGGCCCACGAATGATGTTATAAATATCCAAATGGCCCTTGGCAGAAAAAAATTTCCCCACCCCTGGCTTAGATTATAACCTAATAAAGTCTTGCCAGCTAGCCATCTCTTCAATGCTTTTAAAAATAATCTGCCTTTGTATTTTAACTAGCACTCAGAAAGATCTGTCCAGAGTCCAGCCAGTCATATTACCAGAAATAGAACTTTCTCTAATCCTGATTAAAGTAAAAATTCAATGAGAAAATGGACAAAAGACATGGCAATTAATTCACAGAGGAAATACAAATGGCCAATAAATATATGAAAAGATGCATAATCTCACAAGTAAGCAGGAAAAGGCAAGTTAAGACAATAATGGCCCTGCCGGGATGGCTCAGAGGTTGAGGGTCGACCTATGAATCAGAAAGTCACAGTTCTATTCTCGCATGTCCCGGTTGTAAGCTCGATCCCTGGTGGGGGACATGCAGAAGGTGGCTGATCTATGATTCTCTCTCTCTCATCATTGAAGTTTCTATCTCTCTCTCCCTCTCCCTTCCTCTCTCTGAAATCAATTTTAAAAGGGTTTTTCAAATAATAATGAACCCCTAGCCAAGTAGCTCAATTGGTTAGAGCATCAACTCGATACGCCAAGGTTTAAGATTCAATCAAGCACATAGAAAAATCAACCAGTGAATGCATGAATGGATGGAAGAACAAATCGATATTTCTCTCTCTCAAATCAATAAATTTAAAAAAAACAATAATGAAATATTACTTTTGGCCCATCAGTTTAGCAAAAATTAAACATTAATAATATTAAGTGCTTGCAACATTGGGGGAATGCAAATTAGTGAAGTTTTTTTGGAAAGCATTTTGACAGTTTCTATCAAAATAACAAATGTATATACACATTGACCCAGAAATTCTGTTTTTAGAAATCTTTCCCAAAATAGTACATGCATATGTGAGTAAAGATATACTGTATATACTTTGCAGCATTGTTTGCAATACTAAGAAAAAGTTTAGAAAGAAATCAAATGTTCATCAATAGAGAAGGGCTTGAAAAATATGTGCATGCATATTATCATTGGGAATCTAAAAAGTAATTAGATTCATATGGACTGCTGTGAGAATATCTGAGACATGTTAATTGAGGAGAAAAGAAGCTCAATTAGTGTGCAGGGGGGCATGTGTGCACTTGGCTGCTTACATGTATATAAATATATACATAGAAAGGGTTGGAACAGCTCTCAACGTTGGCAGCACAGCGTAATCACTCAGGGACTTTTTAAAAATAGTGATGCCTAAAATCCTCTCCAGAGATTTGAAGTAATTAAGTCTAGGGCAGTGATGGCGAACCTTTTGAGCTCAGCATCTCAGCATTTTGAAAAACCCTAACTTAACTCTGGTGCCGTGTCACATATAGAAATTTTTTGATATTTGCAACCATAGTAAAACAAAGACTTATATTTTTGATATTTATTTTCTATATTTAAATGCCATTTAACAAAGAAAAATCAACCCAAAAAATGAGTTTGCGTGTCACCTCTGACACGCGTGTCATAGGTTCGCCATCACTGGTCTAGGGCATGACTTGGGTAGTGGGAGTTTTCAAATCTCCCCCTGTGGTTCTAATGTGTAGCTCATTAAAATGCAAGGAAGGTGAATAGGAGCGAGGT
This sequence comes from Myotis davidii, assembly GCF_000327345.1. Classification (NCBI taxonomy): domain Eukaryota; kingdom Metazoa; phylum Chordata; class Mammalia; order Chiroptera; family Vespertilionidae; genus Myotis; species Myotis davidii. The sequence goes on from NW_006285917.1 coordinate 2,570,672, forward strand.
GAAAGGAGAGCGTCACATTTTGCTTTTTAAACTTGTATAATGTTTGAATCTTCCACCAAGATCATTGCAACTTGATAACAAAAGAACAAGAAAAAAAGAAAAGAATCAGAGAAATGTCCCTGACTTTCCTTCTTTTCCTCCCCACCTCTCCTATAATCAGTTCATCACTCCTCGGTGCCATTTCTGTACTTCATTCATTCATTCATTCATTCATGCAATAACTAATCATCAAAACCTACCTTGTGTCAGGCACATATTTTGTCTTTTGTACACTGGTTATCAATCTCGTTCTTGGCTGTTTCCCTCGCCTTGGTCATCTCTGTCTCCTGCATCTAGCACAGTTTCAGCCACTCAGGAACCATGAGCTCCCTGACAGTTTCCCCTGTGGCCTGAGAGCCCCCAGCACCATTCAGGAATGACTATGGAGAAAGGTGAGACTTTAACCCAGCGGTTCTCAACCTGTGGGTTGGGACCTCTTTCGGGGTCGAACGACCCTTTCACAGGGGTCGCCTAAGACCATCGGAAAACACATATATAATTACATATTGTTTTTGTGATTAATCACTATGCTTGAATTATGTTCAGTTTGTAACAATGAAATTGGGGGTCACCACAACATGAGGAACTGTATTAAAGGGTCGCGGCATTAGGAAGGTTGAGAACCACTGCTTTAACCTATGCTGAGAGCCCCAAAGACATCTAGCTAATAAAAGGAGATTTCACATTTTGCTTTTCAAATTCCCTTCTCCCAGGCCTAATACAGACCAGCCGGAGCCTCCACCTGGGTCCTATTTCTGCAAGGCCATGCTCAGCCAGCAGGTGGCAGCCTGGGACAGGAATTGGGAGAGCACCCCCACCTGACATAGTTGACGCTGTAGCAGAGGGTTGGGGGTCAGATGAAGAGGTAGGGTCTGGGCAGGACAGGTGCACAGGAGGAGGGTGGAGGGGGGTCACATTTTTGGCCCAAAGCATGAAGTGTAAAGGAGTTATTTCCATAGATCAGCTTGAGCCCACCTGACGAGTTACCTAGGTTTGTGAGGTTTCTTTTACCTTCCGCCAGTAGAGATACCCTGTTCCGAGGTACCCTGTACAGGCCTCTGTCCTCAGGAGGACTCTCTCCTGGTCCCTTCCTGGCCCCTGTCCAGCTCCCCAGGCTGGGTCTTGACCGTCCCTGTGTATGTCTCTGCTGATAGAGATGGCTGAGGTAGTGGGGGAGGGGAGTTTGCTGGGCAATGTGTGAAATAATGGATAGCATCCCGGGTGATACGGGACCCCTCAGTCAGTGCCTTCTGGAGTCTCAGGGTGGTGCCTGGAGGATCGACAGCAAAGGACTTGTACCGGTTATGTTCCTTGTGACCTCTTAGCTGCTGGAGCTGACAGGAGTCCACCGGACGCTCCTCTTGCCACTCCCATTTCTTTTCAGTGTCGCTCTCTTCACTGCCTTCTGTGTGTCCCTCTTCTTTCTGTCTGTCTCACTTTGCCTTTTCTCTCTCTTTTCAACACTTGATCTTTCCCATCTCACCGTCAGGACCTTTCCACCTTTCCATCCCTCTGACAATGACAGCATACATTGGCTGGAGCACCAGCTTGGTTCTCTCTCTTGCTCTCTGTCACATCTTCCCTTAGGCTGGGGTCTGCAGGAGTCTTGACTTGTGGAGTTCAACCAGAAGACAAGGGGGAGGTTTGGGGAGAGTGCACTGGCAAACCCACAGAGAAAGAACACACGCAGCAAACTCTTGCGTCTGGTTTGGAGCACAGACCTGTCTCCTTTAGGAAACCAAAGGTACTGTCATCTCACCCTCTCCCTTTCTTCCAGGATTTGTTTTTCCTGCTCAGCCCCCTACTCCCACCTTATAGGCCTGGTGGCAGGTGCAGCTGGGGCCAGCAGTCAGTGGGGAATTGGCTCAACTCAGCTTAAGACTAGACATGGAACGGGACCCAGAGGGTGGAATGAAGAATGGAGGAGGTGGCCTCTGACCCCGGCTCTGGCCCCTTCTGGGGGTCCTGTGTGACCTGCCATAGGTCATGCCCCCTCCTCCCTAACCATGATCTACATCACAAAACCCACAGCTCGTAACTCAATGCCAGCCAGGGAAGCCTGAGATTGATTTAGGGCCCCTCTGGCCAGCTTACCCTCACTGGACTGTGGCCCCGAGGGAAGGGGTGGAGATGAGGGTCATGGGTGAAGTTCAGACAAGGGGTCCTGACCACCAGTACATCATACCTGTTGCAGAGCCTTCGGCGTGCACTCTTAGTTGATTTGCTGGGGGAGGGGTCCAGGCACAGGAGGTCAAGGTTCCCACTGACCAGCCTGTTTTCTCTGGCTCAGTTCAGGGCCACGCTCAGGGAGCTGTGTGCACGGCCCAATTTAATTCCGGTGTTTAATTCAGGATTCAGGCCCCAGGCATCTTACAAAGCAAAGAGAGCCCTGTCACCTACCAGGAGGGGAGGCAGGTAGGTAGGTCCTCAGAACGCCCCCCGCCCCACCCTCTCCACCAACCTCAGTGCCACGGAGCTGCTCGCAGCCACGTCTCCCCAGCCCAGGTCTCACCTGGTGTGTTTCCTGTTGTTAGTTTCCATCCTCCCACCATTTCCTTCTGGAAATATTTCCCCTACGTAAAACGTTGGCAACTTTCTTGACCATCACTCATACGAAATCCATCTGCCCAGGACACATGAGCATGCATATAACTAAAAGCAAAGTTTTACAAACCTTTGTGATGCCCTGTGATGTTTTCTGCTCTATTTTATTTTGTTATAAGGGGAAAAAAGGTTTTGAAGATGATTTTACAAACAATGAAGGGTCTGGCACTGCTTGTAAGTAACCGCTTGCAGTTTTACACCTTCACAAGTTGTAAAGCTCATTTTGCAAACACAGACATCCATGTTATCTTCAGAAAAGCCAGGGAGAAGGTAAGGCAGGCTTTCTCATCGGCCCGTTTTCCAGATGAGGAAACAGACTGAGAGGTAATGAGCCCACCTGAGAGCATCCAGCCAGGGGACTCCAGGGCAGGTCTGCGAGGGCTGGTGTGCGGCCGACGTCCTGTAGCTTCTCTCCCTACTTCCCAACCTCCCAATTGACATCATTATCTTTCCAGTTTGAAGGCCATCCTCTTCCACGGGGAAGATGGAGGGAGAGAGCAGCTGAGTAATTTTGTTTTCCATGTCATCTGTTAACACGGCACCATCTGCCAATTCTACTCTCAGCCCCTCTCTCCCCCCAAAGGCTGGGTGGGGGAGGAGGCGGTTTTCCCGGAGTCTGGACCTCTAGGCCCTCCTCACCCAGGGACTCAGATACCCACAGAAAGCGCATTTTCCTGCCCAGAACCAACAGCAGCAGACGAGAGCTGAGATGGGAGGAAGGACGCTGTGACACCGAGGGAGGGAACAATAGGATTCACCCCTCGTTCACTCTCAGGGTCTTGTCTTCACTTCCACACACACCCCTCCACCGTGGTGAGGCATGGAGCTGCAAGGAGGATGCGCTGATCCCGTGGCAGGAGCCCTGCTAGCCCACCCGGGGTGAAAGCGAACGAAGCCCATCTCACAGGGAGCCCCGGCAGATTTATGGGGCCTCGGGTGTGGCCGGCTGTTACTCAGCCTCTGACTTTTTAATTCCCGTCTCCTCACCCACCCGCCTCCTTCCCTAGAAGGCCTTTGTGCAGGACAATGAGGAATCTATAAATTCCAGGGGACAGGGTGTGGGGGAGGGGAGCACCAGCCGCGTCAGGCCCGCACAGAGCACGGGGTTGGCCTCCAAGGACTGCCCATCTCATCCGATCCACATGGGAGCCCAGGGAGAAAGGTGGGCCAAGTCTTATCACCGCCTTTTACAGATGAAGAAACTGAGGCACAGAGGCAGAGGGTTCTCTCGTTCCTGCTTCATCCACTCCATCTTTCACGCGTGTACTTATTCTCCTTCTCTTACTCACCCCCTGGTCACTCCCTCACTCAGACATTCACTCTACAGACACACGTGGTCTCTCACCAAACGCCCATTGAGTACTAACTCTGTGCAGGCCAAGTACAGAAGAGGCAACAGGTGGTACACCCTGGAGGGTACACTCTGTGCTCTGGAGGGGCACAGAGCAATGGCTGTGACTCAGGAGGGGCGGAGCATAGCTCTAACCCCCTCTTTCCACACCCTTCCCATCCCTTTCACCAGCAAGCCCTCTGCTAGCACTTTCATGAGCATTTTTTAATTCAATCTGGCAGTGGCTCCAGGAGTTCGTGTTATGTAAGCCTCCCCCAGCATTCTGCTAATGTGGCTCCAAGAGGGAAGTGGTTGCCCTCGATCACCCCCTGGGGGTGGCAGAACACCAGGACCCAGGGCCTTGCCTCCACACCACATCTGCACCCTGAGTGCCCTGGGGACCCGGCGTGGCCTAAACTTCCTTCTCTACTAGCACTTCTTACCCCTTGCCCAAACTAGCCCCATGCCTGCTCCTCCACGCACCCCCCCGACCCCCCGCCACACACACACACACACACACACACTCCTTGGATCCTTCCCTATTGTTCTGTCCCAGCTTCCTGCATAGTTACTAAATGCCCCAGACTCACCTATGGGCACTCACTTCACCCATCTATCTGCTGTATGATAATAATCAATGGATTCAATCCTTATGGTGCACCAGTGTGATTGCTGAATGATCACACATTCTTGCGTGTGTCCTGGTGAGTCTCTGCTTGTAAACTGAGGATATTAGTCTTTGCTTCATCGTGCAAGTTAAAAGCAGTTAAGCAGCCCGGGCTGGGTGACCCAGGTGGGTTGGAGCACTGTCCGGTACACCAGAAGGTAGCGGGTTCGATTCCCAGTCAGGGCATAAACCTAGGTTTCAGGTTCAATCTCTAGTCGGGGTGCATATAGGAGGCAACTGATCGAATTTCTCTCTCTCTCTCTCTCTCTCTCTCTCTCTAAATCAGTGAAAACATAACCTTGGGTGAGAATTAAAAAAACCAAAACCATTACTTAAGTCACATAAAGCACTCAGAATAACCCTTGGCACACGGTAGATACCCAGTAAGCACTGGCTGCTGAGATATTGCTGTTGAAAACCACAGGCCTGCCCATGTCTATAAAACATGCGGGTGAACACAGGTTAACACAGGGGTCAGCAGCCAGCCCCACCCAGGGAGTAGCCCCTTAGGGTGACGAGTGGCGGGTGGGCTCCCCAGGCCTCCTGCATTCCTAAACGTACGGAGTGTGTTGAGCACCTGCTAGGTTTGTGCCAGGCATCGTGCTGGCAGAGAACAAGACAGACCCGGCCCCCACACTCACGAACCAGCTGGCATTCTGGGAAGCGAGACAGACCACAACCAAGTGAACGAAGAAGGTAATTACAGAAAGTGGTTAGTTCTTCAGAAGAAACAGACAGGGCTAAGTGACCCAGGAGATTGGGCAGAGGGGGTGGGCGGCATTAGTGTTGTGGTCAGGGTGAAAAGGGAGTTGTCATCCCTGTGAAGGATCCGGTAGAGTGTTCCAGGCAAAGGGACCAGGAAGGCCAAGGCCAGAGGCGGGGAAAGGCTTGTCAAGTTCAAGAAACAGGAAGGCAGCCAGTGTGAGCAGCAACCGGGCAGAGGGGAGAATGATGGAGGAGAGGCCGGGTAGGCAGGGGCCTGGGTAGGAAGCTGGGGCTTTCTTCCCAGCGAAGCCGTAGGAGGCTGTTAAGCGGAGAGTGACATGCCCTGAGTTGTTGTTTTGTTTTTTTCTTATTTGTATTTTTGAAGGTCACCCTGGAAGATGTGTGAATTGACCCCCTGGGGAGCCAGGAGAGCAGACAGGAGCCTTGGCAGTTGTGCAAGGCAGTGACAGGGGCTTGGACCCTGGGTGGGGTGGGGTGGGGAGGAGCTAATTCAAGATCTACCTTAGAGACGGAAGGGACACATTTTGCGAAGGAATTGGACAACACGGGGGAGGATGGGAGAGAAATTCAGGAAGAAAGAAAGGGCCAGGGAAGCCCGATTGGTCCCGTTGCCTCTGTCCTGGGCCCGAGTCCCCCTGCCTCTTGGGCCCTGCCCCTCGCCCACGGGGGCCGCTCCAGCCATGCGCTCGGCCCTCTCTAGTCGGCAGCTAAACCAGGGCCCTTTGTGAGAGAGAAAGCAGCCTTCCTTCCTTCCGAGCGAGTCAGCACCTGCCAAGGCCCGAGGCTTGGGTTTCGGACGCCGTGCATCCCCTCCGCCTGCCCCGT